>NC_135612.1:60190000-60490000 GCF_053574225.1 Canis aureus
TTGGCAGATTTACAGAGAGTGACTGGCTCCTCTGAATCTGTAATGCTGCCCAGCATAGTCCAGAGTAAGCCGCTCGGCATGGGCTAGGGCCCTGCACCAGCCTTCCACCGTTTAAAAGAGGCTTTGTTGAGGTATATTTAACATGCAATTAATTGTACATGTTTAAAGTGTACAGTTTGGTAGGTTTTGACTTCTGTGAACCCGCGAGAGGGAACATTCGTCACCCCAGCCTTCCGTGTGTCCCCTTGCAGCCCCTCCTCCACCATCCCCTACCTGCTCTCCAGGGATGGCCGCTGCTGTCACTGTAGACCTGTGACCTTCCTCAACTTCTGCGCAGTGGTGTCACACAGCAGCGCTCTCTCATCTCTGCTCTTACCCCGCAGAGCTGTATTGAGATCGTCGTCCTGTGGGTCGATCACTAGTTTGTTTCTTTTTGGATATCCTACAGTTTGTCGATCCACAATGCTGATGGACATGTGGGTTGTTTCTAGTTTTTGGCTATTACCGTACAGCTGCTGTGACCACACTTGTTAACAAGTCTTTGTGGGGACGTGTGCTGTCATTTCTCTTGGGTAAATACCTAGGAGTGGGGTGGCCAAATCAGGCTTAAGCTTTGAAATCACTGCCAAACTCTACCACCTTATATTTCTATTAAAGATTTGTTTATTTATTTTAGAGGGAGAGGTGGTCGGGGCAGAGGGAGAGAATCCCACGCAGATTCCACACAGAGCTCAGAGAGCCCAACTCAGGGCTGTCTCACGACCCTGAGATCACGACCTGAGCCAAAACCACAAGTTGGTTGCTCAGTCAGCTGCTCCACCCAGGTGCCCCACCGTCTTACATTTTCATCAGTGATGAAAGTGAATCCCACCCTCCCATCCCCGCCCCATCCTTGCCAGCACTTGATGTGGTCTGTCTCTGTAATTCTAGCCGTTTTAACAGTTGCATGGTGATACCTCACTATGGTTCTGATTTGTCTTTCCCTGAGGATGAACAATGTCCCACATCTTCCTATGCTGATTTGCCATCCTTAAATCTGCGTTCTTTGGTGAAGTGTCTATTAGAATCCTTTGTCCATTTTTTAAGTTGTTGCTTTTGTCATCATTATTGTGTTGTGAGAGCTCTTTATATATGCAGGATCTTCCTCATTTTTTTTTTAAGATTTTTATTTTATTTACTCATGAGAGATACAGAGAGAGAGAGAGAGGCAGAGACACAGGCAGAGGGAGAAGCAGGTTCCATGCAAGGAACTCGATGTGGGACTCGTTCCTGGGTCTCTAGGATCAGGCCCTGGGCTGCAGGCAGCGCTAAACCGCTGCACCACCAGGGCTGCCCTCTTCCTCATTTTTTTAATTAGGAGAAGTGTCTTCTAATCTACAGCCTGTCCTTTCATCTTCTCCACAGTATCATTTAAAGAGCAGAAGGATCTAATTTTGAGGGGTGCAATTTGCCAGTTTTCTCCCTTTTGCATCATGCTTTTGGTGACATAGTTAAGAAAGTTTGTCCTCATGCTTAGGCTCTGAATAGTACTCAGCTGGATAGCCGAGAAATTCCCACCCTGGCTTGTGGAGTTTGGGCCCAGCGCAGCAGGGCTGGGGTGCCCATGAGGATTTTCCCTGAGATGGAAGGACCACCCTTTGGACACCTTCTGTCCCTCTCTCCATTGGCTCCTTGAATCCTTTCTCCTGCCACCTTCTCCTTCATACTCTACCTACTTCAGGTGTTAGCCAGACCCAGGCCTTCTTTCTCGGGTCTCATGGTCCCCAGTGCGTGTGTGTGGGGCACCATCCAGGGAGCTTGTGCTCTCGTGTGCTATGCTGGGGGATGTTTGTGGAGAGGCTTATGCAGAAAGGGACCCCATCCGCCCCCTCAGGAGGCCCCTCCCCAACCCCTCACTGTAGCCCTTGGCTTGGCGGATGGAATCTTCCCATTTTCAAGAGGGAAGCACTTGCCTGGGCTTGCACGTCCTGGTGAAAGGGCTTCCAAATTCCCCTCGAAGCCCTGAGTCTGTTGGGGAGACTCAGGGTGGGGGCGGGTTATGCTCCATGGGGGCTAGCTGGAGGCCTCAGCTCTGAGTCTACATGGCCTTGCAGAGCAGGCTCAGCCATGGTGCTGAGGTGTAGCTCTTCCAGGGAGGGCGACAGATGTGAGCTGCTTCCTCCCTCCAGATGTCCTGGAAAGTTCCAGATGCTGTGGATGGGTGTGGATGCCACCAAGAGTTGCTAGCTCTCTGTGTGAGTCTGTGCGATCTCTAGAAAGGAAAGGCCTTTGGAGTTGAACTCTGGGAGGGAACAGACGGAAAATCTTTGTGGGGAACCCATCAAGCATGGCTGAAATGAGCTCACTGGCCATGGAGACGCTTCTGTTTTCCACATGAGTGGCCCAGAATGGAGCAGGGCGGTCTATACTCTGTTTGCCGGGAAGTGAAGGGGTAGCGGGTGTTCAGGGAAGCAAGGCGTAAGGGAAGAGGCAGCATGGGTTTGGAATCGGCCTGACAGAGGTGAACAGTGTCCCCCCAAACTCATGTCCACATGGAACCTGTGACTGTGACCTCCTTGATGTCATCCAGTGAGTAGGAGGTCATGCTGACCAGGGTGCTCTAATCCAGGGATGGTCTCCTTAAATAAAAGGGGGGGATTTGGACACAGACCCAAGGCAGAGGCCCTGTGAGAACAGAGGAGAGATAGGGGGGTGCGGCCATAAGCCTAGGGATGCCTGGAGCGCCAGGGGCTGGAAGACGCCAGAAGGATCCTTCTCTAGAGCTTCTGGAAGGGGCTGGGCCCTGAGAACATCTTGATCTTGGACCTCTGGCCTTCAGAATCTGAGAGGAAAAATTTCAATTGTTGTAACCCACAATTTGTGTGGTGCGGGTCCGGCATCTGCAGGGAAGGGACGTGGTGCCTGAAGCCAGGCTTGCAACAGCTGCTTCTTTCCTGCGTGCCCTGAGCGGGTGGCTCTATATTTCTGAGCCTCAGTTTCCAAAAATTGAGATGATGATACCAAGCCCTTGCAGATGTTAGGAGAATCACGTGAGCTAACACAGACAGGGTGTGGAGTCGGTGCTCATTCCACACAGAGTGGCCCCTCTCTGGCCTCTTCTGAGTCTACGGGGGCCGTGACTCTTCCACTAAGAGTGTCATCAGTGGGGCAGATATCCTGTGGTGCGTCAGGCACCCTGGATGGTCTGAAGGCCCTGTGGGGCAAAGTCAGGGCCCCTGCGGGCTCTCACCACAGTCCAGGGGGAAACCCCAGGCCCTCTGAGCTGGCCTCTCTGCAGATCTGTAATGTGAAGTGTTCTCCATGTAATGGGGCGTCATGAGACTTCCAGCACCAGTGAAAAGTCCCAGGCCTCTGGACTGAGCCACAGTCAACTGGGCAGGCAATGTCCTGCCAACTAGCCCCCCAGCCTCATAAATGGGGCGTGCAGCGAGTAGAGGCCTACCAAGGCTCCAGGGGCCTCAGCGCTGCCTCCCAGGGTGCCACGGTGGCCAGGCCACTTGTCTCTGTTTGTAGATCTCCACTGTGTGTAGGGCTCAGAGTGTGGAAGGACAGGATGGTAAATTTCACTAAAGCAAAAGACCTTCCTTGGGGATGGATTTATTTTATTTTATTATTATTTTTTAAAGATTTTATTTATTTATTCATGAGAGACACTGAGAGAGACCCAGAGACACAGGCAGAGGGAGAAGCAGGCTCCATGCGGGGAGCCCGATGTGGGGCTCGATCCCTGGTCCTGGGATCATGCCCTGAGCTGAAGGCAGATGCTCAACGGCTGAGTTATTTTATTTTATTTTATTTTATTTTATTTTATTTTATTTTATTTTATTTTATTTTATTTTATTTAGATTTTATTGATGATGGATTACATTTCTGACGCATCCATCCACCACCAATCTGGAGAAAGACAATGGGGTAGAAAGGTGACAGATTCAGATAAAGATACTAGGTGTGTGATCTGGGTGGGACACCCATCCATCATTTGTTCAGGTGCCAGGAGCTCACTGGGCGCGCCTCCCACGGGCCAGGCCCGGGGATACAGACACAGTTAACAGCCCAGCCCCTCTCCTGCAGGAGGAGACAGGCCCAAAGTGGGAGATGCCAATGCCAGGCTGCCTGGTTAGCTTCGCAGAAGAGGCGAGCTGGGGGCTCAGACAGAGGTGCGGGCATCCTGGGTGCACCTGCGCCGCAGAAGGCGGGCAGTGAGCTCCCAGGTGGGGAGATGGGAGGGTTAAGATGAGGAGGGAGGGGTAGGCTGCACAGACAGACAGAAAACCTGCTGCGGCGCAGGCCAGGTGGCGTAGTAAGGAGGTGGTGAAGCTGGCCTGGGCTTGGCGTATTTTCCAGACACTTGCATGCTCTTATCTGTTGGTTTTGAACCGCCTCCCACAGCCTTTGCTGCCTCTGGTCTCCCCTGACATTCAGACTGCCCCGGAACAGTGTCACCAAGGTGAGTGTGACGAGGTCACTCCTTTGCTCCGCAGCCTTCACAGCCTCCCAGGTGCAGTGGGATGAGGTCTGGGCACTCTCCCAGCCCCTCCCAGGCCACCCTGCGGTTGTCCCCATGCCTGCCCTCAATGCACGGGTCCTTAGCCCCTAAGCTCTCGTCTTCCTCTTCCAGCCCCAGACTCCAGCGTGTCTTTCCATCCGACCGGACTCCGGCGGTGCCTCCTCTGTGGGACGTCCTCCTCCACCTAGCTGGTCCTCCCTGTGTCCCCAGCACTGGGGCCACACCACTCTCCATGCACGTGTCACCGAGGGGGGCTGTGGCTCTCTGACTTGTCACCTGCCCCCTGGCCACATCTCTGTCAGGGACTTGGTGCCCCAAAACTCATGTTTAATGAATCTCCATGAAGGATGTCTGAGCCGCCAATGTCATGGCGTAAGAAGTCATGGCCTCCGGGAGGCGCTTAGATCATGAGTGTGGAGCCCCGTGAATGGGATTAGCGCCCTCATACCGGAGGCCCCCAGAGAGCCCCTCGCCCCCGCGTGGGAGGATGCCAGGGGATGGAGGCTGTCCGTGAGGGATCAGGCCCTCACTGGACACTGGATCTGCCAGCACCCTGATGGTGGACCTCCTGCCTGTCCTGGACCATGGGAGACACGCACTTGTATGTAAGTCCTGCTCCCCGGTCGTGCTGGTTTTGCTGTGATGATTCCAGTGGACCAGGACACCCCCTTGAGAGCAGGGGCAGTAGCATCTTCACTTCCTCCAGGCCCACCCAGCAGGCTCTCAGGGGATGTGGGAGTGACATTTGGGGGACACATGCATCGCAGCTGGGATTTTAGCCAGGAAGATTCCAGAAACTCAGGTGGAAGCTAGAGACCTGAGAGCCTCCATCCTTCCCCAGTGAGGCTGGTCCTTTTGGGAGCAGGGCAACATTTTTTTTTTTTTTTTTTTGCCTGGATTCAGACTCTCTGATACAGCTTCACCGTGGGGTAATGGGTTGCCAGCTGCCAACCTGGCCTGCTGGGGTGAGGGGGAGAGACTGGGCAGGGTAGCCTTGCCCCTCGCCCACATCCCAGTATCACCCAGGTGAAGAATGAGGCAGCAGAACTCGATGCATCCTGAGAGAATTATGGATTTTCTTAATGCATCTTGATGAATCACTAAGAAATGTTAAGTGGAGAGCAGGGCCCCCAAGATCTTGTAAATTGCCAGCTGTGCCATACAGGGACTGGTGTGAAGGCCGAGTGTGCGAGCTGGAGCCCTGGGTCTTACCACTGTTCTTATTCCTTTCCTGCCCCCGAAGTCAAAAGCCAAGGGCTTCCTGCCAGCCACCTGGGCTCCATCCTGGTCTCTGTCAGCCCCTGGCTGTGTGGTGCTGGGCTCAGTTTCCCCAGTGTGACCATGACCAGGTAGTTTCCGGTTCCTGAGATCATGCATGGCGGGCATGTGGTGTGTAGCAGGGGCCAAATACATGCTCATTTCTACTTTCATTCATGTTACTGCGCCCTGGGCTCTGACCAAGCATGAGCCGAATCGGTCAGAGCAGTAAGAACTGATTAGCCATCCATTCCGGGTCAGGCGAGTGCTGGTGCTGCGGCCCAGGGAGGGCCATGGCTGGCCTTTGACCTTCAGGAGCTCAGGGTCTGGGGAAGGAGCTAGGTGCAGTTGGTAACCTCAAGCTGGCACGCCGATCGCCTCTCTCCCACCCTGTCACTTTGCTCCTGTCCTCCTTCCTCCCAGGAGGACCCTTTCCTAGCTCTCCCATTCATAGGTCCAGATGCCACCCTTTCCTTCTCCCAGTGAGAGGGACCCCCTCTCACTTCTGCATCTCCCTTAGGCCCTCGGCTGCTTCTGTTCTCTGCTCTGTCATTCCTGTCCATAGCTTCTGTACCCCACAACTTACTACAGGCTTTGTGTCTTCCCCAGCACTGAGGAGAGGTCCCATCCATCCATCCATCCATCCATCCATCCATCCATCTATCCATCCATCCTCTACCCATTATCCATTGCTTCATCCATCTGTCCATCCCCTATCCACCCATCCATCCATCACTTCATCCATCCATCACTCCATCTATCCATCCATCCCCTATCCATCCATACATCTCCTATCTGCCCATCCATCCATCCATCACTTCATCCATCTATCCCATCATTTCATCCATCCATCCCCTATCTACCCGTCATCTGTCACTTCATCTTTCTGTCCATCCCCTATCCACTATCCATCTATCACTTCATCCATCCATCATCCACCAATCCATTCCCTAGGTACTCATCCATCCATCCATCCATCCATCCATCCATCTATCCATCTTCTATCTATCTTTCTATTCTTCCACCCATCCTTCCTTCCATGGGTTATCCTTCCATCCTTCCTCCTGTCTTCCCTTCTTTCTTTCCTTAGTTCCTTCGCTCTTGTACCCACCCAAACAATAAATATTTATTGAGCATCTCCAGTGTCTGGGGTGCAGGGAAAGATACAGAAAGGAACATTCGGTAAGCTTTTGTTGAGCACCTACTACATGCCAGTGTAGCCCCAGCCCCAGAAACTGTGTGTCTGGGATAAATGTGTGAGTATAAACTAATGGCTGAGAATGATACCTAGTAACTACTTTGGAAGAGTTGGCCGGGCTAGTTCTTGCAATGTGATCCTGGACACATTGTCCAACCTTCCTAAGGTTGTACATGGATTAAATGCAATAAGGAATGGAAAGTGCTTAACTTAGAAAATGTTAACTCTTGTTATTAGCTATTGAGGATGACAGGGTGAAT
This sequence comes from Canis aureus, assembly GCF_053574225.1. Lineage (NCBI taxonomy): Eukaryota > Metazoa > Chordata > Mammalia > Carnivora > Canidae > Canis > Canis aureus. The sequence continues at coordinate 60,197,223 of NC_135612.1, forward strand.
TATGGGAGGGCACTGAATATTCTGTTCATACAAGAAATAAATAGGGACCAAAAGGCAATGTTCTTGTACAGTTTCCAGCCATTCCAAACATGTTAGTGGAAGTCTCAGCCCCACCATGGGGGCATCATGGTGGGGTGCGAGGAGCATCCTCCTCCAGTGGAAGAGAGGTGGGACCCCAGGGGCCTCTAAACTGAGGTCAGATGGGTGAATGAGGAGTTGATGGGGTTGGGCTGGGGCAGGAGAGAGTTCTTGTGGTGTGGAGGGGGAGGGTGCGGGGAGCAGCAGGCCAGGAAGGTGGGCTCACACAGCAGGTATCTGTTCCCAGCCTGGGTGGGACTGGGGTGGGGCACACCAACAGCATATCCATGCAGGCCTCCATGTGGGGTTGGTCATGGCCCACACCTGCATCCCAGCCACTTCTTCTGTGGGCATGGGAGCCCTCTGCCTCCCTGAGCCTCCTCCCTGTGTCCCTGATGCACCCTAGGGGCTGTGCATCATCACCCTCATTTGTAGGGCCAAGGGCTAGGACTTCTGAGGTTCCCTATTTGTCTTGACCCTGCTGGAAGGTAGTGTCCTGTGCAGGTTCCCAGATGTGCTGTTCTGAAGGTGAGGTGGAGGGGGCAGGGTGCTCTCATAGTCATGAGCCATCCACCCCACCCACCTCTCCACAGTTTAGCTGATTAAACAAATGTGCAGAGACTCGAGGTCCCAATGGGGCCTTGGGACTGGCTGGTTAAGTGCTGGCAAGTGCTCCAGTGTACGGGCTATATTGTGACCCCTGGTCTGTATGTTGGGGCCCTGAGCCCAGTCCCTGAGAGCATGGCCTTATGTGAAGATCAGGTCTTCATGGAGCTCATCAGGATGAAACAAAGCCATTGGGGTGCCCTGATCCTATCTGCCCGGTGTCCTTAGGAGGAGATCAGATGCAGATATGCAGAGGGACGACCCTGTGGGGACACAGGGAGAGGCCACTACCTGCTAGCAGAAGATAGTGACGCCTGAGGGAGCCAGCCTGCTCACATCTGGATCTTGGGCTTTTGGACTCCAGAGTCAGGAGACAGTACATTTCTGTTGTTGAAGCTGTGGGTTCATGGTACTTTGTTGTAGCAGCCTTGGCACACTAACACATCAGGGCCCCACTGGGCCTCATGCTTACATGGCAGGTGGACCAGAGCCACGGTTTGCCTGGGACCCAAGTGAGACCTGGCAGGAGTGGCTGGAGCCTAACACTCCCTACCTATCCACTGGCCTCTAGTCTAGGATCCTTATGTGACTCTCTCCTTCTACTGGAGAAACTGAGGCACAGAGAGGTTGAGTCACTTGCCCAAGGCTATCCAGCCAGTGCACAGGGGAGCGGGGATTGGAGGCATCCTCTACCCCATGCCCACTCCTGAGTCCAAGGTGGCCCGGCTGGCCAGGCTGGACACTGCTGGGAGGATGAGACCTCCTTTAGGTGGGTCTGGGGCCTTCCCTCCCCTTCTGTGCTGTGATGAGAACGTGGGCAAGGAGCAGAAGGGCCCCAGTACCTGGCTCGAGCCCGGACACTTCAGGTGGGTGCTCTGTGAGCTGCTCCCTGAGTGCACAAGAGCCCCCTTGGCTTCAGGGCAGAGCTCCTGGCACCCTGTAAATGCCACAGGTGGATTCACACATCTCTGCCTTGTGGAAGGTGGCGGCCCAGGGACCTGACGGAGGAAGGCTTCTCTGACACACATGATCTGCATCCCGTGGCTGCCCACCAACCCAGAACGAGCTGGAGGTGGCAGTAGCAGCCTGGCGGGAGCCTCACTCCTGGCAGGGGGGTGGGGGGGGCATTATTTCTAAGTTTGCAAACACGCAAGACTGCACGCGGCTCGCCTGTCTGGGGTAATTGACTCCGGAGGTGGTATGGCTCAGGATGAAAGGTCATGGCCATCTAGCGTGACTTGTGCTGTCCTGCCGCTTCTCTCCTGTCTCGGCCCTTAGGAAATTAACTCCTTCTATCCCTGTCCAAGTCTTCCGTGTTTTAGGGTCTTCTCGAGATGCAAGTATTTGTAATTTTTGTGTCTGTGCAAAGCTCGGAAGCCTGGGTTGGCATAAATACCCAATGAATCCCCACACAGAAGTCGGAGGACAAGGCATTTATTCAGCAAGTATGGATGGGATACCTACTATGTGCCAGACACTACTAGGCTTTGGGAACACAGCAGTGGGTTAATTAGAAAAAACCCTGCCCTCATGGGGCTGATTTTCTGGGATGGGGAGGCAGGCTGTCAACAGATACGCAGAATAAATATATAGTTTGTTACGTAAGTGCCTAGGAGGAGAACTGGAAGGAGTAGGGTAGACAGGTGGGGATGGGGTGGAGGACCAGGCAGTGGGTCATGAGCCTGGAAGTCAAGAAAGAGCTCAGTTTTATGCACTAATACTTTCCCTTTCCAGCACCTTAATTCCCCAAGCAGCTCATCACTTCGCACACAGGACAGAGCATCCCAGAGAGGGCCCGTTGGCTGTGCTGGGCTAGCTGAGTCAGGATTCAAACCCAGATCTCTGGGGCTCTGTCCAGATCCCTTTCTCTTGCTCCAGAACTGCCAGGGGCCGGGGGCAAGGGGGCCAGTATCTCCTGCAAGCACACGGCGACAGAGCTGCCTGTGGTCTCACTGGCCGGCTGACTGTCCCTGCATGCCTGCCTCCCAAGGCTCTAACCCCAGGGGCGGGACGGCTTTCCTGGTATAGCCTTTGCGTGGAGTTTGAGGTTTCTCAGGTCCAAGCATGAACGTGGGAGCCTGGTGGTCTGGGGGAAGGCAGCACAGGACTCGATCAGGACTCTGGAGCTGAGGGAGGGTTCGCTTTCTGCTCACACAGTTGGCTTGCTGCATGTGAAGGGTAAGGTCACCTCCCACCCACAACACTCCCCTCTCCCTTCCTCGGTCTTATTTGTGGAGTTGGATGCTGGCCAGGAGAGAAGGTTTTTTTGGAGCTCGCCTTGAAGCGTACGTTAAAGTAGAGTAGAGAAAGCTGGGGTGGGAGGATGGCATGCTGAGTGGAACAAACTTCTAGCAAGGGCTTGGAGGCAGAAACAATGAATATAGGTTCGGAACAGTGTCCAGACTGGGGTGAAGGACACAGGGAGGACAGAGCCTGGCTCCATGCTAGACTTGATAACATCCACCAGAACCACATTTACTGAGCACCTACTACGTACCACACACTGGCTTTTCATTTTGATTATACATTTTTTTTGGTCCTCAGGTGAGCCTCTCAATAGGTATTATTGCATTTTACAGACAGGCTCAGGGAGGCTCAGGGAGGGAGGGAGGGAGGCCCCTGAGGGCCATCCAGCCACCTAGCAGGTGGCTGAGCTGGATGCTGCACCATGGTCATCTGCTTGGAAAGACCCAGCTGTCCCGCTCACTGCTCTGTGGGCTCAGGAAACTCCTCTTGTCTCTTTAGTGCCTCATTTGGTCTGTAAAATGTTGATGGAATCTACCCTTTGGGTTGTGAGGAGACAAGATGAACTGTTAGATCAGTGACTGGTGTGCAATGGGTACTTACTCAGTGGGTACAATTATTATTATTATTTTTAACATTTGTTTTTTTTTGGAGAGAGAGAGATCATGAGGGGGAGGGGTAGAGGGAGAGGGAGAGGGAGAGAGAATCTGAAGCAGACTCCATGCTGAGCAGGGAGCCCGACCTGGAGCTTGATCTCACAACCTTGAGATCATGAATGGAGCCAAAAGCAAGAGTCAGACGCTAAACCTACTGTGCCACCCAGGCACCCCTTAGTGGGTGCAGCTATTAAGCTATTCCCCACAGAGCCCCTTACCCATGGCCTGACCATTCTTCTTCCCCTCCAGTTTATTGAGATAGAATTTATATTCCGTATGTAAATACAGAAATATGCCCTTTCAGGTGTGCAGCGCTGTGAATTTTGACACACGTATATGGTCCTATCAGCCCCACTGTAGTCAAGACCTAGAATAATCTATTGTTCCCAAATTCCCTGATGTCCCAAGGGGCCAGTCCTCTTTGTTACTGCAGCCCCTGACAACAACTGATTTGGTTTTGTCTCTGTAGTGTTGCCTTTTCCAGAATGCCAGGTGGGTGATTATGTGATTATATGCACCATAGTCCACAGCCTTTTGAATCTGGCTCCTCTCACTTAGCACAATGCACTGGAGAGTCATTCGCATTGTAGCATGTATCAGTTGTCTGTTTTTGTTGCTGGGTAGAGTTCTGTTGTAGGCATGGACTACAGTCTGCTTTTCCCTTCACCGTTTGGGTTGTATGTATGTATGTATGTATTTATTTATTTAAAGATTATTTATTTATTCAAGAGAGACACAGAGAGTGAGGCAGATACATAGGCAGAGGGAGGAGCAGGCTCCCTGTGGGGAGCCTGATGCCGGACTCATTCCCAGGACCCCGAGATTGTGCCCTGAGCTGAAGGCAGATGCTCCACCATTGAGTCACTTAGGTGTCCTGTGTCTTGTAATTTTTGATTGATAACTAGACACTGTGTGAAGACCATGGGAAATGGTATTACACTTGGAAACAGACCTGCCTCCTCTTTTATCAGGGATGCTAGTGTGGACGGTTCAGTCCTAGTTACAAATTAAGCTGGGTTTGGGTTTTATCACTTAAAGATCAAATTCGACCCTCTGACTTGTCTTATCTGGCTTGCATGGCATTTTCTAACATTTAAAAGGCATGAAATTTAATATAAATATCTGAATTCTAGCTTCTCTTGAAAAATCAGAGTTTTGGTAACACTGGTTTTGTGTTACCACCTGTCACCATCCAGCTTGTGCGGAGTAGGGCTGCCCCACCTTGGTGGAGGGGTAGGGGGGAGGGAGCATTCTCCCTACTTGACTGCAGGCCCTCTGCTCCCTAAAGCTTCACCCCCACCATGCCTCCCTTTCATGTTATCTCTTCCTGGCTCTCACAGATGGTTGAATTTATGGTGTCAGATACTGAGTGACAGTGTACTCTTCTTGCAAAGACAGGGAAATATATATATATCTCTTAACAGTGGATTTCCACCCCCCAGTGGTTAAACCAATAATCAAAGAGTTTTATGCTGGAGATTTTTAGGAAACATCCTCCAGGGAGCATTTCTTTCCGTACTAGTGGTGGCCCAAGGAAAATCTCAACTCTCTTGAATCCATTTGGGCCTGCCTGGTGTGCAGCACAGGGGATCCTGTGCCCTCTGCCATCCGGAGCTGTGGTTTTAAGGGTGGACGCTGGATCCCCATAGAGGAAAGAGGTTTTTACTGACATCTGGGAACAATGAACACAGGAAAGACCAGGTTTTTCACCTCCACCTGAGGTGTGTGGTATTACCTGCTGGGAAGATTCACATTTGACAGTTTATTTAGAGGACGCAGCTTTCTGAGTCCGCTGCCAGATGGCCGAGGTGGCAGCTGATGCACGCCAGACGGCTACTCATGGGGGATTTAGAAACGCAAACACAGCCACACGTTTGGATGAGCCTCTGTTTCCGGATGGCAGGGCAGGGCCTCATGACTCTTGGATGATGTTGGCCAGAGTTACCCTGAGCACTACGGAGATGAGGCCCCTGTGTCACTGTCACATGCCCATGGAAGGCTGTGGAAGGTCAGGCTGGACGGGACAGTGTGGCACCAGCTGCTCGTGCTGCTTCATTACTCATGTCCACTTTGTTTATGGATTCACTTAAAGATAGTACCTGGTTTACTGTTCTTGCAAAACGGTGAACAAAACTGATGTTCCAACAAGAGAAAGAGACAGTAAGGAGTGAACATGTCTGTAAACCAGGTAATTTCAGATGGACATAAGTGCCAGAGAGATGGATAGCAGCACCAAGAGGTATAGGGGAAGAACATTCCAGGCCAGGTGGGGGGAATGTGTATGTTCAGGGCCAGGGAGAGGGTTGGGAGGGAGCCAGAGTATGAGGAGGGCCCCCAAGGCCTGGGAAGGCACTGGGTTTGACTTCAGGTGTGAGGTGTGGGGGAGTGGCGTGGTTTGATGAGCATTTCCCACGAGGTGGCTCCATTGACCTGTGTTCGATCTCAGGTGAAAGTAATACAGCGGTTGGGGACACTGGTATGGTTCCTGGTGAGACTCCTCTGAGAAGCAGGCCATTTCCTCCCCTGAGCTGTGAGGGCCATATAGACAGGGTGGGCATGGAGCTGGCTGTGCACTTTGGGGCTGGTCAGACCAGGGGGCGAGCTCTGATGGCCAGGGCCCTGGACACCTGACGCTTGTCCTCACGGGTGGAGATGGACATGCATGCGCAGGAGTGGGAGCAGAGAGGATGGTGAGGAAGAAGGAGGTGCCATAGGGACACAAGGCGGCAGGCCAGAGGGCAGCAGAGGAGGGGGCAGCCTGGAGCCCAGAAGGTACTGGGTGATGCAGAGAGGTCTGGGGAGTACCTATGGGGTGGCCGTGAGGCGAGCCCACAAGGCCGGGTCTGCCATAACTGGCCCTGACAGGGAGTGATTCTGACCACAGCGTTTGTTTGCCTACAGTGTGGCTCTCTGATGCTGACAGATAAAGCTTGAGCTCGGTGGAGCAGCCCGGCCAGCCCTCTCCCGCTCCCCGCCGCTCTGTCCCTGTGCCCATCGCATCCTCCTGTCCGTGGCCCTGGCTCACGCTCTTCCCTCTGGGACAGACAGTGTTCCCTTCCCTCCATCTCCTGGCATTGGTGCCTGTGATGTGCCCAGCTCCCCTCCGCACCCTGGGCTTCTCCAGGGTTCCTCCCAGCTCTGCTGCAGGCCTCATGTACGGGGCTGAAGCGGTGCCCAGGAGGGCCCAGTGCGCGAATGGCACTGAAATACTGACACAGGGAGGAAGCTGGAAAGGCAGGAGGCGGGTTGGGGATGCCCCGGGGGCGGCGGTACCCCCACCCCCCACATGGCTGCTGGTCAGGCCCCTCAAAAGTCATGGGCTCACCCCCAGCCCTCCGCTGAGCTCTAGCTTTGCACACAGTCTGGATTCAGATGCTCGAGGATCTGTTTTGACTTTGAAGTAAGGTGTGGAAAGGAGTGGGCTGGAATTGTAGTGCCCTCTGCAGAGGGTGCCCTGGGCTCCGAGGGCGCTGCCTCCCACCCTGCTCCACCCTCGGGGCCAAGGCTTCAGTTGTTTCTGAAACCTGCCACGTCCTTGAGCCCCCCTCTGTCTTTTTTTGTTTTATATATATATATGAAATGTTCTGCGATTCCTGGTTTCCATAGCTGTACATTTGCTGGGTGTTGTCACATGTAGGAAAGGTCTATCAATCCTGTGTTATTACACAGTTGTCGCTTACCAGTGATGTCGAGTGTTATTTATAGATTTGAAACTGCCTGCTTCCACTGGTGGCTTCAGGTGATTTATTTTAAGTGTGTATTTATGCTTCACTAAAATAACTGATAGTTGAGGGAGTTAGCACGAAGGGCACGTAATGGCAAGAAAAGAGGAAAAACAGAAAAACAATGATCACCCTGGTGGCCGAAGCAAAAAGGGAAACTGGATTAGTTGCAACAGGCCTGGGGTAAATCAGCCCGGAGCTAAATCCAGTGGGCTGTTGAGGAGAACCGGAGCTTTCTGGAGATGCCGTTATAGAGCGAAATGTCATCTGTAGGCCTCTCAGAGGGGGCTGGGTGACAGATTGTGCTCTTTGCCTAAGAAGGAGGATATAGTCCTCAATTTTGAGGAGACCAGTTCAGATTCTCACACGCACAGAGCGTCAGGGGGTCTGGGGAAGCTGCTCACAGGGATGATCAGGGACGACCGTGCCAGAGTCCATGGAGGAGAAGCCAGGTTGGTGAGGGCTCAGGGGCTGGAGGCAATCCTGGGTTATCATGAGAAGGCCCACTGCTGGGAGCTGGGGAGTCAGTCCTGTCCCTCCTGGTCTCAGTCCTGGTCTGCTTCGTTCAGGTTCATTCACCCTCAGAGTTCCAGTCTTACCAGCTGAAAAATGGGACCCCAAGTCCATTCTCATGGGGTGTCCCCAGGCACTGGGGGGCGACATTTTCAAAGCTCAAGGAGGTTGGAAAGTGTCGTTTAGCTTAAGTTGTTGTTGGAAGGACTGCGCTCTTGACATAGGTATGCACCATGCATCCTGTGAGAGGGGACAGGGGCCCACATTTGCCCAGGACCCGCTGTGTGCCACGGGTTCTGCCTGGGTCCTGTCCTCGGAGGCTCACACCCTCCTTGCATGGGCAGTCTTCAGAGGAAGCTCCTGTTATACGTGCAGGTACTCTGAGCCCAGAGAGGTGGCTGCCCCAGGCCCCACAGCCAGTAGGTGGCAGGGCTGGGATTCAAACCCAGGCAGTCTGGCTCTAAAGCCCATTGTCTTTCCACTAAGCCAGGCTGCCTCGGCAGAGTCCCCAGCAAGATGGCTTTGGGTTTTGCTCTGCTCCCTCTCCTACCCGGGTGTCTCTGCAGTGATGGCCTGTCACGTGGTTGGGGTGAGGCAGGTGGCTGCGGGGAGGAATTCAAAAGTACTGGAGCCTCAGGGGGCGGGTGAGGAGGAAACACTCCCGCAGGGCACAGGGCGGGCGGGGGGGGGGGGGTGCCTCTGCAGCTCTGCGGGGCTGTCTGTCGGGTTGGAGGGGTGGATGCGGGAGGTGGCAGCTGCGTCACCAACCCCGCCCAGCTGTCAGGAGAGGCTGTCCACTCCCAGCCTCAGGGCAAGCCCTTGACCAGTGGGATCTTGATTCATCCCTCCCTCCCATTCCCTCCTCCCTCTCTCTGAGTCCTTCGGGGTGGGGCTGGGGTCAGCCTGCCTGGGCACTGGGGACCTGGGGGGGCCCTCCTACTGGGGACTCGTCCTCAGACGGAGGCCAGTGGAGGCCCTGGGTGGGGGGTGGGGTGGAGCGCAGGGGGTGGGAAGGGATGGGCGCAGCAGGCCCTGCGTGAGCCCCTCCAGCACCTAGTGGCGGACAGCCCACTTCACTTCCCTGGACCTCAGTGTCTCCAGCTGTAAAATGGGACCCGTGGCTGGTCATCGTGGGGTTTAAATCAGATGATGTGGGCGAGGATGCTCTCGTGGGACCTAACCCCCAGGGAATGAAAGAACAGATGAATGAGTGAATGAATGGATGGAAGAGAGCAGGCAGGAAGGGATGGCTGGAGAAAGAAGTTGGTTATCCGTATCTCCGAAAGGAGAAATTCAGGGACTCCTGGTGGCCTCACACCCCTGCAGGGCTCCCACGGCACCCCTGAAAGCTGAGGTGGGGCGAGGGGGACAGCTCCATTGAACGGGAATTTCAGTTTTAGCTGGATGGCTGTGGATGAGGCTTTCCTGGAGAGAGTGAGCTCCCCGTCCCTGGGGACATGCAAGTGGCTCTGAAAGGCCATGTGGCAGGGCTTTCTCAGGCACCAGCCTTCCCAGGTTGGGGGACTGGATGGTGATTGCTTAATTCCCTCCCGTGAACTCTGGGCTTCTGCCCAGGCCTTTCCTGCTCCTCAGGTGCACAGGTATGGATGGGCCACGCATCGTCATTCTGCAAGCATCTCCTGAGTAACTACTGCGTGCTCCATGCTGCTCTCGGGGGGCAGGGGGCTGTGGGGGTGGCGGGTGAGTGGGAGCCCCAGCGCCCCGCGTGGAGGGCATGAGAGTGAAAGGCAGGGCTTCCCAGAAGACGTGTTTGACAGCCAAGCCGGCTTCATGGGATGGGAAAGCAAGGAAGGGTGTCGGCATAGAGGGATCAGCAGTGGCAGAGGCTCAGAGGCTGGTGATGACGGACTGTGTCCTAGAGCTTCTGGAGCAGCGTTTGACTGAACCATAAGACAAACAGTGGGGTTTGGGAGGTTCAGGGGCATTAGGGTCAGGTGACGAGGGCCTAAGACGAGGTGATCTGGCCCTGCAGGTAGGGGTGTCATCACAGCGGTCAGCTTCGTGGAGTGCTTCTTGAGCAGACCCTGGGCAGATCTCCCTGCTGTCTCTTCTTCTGCAGAATGGGGACAGCCATGGCTCCTGTTGTCACGAGGCCACAGTGAGGCCCACCACCGATGGCCCCTGACCTCCCTTCCCCTCCCCACGCAGGAGGTTGGCACGTCACTGCCGCCAGAGTGGCTGTGTGGACCGGCCTTTGTGCAGCCCTTTGTTCCCAGGAACCTTGTCACTCGGGCTGGACATTGGTGTCTTTGTCTGGGTCGGTTCGGAGCTGCCATTGGCCTCCTGAGGGTCACCAGCACTCACAGGGCCCTCCCAGCCCAGCCCCAGGCTCTGCAGCTGAGACACGGGGCAGGTGGACCCGGATGGTGCCTCCACTCTGCCTTCAGGGAGGGAGCCAGGGGGGCCCTAGTAACGGGGTGCAGGCCTCACGTGGGGCCCTGGGGCTCCCAGATCTGCGTGCTGGCATTCCAGGCTTCAGAGGCAGGTGCGCGTGGTCACCCCTGTGTCCCTGTCCCTCTGGCTACCTTGGCCCTTTGCTCCTCCCCAGATGTGGGACTGGCCCCAGGTCAAGGGTCTGTGTGCTCCGAGTGGCTGGATTTGGGGCTCTCATGGTGGATGTTCTGCCCCAAACCCAGACTCACGGCTCTTAGCATAGGCCTCCACCTTCTGGACAGGGAAGATCGGCTACTTAGAGATTCTGGAGCCAAAAGCCGGACAGGAACCACGGGGCCATCATCCTGTCCCTTCTCTCCCCGAGTGTGGACACCAAGGCACGTGGAGGGAACCCGGAATGTGTGCTGGCTCCTCTAGTCCTAGAAACCCCCCCCAAGAGGAGCGATCCTCCCCAGTCCACAGGGAGGGGACTGAGGTCAGGACCCCTGCCCATCGCAGGCCGCACCCTCTGCCTCACCCCACCTTATTCATTTTTCTCCACCAGGCTCTTCTGGTGCTTCAGCGTTGTGACACCAGGCAGGCTGCAGGCTGCACCTGGGACTCGGGAGCCCACGGTGTTGACACTCCACGGTCCCTGTCACTCACTCATGTGTCACCCTCGTAAGCTCAGCCAGGAGGGAGGCCGCGGTGCCGACCGACCAGGCCTGGCCAGAGGCCAGCAGAGCTTCCGCAGGGCCAGTGTCCGGCCGCAGGAAGCGCTGGCCTGCGGAGGTGGAAGGGCAGGGCAGGGCGGGGAGGGGGAGGGGCGGGGCTGGCGTGGGGCCAGGACTCCCTCACTCTGAAGGGCCCCATTGATAGGTGGGTGGTGGGTGGTCAGGATGCGGTGACCTTCCTGCTGTCCCCTGGGCCCTGTGATCGAGGCCTGTGGGCCTCCGCACTGCTTGCAGCTGCTTGGCAAGTGCCCTGGTGGCTGTGTCACCATGCTGTGGGGCTGGCAGGTCCCTGTCCCCGTTCTGATCTGGCCCACTTGAGAGCTGGAGGCCCTGCAGCTTCCTGAGGCTGCGTCTCTTACACTTTCTGAGATGCGGGTGGTGGTAGCCTGCCCTCCCTCTGAGGCTGGAGGAGAGAGTCTGTCCTTGTCTCCTGATGCTTCTGGGGGTTTCCCAGCCACCCTTGGTGTGCATCTTGTAGCTGCGTCCAGGCCTCCCTCCCTGTGTGTCCCTCTGTCCAAATCCCTTCTTCCTCTTATAAGACGCCAGTGGTTGGATTAGGACCCAGCCTAATCTAGGATGGCCTCGTCTTACCTTGATTACATCTGCAAAGGCCCTCTTTCCATGTAAGGTGACATTCTGAGGTTCTGGGTGCCCATGAGTCATGGCGGATGCTGGCCCGCTGACTATAGCTAGCATCTGTCACCCGGCATCCCGGCCCGGACCCGGTGGCTCCCCCAGCCCCCAGAACGTGGTCTGCCCTGGAACCACCATGTGCTTTTGCCTCCTCCACACCTCTGGCCATACCTTCCTCCCGGGATGCCTTCTTTCTTCAAGGTTCAGATCCCTGTGGCTTCCTCCATGGAGCCTCCCTTCCTCCCAGGCACCCAAGGGTCCTGCCCCTGTGGGCTCATCTCCCTCTGGCTCCCAAGGTGGAGACACTTCTCTTCCCCATCCTCGAAGGTCGAGCGCCTACTCTGTGCTGGGGCATCAGGCCAAGCTTTTGACATATGTTCACCACTGAATCCTCTTGGCCAGCCTGGGAGGCAGGGGTATCACATTCTCAATTTACAGATGAAGTCGAGGCCCTGAGAGGTTAAGTGGTTTGCCCAGTGGGATGGAGCATAGCCGGGATTGAGGCTTGGATTTGTTCAGGTCCATTCAGTGAGGGATCCTCAGGGGCTGTCCAAGGGCTGGTCCAGGGTAAGAGTCTGGATTTGGTTCATTCATCCAAAAATCATTTTTTGAGCACTTTTTTACGAGCTCTGCATTAGGGACCTAGCGGGTGGCAGGCAGCCTCTACCCACCTCTCATGGACTTTCGATCTAGGAAGATGGAAACACAAATGCCTAATCACAGCCTCCAAGGGCACTGGGGACATACTCCTGGCTTTACCACTGACCCCTCTATGACCTTGGCCAAAGGCAGCCCCTCTAGGGGCCTCAGTTTTCCCACGTGATCTCTATGGACCCTTCCAGCCTGAGAATGAGCATTCTGTGCCCAGCAGCCCTGCTGGCCTGGCCGGGTACATCTGTTAGTTCGCTTGGGGCAGGACCAGGAGTCCTGAATCCCAGGAACCCCAGATGGACCACATTTGGCCAACAGCAGTAGTCAGGTGGGATGCGTTCTCCCCAAGTCATGAGCAGACTCAGAACCCTCATGTGCAAAAGACCCAGTTGGAGTAAAAGTAGCTTTTGAGCCCCCCTGGGCTTGGGTCCTGGGTCTGGAAAAGAACTGGGGGCTCTTTCCAAGTCCTGTGGTTCAGAGCCCCCCCACCCCAGGCAGGGGCACCAGGTCAAATGCTACCACTGGATGGGGGTATTGAGAGGCCCATAAAGCTCCCCTGTGGGCGGGGCCTCGGAGGCCAATCTGTCTGGCTGCCCACCTAGGGAAAGCAGAGTTAACGCTGGTTTTACCTGGGACACCCACTAGGGCCTGCAGCTTCTGGGAGCCTGGAGGAGCTTCAGGTAGAGCCGCATGTCAAAAGGAAAGCTCTCCCACCCAGGCAGGACGGCGTGCTCCAGCCACGCGAGCCACGGGAAGAGCCCTTGTGTCTGCACTGCCGGTCATGCCTGCAGTGAGGGGTCACCCAAGCCCCTGGACACAGGACCCCTCCCCTGGACACACACAGCAGCCATCAGGAGTTCAGCCAGTGGGAGAGCCAGTTCCCATGGGGTGCTCACCCAGGCCCTCCCCATTTATGCCACAAGACTCACAGGGATGGCACATGCACAGGCCTGAGAGAGCCTGTACTTGCTGCAGCCCAGGGACAGAGGGAGGCCAGGGGGGCTGGATGGTGGGGGAGATTGTGGAGGAGGGGGTCCGTCGTCCCTGTGGATCAGTCTGGATCCCCTTCTCCTTTGTCTGGAAACTGCCGGGGGTCAGGAAAGAGTGTGGGGCTTGTGAGAGAGGAGTCCTACTATGCTGCCCAGGCCTTGAGCTTGAGAAGGTTCCCTGGGCAGGACAGGAGTGGGCCAGGGTCTTGCTCCTGGAGACCCAGCTGCCTGAGGCCCAGGGGCAGGGTTCGGGGGGGATGCTCAGTCCTGGCAGCTCAGAGCTGTGGCTAGGAGTGTTCAGTGGGTGCCAGGCTGCTTGTTGGAACCTGCACTGTGTGCCCGTGTGACACTGGGGAGTGACAGGGCCCATGGGATAAGGAGGCGGGGGCCCCTGGCAGAGGCACCTGCTCCATCCAGACACAGGTGGGAGGAGTGGGCTTTGGAGTCACAGCAAGTCCAAGATTGGGTTAAAATCACGCAAACCCACCTTAAAGATCCTCTAAAGCAGCTCTTCTCAGATTTTCATATGCCCACGGTCTCCTGGGACCTTGTTAAAATGCAGGTTCTGATTTAGTGGGTCCTGGTGAAGTCGACACTCTATTTCTAACAAGCTCCCCGGCGACCTGCGAAGCTGGTCCGCAGAGCTCTGTGAGTGAGAGGCGGGGCGGGGGGGCGGGGGGCGGGTCAGCGGCTTCCATCCTTCATTTCCCATCAATCCCAGACTCCAGACTCGTGCTGGGTGGAGGTCAGGAGCCCTGTGTGATAGATGGGGACACAGGCTCCAGGAGGGCAAGTGAGTTGCCAGGATCTCGCAGGAAGGGCAGAGGCGTGGGACACAGATCAGGGTCCCGTGTCCATCCTCCACCGGGCTGTCCTGAGGGTGGGCACCTGGCCCCATCGGGCAGCTGGTCTCCGTGGGGCCAGACGGGAAGCCCCCGGCAGAGGCCTTCCTGCCCCTGCAGATGGTGGCTGCTTTCCAAGTGAAACGCTGTCATCCACAGGATGGCGGGCTCAGGCGGCCCTCTGCCTAAAGCTGCCTCCACCTGGACTCAAGGAAGAGCCTTAGAGCCTCGAGAACTTGGCTCCCCCACCTGCCCTCCGGCCCGACCTGAGTGCTAGAAAGCACAGTCTGTGATACTGTAGTGGCATGCCAGGCCGGGGCCCTCGGAGGCAGGTTTCGGCCCACAAACAGTCTAGAAAGTCCATTTGAAGGACTTCAAATTAGGCCCACTCACAGGACCTGACCGGATGGAGGCAGATGGAGAAGTCAGGTCACAGGTAGGCCTGGAACTTGCCGGGGAACACGCAATCACAGACCAGGCCCTCACCCTCCTGGTTGCCTGTGGACTCAGAGCGTTGGCCTTCGCTAGAGCACAGGGGCCCAGCCACTGGAGACCGGGAGCTTTAGATTCTGATGTGCCGGGTTCAAGTCCCAGCTCTGCTTTTTACTGAACGGGGCCTGTGGATCAGATGGGGAGAGAGTCACACGTGGGTGGCAGGGTGGTGCCCGGAATGACACCCTCCTCGCGGAAAGCACCCGGCGCACAGTAGCTAGGGAAGTGGTTCTTATTCATATAGTGTGTGATCTTGTCACCTGCGGTCATCACGCCAGGACGGGAGGGCACAGGGGATGGGATGGCAGAGGCTGTGCAGGCAGGAGGACAGCCTGTCTCGTCTCCCCCAACCCAAGGACCCCCACCAGCGGCTCCTGTTTCTCTTGCTGTGGGTTTAGAAGGGGCAGCCAGGCGAGGTCCCCGGTGTCCACACCTGCCTCTGGATCAGATATCAGCTCCCTCTGCCCCTCTGGGGAGGAGTTAATGTAATGTCTGAGTCTCTCTCCCATCTTCTGCTCGTTCTTCGCCTGACACCCAAGGAAGTCACCTGGCTTGCCCGCAACGTGGCTGCCCGCAGAGTCCCCCTCCGGTTACCGATCCAGTGGCTGAATGGTTGGTTAAGTGAGTTCCTGTGTGCAGTGCCAGCCTTCCTCTCTCTGGAGCAGGCTGGTGCTCCAGCCCCGGGGAGTGGGGGACGTCCTCCTCGGCTCCGTTGTGGGTGCTGCTGGGCCCCACGTCTGGGTGGGAGGCCCTCCCTGGATGGCACAGGGCCTGGCATGTGGTAGGGGCAGACCTTGGAGACCTCTGGGTCTGGCCGCTGTGTTCAAGTTGGGAACACTGAGGCCCAGAGAGGGGCCACGAGATGGCAGGATCCCACAGCCCCCCCATCCCCGTCCCCCCCCCATCCCCATCCCCGCCCCTGTTCGGGGACTGACCACACCCTCGACTCTGTGCCCGCGCATTCCTGAGACCCAGTTCAGTCCCTGCCCTGGCCCGCGTTCTGCAGCGCAGGCTTTCCCATAGATGGCTCTGAGCCCGCTATTCCAAACCATCTGAAAGTAATAAGGAAGCAACTTATGGACGAAATGCCTTCAACATGAAGTTGTATCTTGCGGTCAGTGTTTCTTGCTGTCAAAACATTTCTCCTCACCGAGCGGGGCTGGGGGAAGGGCCAAGGAAACCATGTGTCTCCACCAGAAACTCACAGAGGAGCCGCCTCCTCACCTCGGGGGGTGGACATAGCAGGACTGGTCTTTGTTTCCCTGTCCCCGTCTCTGCCCCTTTGCTCTGGCCTCCACACAGCCAGGCAGCATCCAAAAACCACAGATGACTGGACACGGTCCAGCTCTAGCACCTTCTGTGGCTCCCTACTGCCTTTGGACTGAGGTATGAGCCCCCCGTTGTCTTATTCCTACCACCCCCCACCCCTAGAGCCTGACTAGGCTGGGGTGTCCAGGGCACAACATTGAAGCAGGTCCTCACTTGGCGCCTGAGAGTGAAGAACTTAGATGTATCTGAGCTGCCTCGCTTTCCACACCCTAGACCCGACCCTCCTCCCCCAAGAACCCTGGAGATGGAACCCCAGCCACCCTGGGCTTCCTCTCCTACTCAACCTTGCTCTGCACTGTGTGCTGGCTCCTTCACCTGGGACCCCATCTTCCCCGTTCCTTTGTCCAATTATGACTCCTGCTCCTGATTCCCCAGATTCCACTAGACTTCTGTATTAGAGTACCTGCAGACCCTCATCACAACCTCGAATACCTGTGAGTTCTGGGGGGGCTGGGCCTTGGATGTTGTATTCATTGTGTCTTTGGGCCTAGCACAGGGCTTGGCACACTGTAGGTGCTCAAGAAACATTTATTAGATGAATGGATAGGTGAGTAGGTGAGTGGGTGTATGGATAGATGGATAGAAGGATGTGTGGGTGAATGGATGGATGGATGGGTAGATGAATGGATGGATGGGTGGATGGATGGATGGATGGATGGATGGATGGATGAATCGATGGATGGATGGAGGAATGAGTGGGCTAGATGGATGGATGGATGGAAGAATGGGTGGGATGGATGGGTGGGTAGATGGATGGAAGAATGGGTGGGGTGGATGGATGGATGGATGGAAGGAAGAATGGGTGGGGTGGATGGATGGGTGGGTGGATGGATGGATGGATGGATGGAAGAATGGGTGGGGTAGATGGATGGGTGGGTGGAAGAATGGGTGGGGTAGAGGATGGATGGATGGATGGGTGGATGGATGGATGGAAGAATGGGTAGGGTAGATGGATGGATGGGTGGAAGAATGGGTGAGGTAGAGGATGGATGGATGGGTGGATGGATGGATGGATGGATGGAAGAATGGGTGGGATAGATGGATGGGTGGGTGGGTGGGTGGATGGATGGATGGATGGGTGGGTGGATGGATGGATGGATGGATGGATGAAAGAATGGGTGGGGTGGATGGTGGATGGATAGTGGATGGGTGAGTGGGTGACAGTCTCATGGCTGAACCTTTATTTAGGGTAATTTGAAGCCCTTAGCAGGTGCACTGCTCAGCCAGGGGCTCAGCCAGGTAGGGTGAACTGGACTCGGTGATTCTTATAGGAGGCCATATGGCCCAAAACCACAAACAAGGGATTCAAAGGTGAGATGTGCCTAAGGCCGTGGGGCTGGCACAGACCCACTATGATCAGGCAGTGGTGGTGGCGCGGACAAAGGGCCTGGGGCACACAGTGGGAGGGACTTGTACTTTAGGCTGCTCTGGGGAAACCTTCATGGAAAAGGTGACATTTGATCAGGCTTTGTAGGATGAGGGGGTGTTGGCCGGTGGGGGTAGGAATTCCTGGCAGAGAGAATAGCATGCGTTGGACTAGCAGGCATATTCTGGGAAGAGAGAGACGTGCTCTGTGGCTGGGGCTTAGGAGTGGGGGGTGCCGAGCTAAGGAGGCACTCGAGATGCAATCTGCCAGGCCGAGGGCTTTGAACTTGATGTGGTGGCAATGGGGACGATGCAGAGGGTTTTACACAGGAGGCACCTACGGCTCTTCAGCTCCAACTCCACAGCACCCAGCCGGGGCTAGCAAATGGTGACAAGGTCAGCTCCAAGTTCCTGCTCGAAATCCCAAAATTCCTGGAAATTCTTGTGCAACCCCCTGCCCCTCCCCTAACCCCCCACTTCCCGCCAGGTCTCAACTCCATGCTCTTGGAGTACTACCCCTGCAAGTCCCCACGGTGGTCTTTTGTGGGTCTCTACTTAGTCCAGAAGAGGAAAAGAGAAAAAAACGTGGTTTTTATTCTGCACCTTCCCTGGTGGGGGGGGCGGGGAGGAGAAGGACAGGGATTTGAAAGGGAGGGGGAGGCTTTGATAACCCGAATGTTTTGTAGAAAAACCAGAGCGTGAGGAAGATTCCTCCCCAGGCTCCCTCAGACACTCAAGCTGCCGAGAGCTCCCTCCTTGGGCGCCCCTGCCTCCCCAGACCTCCCCAGACCTCCCCGGCCTCCCCAGCCTCCCTGGCCTCCCTGGGCCTCCCTGTTCTGCCTCCCACAGGAGGCTGGTGGTTCAGGACAGCAACTGTGTCTTGCCCGAGGCAGACCCAGGCAGAATTTCCAGGACTGTCCATCAGCGGCTGTCATCCTGACCACAAGCAGCCCCTGCAGCTTCCGAGGCCTGCCCTGACTCCCAGGCCCATGTCAGCGCATTTCACACCCTGGCCCAGTGGCTATGAGCCAAGCTCTCCTCTTGCAGGGGGGATGCCTGGTGTGCTGCAGGGACCTGGGATGGAGCGGGGTGGGGCAGGTGGGTCTCCGAGACCTGGCTCCCGTCTCCGCTGTGCCCCCTGCTGGCCGGGCTGGCGGCGCCTGGCTGCCTGGTCTGGAAGGTGGGGCATGGGGACCAGGGTTATTGATAAGCAACATTTCCATGATGCTGGGCCTGTTTCTCAACCCAGCGTCTCAGACAGATGACAGTTACCTGCTCCCCTGCCCTGACCCGTGATGTCAACTTGGAGTGGACAGCAGGCCTCTGGGGCTAAAGATCCCCCAGTCCAGGAAGAGGACTCGGACAGTTCCTCAGTGGAACTTGGCAGTTTGGGCTCAAGGTTGAGCTGGCCGAGCCAGAAAGGGCGTGGAGTTGGGGACAGACGGGACCCGCCGCCGGGCTGCCCTGAACCCCATGTTCCTGTGTGAGAAGCGAGAATCACTCTTAATGGCACAGAGCAGTAGCAAGGATTTATTGAGGTGACATGTGTCAGAGGGCTGGGCATACAGTAGGAGTTTAATAAGTGCTTATAACCAAGAAGAGGGAGTCTGGCTTGGTTTGACAAGATGCAGTTCTATACCTCAGAGGCCCTGTCAGGCCTTCCCTCCCAGACGCCTGTAGGGCAGACATTCCACCTTAGGTTCTCAGCACGCTGGGCGCAGAGGGACTTTGGAGCCAATGAATCCATTCGCTGGTGTGTTCATTTCCTTACGAGGATGTACCAACTGCCTGCTCTGTGCTGGGCCCGTGGGGAGGGCCAGCAACACTGTCCAGGAGGCTAGCTGGTAGTTCAAACCAAGTCGGGTGGGGGCGTTCTAGGCAGCAGGAGTTGCCAGTGCAAAGGCCCTGCGGTAGGAGGGAACCTATCTCCTTGGAGGACTCAGAAGGAGGTCAGGCAGCAGGCCAGGAGGGGTTTGGGTGTTGAGAACAGTGGGGCGCCCCTGCAGGGCTCCATGCCTGGACTGACAGGCCAGCTCTGCACCCTGGCTGAGATGCGGAGAATGGTTGCCAGACAGAGGCTCAGGGATCCCGCGCCCTCAGCCGAGGGAGTGCTGAAGTCTGCAGTCCTCAGCAAGGCTTGTGTGGCCGCCTGTGGGCTGGCCCTGCAGCCTTTCCTCCTGTCCTCCTGTCCTCCCCTCCGGTCACCCTGAGCTCCTTCACGTTTGCAGAGTGGCTGTGTCTGCATTTGCTCTCGCTGGTCCCCTGACGGGAACACCTTTCCCGCACCTGTCAGCTCAGGGCTCACTTCTTGACCCACTGCCCCTCCTCCCGGGATCATGTTTTTGGGTCCCTGCAGGTGCTGTGCGGTTGCCTCTGGTCTCCCATCTCCCATCCCCTTGGAAGCCCCTGTTGGGTTTTGAGGTCACTAGCTATACCCCAGAGCCTGGCACCCGGCTGGGACACTGTGCGTGCAGGATGAGTAAACAAATGAATGAATGAGTGAATGGATGAGTGAGTGAGTGAGTGAGTGAATAGCATGCTGGGCCCTAAACTCTGCTGAACAGAGCTTGTGCACTACGAGGTTGTCTGTTCCGCGTCCCTCTCTACGGGTGGGGAAACTGAGGCTTGATTGCCGACAGGGGCCAAGGTGGAGCCAGAGGAGAGGCTGTGGAACTCCCAATCTGGTGCTCTTCCTGTAGGCACCCCCCGCCCCATCCCTGCAAGCCCATCCCTCAGCTAGCATGTAAAATGTTAATGCCCTCATTTATTCTTTAAAAATTAATTTAAAAATATTTTATGTGCCGCCTCAATCATAGCTGGGAACCATTTAATTAATCCCGAGTGGCAGGACAGCAGACAGCTGCCGTAATTGCTTACAATTCCTCCAGCCGTTCAGCCTGTTTGGAGTGAAATGGGAAGCTGAGAGCCGACGCCCCGCCGAGGGTGCGTGGCTGGTGGGGGCCCCCCCTGAAGCCTGTACTGCGCGAAGAGCTGTTTGTCTCCACCACAAACCCCCGGATTCCCTCCTTGCCAAACCCCGACAGGCTTTCTGCAGGGTGGAGTGTGCCAGGAGCACCTGCCCGCCACCCCCCAGGCAGGATAGGCTTGTTCGTCCTGTCTGGAAATTCCTGGGGGCCCTGTCGGGAGGCGCCTCCCACCACCTGTAATTTTTGGGGTTGGATGCCTTGTGCGTGGTCCTGGGGGGTCATCTGTTCTTTTGCGGTGGCCTGCATGTGGGCTGTGGGCTGCATGGGGCTGCAGGCTGGAGTGTTCCATCTGCTGGGGAGAAAACCGGCGTCCTGTGCTGCCTCTTGGGGAAGCAGCCATCCCATAGGTGGAGAGATGTTAGGGCAGGTACTGGGCAGCTGTCACATGGCCCAGAGACACCGACCCTGGACCAGAATGTGACTGGAGGGGGGAATCTGTGTGGTGGGGCAGTGTTACCGAGCCCCACAGCCTGGGTGGTTGAGACAACAGACATCTGTGTCTCGTGGTTCTGGACGCGCAAGTCCATGATGAGCATCTTGGCAGGGCTGGTTCCTTCTGAGGCTGGGAGGGAGAACCCGTGCCAGCCTTTCCTTGAGCTGATGACAGCTTGCTGGCAACCTTGGTGTTCCTTGGCTTGTAGAAGCATCACCCCGTCTCTGCCTCCGCCTTCCCGTGGTGTGCTCCCCTGTATGTGACTCTCTCCAAATTTCCCCTTCTCATGAGGACGCCAGTTGTGTGGGGGACCTGATTACCTTGGTGAGACCCCGTTGTCCATGTAAGCTCATGTTCTGTGGTACCAGGCAGTTACGGCTCTAATAGGACTTTTGGGGGGCACAGTTGAACCGGTAACAAGGAGGAATCAAGATCAAGCACAAATGTTTCCATTTGCAAACCTGGGGGTAAGTCTTGAGATGAGTGTCTCCTAAGGCCCAAGGGTCTAGAGCAAAGATTCTCAGGGAGGACCCAATGTCCCCCGAGGCCAAGCACCAGCTGGCAACCCCTGGGCCTGGAGGCTACCTCTCATGTGACTCGCCAGAGCAGGATGGTCATCCCCATTCTACAGAGAAGCACGCTGAGGCCTGGAGAGGTGAGGGCCTGGCCATGGCCAGAGATGACACAGTCCTCACAGTCTGACAACCTGTCAGCCAGCATGAGGGGCAGCCAGTAAGATGGCGGGGAGCAGGATGGGAGCCACAGGGCAGCTTAAGACCGGTAGCTGGAGACACACCAGGGTGGTCAGGAGAGGACAGGAGGCACCCTGTGTGCGAGGCCAGCACAGGGCTTGGGTGGGCCCTCAGTGGGCTGTGGGTGAGGCTGCCACTTACAAAGGGCCTGTGGGGCCCTGGGCACCGTGCTGGGTCTGCTGTGCCATCTCCATGACCTACAAGTACCTGCGAGATGAGCTTCCATATATTCATGTGGTAAATGCCCAAAGTTCACAAAACGAACAGTTCCTAACTGAGGCTGGGAGAAGCAGATCTGATGCCTGAGGCCTCATGGTTAGTAAGACAGCAAGCCAGACTTGAACCCAGGTTTGCCCCACATGGCACTGCCTCTCATCCCTGCTGTGTGGTCAGAGCTGCTGGAACACACCTTGCCTGCAGGCCACAGCTATGAACAGCAAAGGAACCATGAGGAGCAAGGAGGAGAAGTGGTCCCACTTCTTGGAAAGAAGGTCATGCACAGCTTAGGAGGCTGGTCTTGTTAACTGTTGAGTGGGGTCCCCGCCTGGCCTGGCACATGGTCTGTGCACAGGAAGTATGTGCTGAATGGAAGCCCATCAGTGGATGGGGTTGACCCCCAGGAACGTGTGTGGGAAGCTGGTGAGTTCTTCCACATGGACTGCTCTGTTCCAGCATCTGGACCTTTGCACAAATGGTCCTTTGCTCTGGGGTGTCCTTCCCCCCCCACCTGTCTAAGGCACCTCCTCCAGGAAGTCTTCCTCATTCTGCAGATAGAAGTGACTCTTCCTGCCCTGAACTCCCACTGCGCTTTGTTCTTCTTCTCATTTTGGTTAGTCTTCTCATGGTGGCTGTTTGTGGATGGCTGGAGTCCGAGGTTCCCAGGAGGAGAGCTCATTGTCCTACCCCCTTGGTGATCCTGCCGGAGGGCCTGGCACACGGTGGGAGCTCAGTACCTCCATGCCGGCTGACGTTGAAGCAGCAGGGCCCCGGAGGAGCTCGCCCCGTTCCCCACATGCCCCATAGGTGCCAAGCACTCCACCTGCACGATGGGGTGAATCTTCACGGCAGCCGGTCCTTCTTTATTGAGATGTAGTTCACGTAACATACAGTGAACCGCTTCGCAGTGAATGATTCAGCGCCCGTTAGTGCATTCTCAGTGTTGGGCAACCACCACCTCTCTCTAGTTCCCAAACATTTCCATCTCCCCAGAAGGAAACCCTGTACCCGTTAAGCAGCCGCTCTGCACTCCCTCTTGCTGTGGATTGCACTGTGCCCCCCCAATTCCTATGCTGAGGCCCTAACCCCCAGTGGGGTGGTATTTGGGGGGGGACTGGGGCCTTTGGGGATGATTGGCTTAGAGGTCGTGAGGGTGGTAGAGGTCCCCTGGCATGGGGTTAGTGCCCTTCTGGGAAGAGGAAGAGACGCCAGAGCTTTGTCTCCCTCTGTCACGTGGGGACACGGCGAGGAGGCGGCCATCTGTGAGTCAGGCAGCGAGTCCTCACGGAGAACCCCACCTGTGCACACCTCTGTCTCAGGGACTTCCAGCTTCCAGAATCGTGAGCAAATTGATGTCTGTTGTTTCAGCCGCCCAGTCTGTGGTGTTGAGTTTTAGCAGCTTGAGTGGAGAGATACACCCCTGCTCCCAGACCTGCCAACCGCTGACCTGCTGGTTCCAGGATCAGCCTGTCCTGGGCCATTCGGGTGCGTGGAGTTACACGGTGTGTGTCCTTTTGTGACTGGGTTCTTTTCCTTGGCATAGTGTCCTCAAGGGTCATCCACAGTGTCATGGTGTCAGTTCTTCATTGTTCTTATCCTGGTTGAGTGACCTTCCATTGCGTGAACAGCACACACTTCATTTATCTGTTCATCTGTTGGTGGACATTGGGTTTTTCCTAACTTTCGGCTGCTGTGATACGTTTTCTTTATTTTTTAAAAAAGGATTTTATTTATTTATTTATGAAAGACACAGAGAGAGAGTCAGAGACACAGGCAGAGGGAGAAGCAGGTTCCCTGCAGGGAACCCGATGTGGGACCCCATCCCAGGATCCTGGGGTCACGGCCTGAGCCAAAGGCAGATGCTCAATCAATCGCTGAGCCACCCAGGCATCCTGACTTTCTTATCATTTTTGAACCAGGAGCTCTGAATCTTCATTTTGCATTTGGCCTCACAAACTCTGTAGCCAGTCCTTGATGAATCCATCCTGGAGGAGTGACCTCTCTCTTCTGTCTTCACTCAGTAAATGAGATCCAAGTGGCAGTGTGTGGGCCCGAGCAGAGGGGCTGCCTTTCTGCCAGGAGGTGGCCTGCTGCCCCGACCCTGCCTGGGGGATCCTGGGGCCCACCTGCTTGGCCGTCCTCAGCCCAGCATCCGAAGCAGGCAGTGTGAGACTATGCTGAGGCTCTCCCTCTCCCCCTGCCCAGACCCCTCCCTCTGAGGTTTCCGGAGCCGGGGTAATGAAGTGTGCCCTATAAAGCTTCCTGTACACTAATCTGCCTTGAAGAATGGTCCGAGTGGGGTAATTGGCCGCTGACATGGGCAATGATTGTAATGGTCGTTAACCCTCAAAGCTGTGAGCAGGGAGACTGAGCTAATTTGGTATCGTCCGTTGTAAGTTGCAGGTGTCAGGGCGGAAAGAAGAGGCGGGTACCTTGAAGGTAGCAGCATCTCTTCGTGGGTGCCAGCCAAGGTCTCTGCCCGGCGGTGGGGCCTGTGGCGTCTCCGGGTGGACGCCAAGGACAGGTGTGAGGAAGGGACAATGGGGACACGATGATGTCAGCTCAGGCCCTTCTAGTCATGTGACTCCACCCTGAGGACACTGTGACTCCGAAAGTGAGGAAGCTTAGGGACTGGCCTGGGGTCCCCCAGCTGCTATGACAGGGCCAGGCATGAGCCTGTGTCTGATGTGCTGTTTGCAGATGTGCCCGGGAACTCTGGGAACTTTGAGGACCGGCTGATGGCGGTCTGGAGGGGTGCAGAAAGCCTGCAGCTCCTGAGAGGTGGGCAGGGGGATGCTAGAGAGGGGCACCTGGGACTTTGTAACCAGAGCTTGTAGGTTCGGCTCCCGGAGTGTCCACTCGCTTAGCTGAGTGACACTAGGCAAAGCAGGTGACATGTCTGTGCCTTGGCCTCTACATGTGTAGAGCAGACATGGCGGTCCCAGTACCTGGAACCGGGCAGGTGTAATGGACATGGCCTGTACAGCCCAGCGCCTGGCCCGTGAAGGGTGTCCGCGAGCGAGCATTTCCTTCTCCGCTCCATGCTCCTTCTGCAGATGGACTTGACCTACATACATGGCAGTGATCAAAGGCTCAGGGTCCAGTGTCAAATCCCGGAGTGGCTGTTTCTACCTGGGTGACCCTAGGTACATTTCTTAACCTGACTGCCTCAGTTTTCCCACCTGGAAAATAGGACTGATAGCACCTACCTCATCAAGTGGCCTGGAGGACTCAGTGAGCAGAAATGCAGCGTAGGTTGAGTATTCAGTGGAGGCTGCTCTCCTCTTGCAGTGCACCTGCCTTGTCACATCTGTGTCCCACATCTGAGCAGACTGGTCTCATTGGGGGGATTCTGAGGTTTCCAGGTTCAGGGGAAAGTCCAATACCCGCAGCAGGAAAGCGGCAGGCTGGGATCCTCTTAGTGGCCCTCTGTGAAGTACAGGCATGATGTATCTTTCCTGGGTGGTGGTGGGATTGAGGCAGCCTCCAGGGCAGCCACCTACAGGTGGTCATTTCCCTGGGGCCATGAGTAGTGCGTTGGGGGCCGTGCAGTTTGGACATTGGGTCCTGATCCCCGCTGCCCTGCCCTGTCCCTGCACCAGTCTGCAGTCACGTGGACTTCACCACAGGCCTAGGATCTGAGGTCTCCGGGAGCCATGTCTGCTGAGCCCTGAGTCATTGGGCCCTCAGAGTAGATGCTGAGCATCCTCCAAGACACACAGGATGAGGAGAGCCACAGGCCCCCAGGAGGAGGAGGTGGAACATTTATCCCATGGAACATTTTAGAAATGGACAAAAACTGAGCGACCTGCCCAGCACCTCTGGATGGGGTGGCTGGAAGGAAGAGGGTCAGGATTACCATGCTCTTCTGGGGCAGTAAGGACGGGGAGGACAGCTGAGGCAGGTGCTCCTGAGCAGAGCAGTTTGTGTGGTCCCTGCCACCCAGTGGGCCGGGGTGGGGGAGTAGGAGGCTAAGGGCGGAAATGCACCTTTGGTTAGCGAGTCTTCCAGATTGAGCAGCAGGTAAGGAGGAGGCACCATGTTGTATGGGAAGTTGGGTGAACAGGTTTGGGTTCGGAAATGAGGCCAAAATGGCAAAGCTAATAAAACCTCCCACATATGCCTGGATCCCCGCCCCCACGTCCTGACTCATCATTTGTCCTCACAAATTGATGCAGGATTCTTTTCATGAGGAGCCCAAGGGAATTGGAGGTTGGGCCCAGGATTCTGGGAAGTAGAAGGGTTTGGAAGCTGTGCCTTCTAGCTCTGGGGGCCACCTAGACCCCCCAACACGCTGATACTGGGGGAGGTGTACAGCATCCAGCCCCTCAAGTCTTCTTGGGGCCTTCCAAGCTACTCTCAGCTTGTGGGGACCTGGGGAGGCCCCACTTGCTCTCCTTTGTGTCTCTGGCAGGGAGAGTGGGCTGTGTGCTGGGACTTCCTTCAGGGATTTGGATGGATTCGGTGGGGATGGGCGGGGATTTTGTCAAATGTCACTCACGTCATGTTGGGGCCTGATTTTCAGGGGAAATATTGGAGCTGTAGAAGCATGTTCCAAAGAGCAGAGTCTGTGGTATTAATTTCTGCTTGGCATCTGTTTTGAAAACTTCACAATGTGTGGCACAGGAAAGACTGAGCTGTGGGGTACTTGTAAGACCAATATAAAGGCTAAAGAACATAGATTAGATATGACATCAGGAAAGCAGAATCTTAACTGCTCTCTACTTAGAACATGCATGCCTGTGTTGGAAGGCACTAGCGGAGCTTTGCCCCAGTAGCCCCATCAATTGATAGCAGCCTCCAACGACAGACGGTGATGTGGGGGGAGGGGGGTCTCGCCAGGCCACCCCATCCAATGCTCTGTCCAGGATGATTTGATGGAACAGCTGAGCACTGCTCCAGTAATGCTGCTGGCCAGCGGCATGATCTTAGGCTAGTCCCAAGACCTCTCCAAGTCTCCGTGTCCCATCTGTGAGCTGTAATGACCCTAAAAACCTCTGACTGTTTGTTTTCTGTTTAAAGCCTTCAAATGATGGCTTGTTGCTCTGGAGGTGGAGCTCAGCACACTGATAGCACAAGATCTTTGGTGGCCCTCTACCAGTGGCAGAGCCGGCCTTCTGCCTCACCCCATGCCTCCAAGTCCCCCATCCTCTCCTGTGTCTGAACTCTTACTGTGTTTGGTCCTTCGGCCTGGAAACACATTCTTTCCCTTTCTTCTTCATCTTCATCCTGATATCTTTTCTCTGGCCAATTCTTTTCTCTTTTTTTTTTCAAAGTCAGTCTAGCTAAAGGTGTAACATTGCTGTTTTCTCAAAGAACAAATTTTCTGTTTAATTGATTTTTCTCTATTATTTTTCTGTTTTCTATTTTATTTATTTCTGCTTTGTTCTTTATTATTTCCTTCCTTCTATTTACTTTGGGTTTGATATGCTCTCCTTTCTCTAGCTTCTTGAGACAGAGCTTAGATGATTTTAGGTCTTTCTTTCTTCCTAATATAAGCACTTAAAGCTATAAATTTCCCTCTTCACACTGCTTTAGTTACATTCCATACATTATGATATGTTGTGTTTCATCTTCATTTAATTCAAGTTCTTTTTTAATTTACCTTTGTTATTTTTTTGATCCATGGGTTATTTAGAAATGCATTGTTTGTTTTTCAAATATTTGAGAGTTTTCCAAATTTTTTCTCTGTTACAACCTCTAATTTAGCTCTGTTGTGGTCAGAGAGCATATTTTGTATGATTTCAACTCTTTTATACTTGTTGACATTTGTTGTACAGCTTAGCATGTGATCTATCCTGAAGAATGTTCCTCGTATCCTGGAAAATAATGTGTTTTCTATCTTTGTTAAGTGGAGGGTTCTATAAATGTCATTTATGTCAAGTTGGTTGAGAATGCTGCTGAGGTCTTCTGTACCCTTACTGATCTCCTGTCTAGTTCTTCCAACCATTATTGAGAGTAGGGCATTGAAATCCCCAACTGTAATTTTTGAATCATCTTTTTTTCTTTCCTTTTAGTTTTGTCAGTTTGCTTTATGTATTTTGGGCTGTGTTGTTAGGTGCATATACATTTATACTTGTTATATCTTCCTGAAGGATTGACTCTCCTCTTCTGTTAGCCTCACTTCACTGTCCCTTCTTCAGGGAGGTCTTCCCAGATCTCAGATGGCATTAGTTTTTCTTGTCATGAGTTCCTATGACTTCTTGTATTTTCTGCATCATCACATCCGTCAAACTGTATTATAACTGCTTGTGAGTTGCATGAGACCAGGGATCACATCAAACCTCCTCAGCTCATCATACCCAACACCTAACACAGAGCTTGCACAGAGTAGTAGGTGTTCTGTCCATATTTGTTGATTGAATGCAAAAGATCATGTCTATGAGGAATATTATATTAGTATTGGTTATTATTATTCTTGTCATATGTCATTGTCTTTATCCACAAACATTTCAAAAAAAAAGTGTGGTGCTTGAGGACAGCTTTGACCCAGCCCAGCCAGGTGCCACATAAATGCTTCTTGAACAGAATTGAATTAGGATAAGGCCTTTTCCCTGAGGGAAGAGTCAGGGCAGCTTTTGCAGGTCTTCCCTGTTAGGGACCACTCAGGGTCATCTGTCTGAGGTGGCATCTGCCCTGATTTCCCCTACTCTTTGGGTTTGGTTTGATATTGGCTTATCTATTGGTGTTGTCCATCTGGTTCTTCATATGTGATGTCCTTAGCAATCCTGGATCCATTTACAATGGGCTTCTCATGTGCCAACTATTGAGGATGTGATGATGAACAAGAATAAAAAGCACCTACTATGTGCCAGGCATTATATTGGGGCATCTATATACCTGTTTCAGCCTTGCAACAATCCAGTTGAGGTAGGGATTCCCATAGCCCTTTACAGATGAAGAACTCAGGGACCAGGGAGGTTCAGTATTTTGCCCACAGTCACATAGCACATAAGTGCAGAGCTAAAAAATTCATCTGAGTGGTTCCAAATCCCATGGTTATTCCCACTCCTCCCTTCTCCCTTGAGAGGTGAGGAGTGCCACTTGGATTCTGTGGGTATATGTGGACACTTTCCTCCCAGTTAAATACCATGTGTTTAAACCACAGCATCTAAAATGGAGATGAAAAATCATGTAGTAACTACATTTTTAGGCAAATTAACCTTGATAAGATCTTTAATGTCGTGTATTAGACTATTTTCCCTTAGTAATGCATTAAAACTGTCAAACCTGATATGATCGCACAATTAATGAGATTACACATGATGTAAATTTCAATTCATTATTACAGTGTCTGTGCTAATAGGCTTGCGATCAACACCCAGAAACCATGCTAGTTCAAAAGGACAACTTTTCGTGAATCCCATGAAATGAACAGGCAGAGGCAGCCACAGTTCTGACAACTGATGGGAGGATGGTTTCTGCAGCTAGCTAACGATTGACTCAGATTATCCACAGAGATGGAGTTAATTGACAGAGTTGTTTGTGCTGGGCCAGGGAGCTGGAGGAGCTGGCAAGAGATGAGCCACCGTGTGGATGCCCCCCAGGGGTTCCTTGGGAATTCCTGGGGAAATTACACACCATCAAGTGCACGTCCTTCAGACACCTCATTCTTCCAGGGCCACTCGCTGGCTTTCTCGCAGGAATTAGGAAGCTGGAGTTCATTCAGAGAAAGCCAATTGTGGGAGGAAATCTTCCGTGAACTTGAGGAATAATAAAAATAACTCATATTTCTTGAGTTCCTCCAATATGTCAGGCACTGTCATTAGATGCCTGTTCTAATAACAGGCATGTCAAGTGTTCATTTATTCAGCTCTCCTGACGGCCTGGCTTCCACCATCAACCCCCACTTCACAGATGGTGAAACTGAGGCTCCCAGATGCTGGGGAGCTGGGCCAAAGCCACATGTCTGGCTGAGGGTGGATTGCAATCCCATGTTTTCCCCTGTTGTCTCCTCTTTTTTTTGCTATGGGAAAGTGAGCTCTCATACGAGGGAACTCACACTGTGGGAAATCCATCTGGAATCTCCTTGCTTCTAGACAGACTGATATAGAGACATTCCCACCCCCTATGTGCCTGGCATGTATCAGCCGTCCCAAAGGGGAAATCCAGTTTCATGGAACCACCTACATTATGTGCCAGTTCCTCCGCTGGGTGCTCAAAACACAGTCCATACTCAGTCCTCCCCACACACTTCCGAGGTGGGCAGGTACGCGAGGACGGGGAGGCCAAGGGCAGGGCTGCTGCCTGGAGTTGCTGGGAGCTGGGCTCCAGCCTGTCTCCATCCAGCACTCTGACACCACCCCCCAACCCCGTGCCAAGGGCCACTCTGCTCCCATGACCCTTCTGGGCCGGTGTAGGTCATCGCAGTGGATGTCTCAGCATCTCCCCTTTAAATATCTTCAATGGATATTGCAAACCCACAGCAGGTCCCTCTCCCTTCCCCATACATATTTTATAAACACCTCATTGTTTTCTTGGGTGCCCTGGCAGCAGTGTCATCCACATCCTTCCGTCCTGCCTCTGTGAACATGTCCTCTGCTGCTGGAGCACCAGCCAGGGATCGGGTGCTGCGGCCCCACTGGGGAGAGGTGGGGAGGTAGAGTGTGCGAAGGCTGTGATGTGCAGGACAGGGGTGTGGAGGTGTGCTAGCCCCCACCGGGGCAGAGGGGACTGGGGAATAGGCCTCAGACCAGATGCATATGAGGGCCACTCTGTGGGCGGCTTTGAAAACGCATCTACACCTGGGCCCGGCCTTTTGGCAGTGCTCCTTAGTGGACCCCGTATGAGGGCTGGAACGACCAGCCTGGACTTTTCCTGGTGGTTCCTTTAGGGCTGTGAGTGAGCATCGCCCTGAGGGCAGCAACAGCAGCTCTGAGCTCTGTAGCTCGGACGTATGTTTCTAGCAAGGTGGGTGCTGCCCTCCGGCTCCCCTTCAATCCCCTGTAGGAGCCGGGATTCTCCTTTACACTGGACCCCACCAGCACCCAGAAATAGCTGGCAAGTGTTACAAGCGGGAAGATGAGTGCCTGAACCAGAGGTCATGTCTGATGCTGGCAAAAGTGCAAGGGAAAGGATATTTTTGTGCATTTTTTCTGCAGTGCTGTACACGGACACAGTCTGTCTTGTTTTAAGAAGTGCATTTGTTCTGTGACTGAAGAATCCCACTCTGGGAATTTCTCTGAAGCCAGCACATCATGTGCAGCAGGAAGACACTCCGCTCCAAGAGGGTGGTGGCGGTGTGGTCGGCTGTGGGGCTGTCATCAGGTCAGCCAGGTGACTTCTCATTATGACCCAAGTTAAAGAATTTCAAGTGATCATTTTCAAGACCACACAATGAAGAAAAGAGCTTAATGGTATGTGGGCAGCGAGGCGCGCCTCAGCAGGGCGTCAGATGCCACGCTTTGGGGATTTTCACCACGGCCACCCGGTGGCCCTTCTCTCCTCCGTTACTAATAAGATTCTTGGTCACAATTGTGTTTTAACTTGCCTCTGGATAATTCACTGCGTAATGGCTCACCTGCCCGGTAGCATCTGGCTCCTTTGAACCTCTCCAGGGGTGGGCTCCCTCCTTGCGTGTTTGCTGTCTACAACTTCTGTTCCTTGCACTCCTCTGAACACCAGGGCCCATGGGGCACATCTTCCCTTGCTGCAGAGTCTGAGGGGGCACTGGTGTGGGATCCCAGGGGCCAGGAGCAGGGCCGCAGTGCTCTGGAGCCGCCTGTGGGCCAAGTGGGGGTGATGTTTGCAAGTTGGGGTGCCCACGTTGTCTCACTGTGCTCGCTGGCCACTCGGGCCTGGCTGCCAGCAGGTGTGGGGGGAGTGCTGACTGTGTGGGGCTCTCCCCCAGTCCCTTGCCTGTGCTGACGTTGCTGGGTGGGCCATCCACAGGGTGTCACCTGCCCTCTGCTGCCAGTCCCTGTCACCACAGTGTACTGTGAGCGCGGGTGGGGGGCGTGTCTTTGCGGTTTCCTGCCGGGCCTTTGGGCCTCCACATGCCAGGGACCTGCTCGGTGTGCAGCCTGCTTATGAGCCGGGCGTCGTGGTAGGTTCTCATCGGGTCAGTCATGGCAGCCTTGGACTGTTTTCTCTGTCCCCTTCCCTCGCCCCCACCCTCACAGCTGGCACTCTCCCCTCTTCACCTCCTTCCATCGCGTTCCACCCACCCTCCATCATCTGTCACTCTCTGCCTCCCGCTGCCCCTCCCTGCCCCTATCTCCCTCCCCCGTGTTCTTTCCCTCTCTTCTTTCCTTCAGTCTTTGGCTTATTGGTCTCTTTTCCTTTGTTAAGTGGGGTCTGGACGCTAGTTCTCTGGTCTAGGCCCTTGCTGAGGGAGCTTCTATGGGGGTCACAGAGGAAGGGACAGGTCACGCCCTTCTAAAATGTCAGAGTTCCCTGCTCATCCTCCCATCTCTCTTCTCTCCCATCCACTCACCTACTTAGCCACCTATCCAACTCACCCCTCCATCCTGTCACCCACCCATCCACCTACCCATCCATCCATTACCCACCCACCTACCCTCCTGCCCATCTACCGATTCACCCATCTACCTATCCACTTACCCACTCATCATCTTTCCATCCATCCATCTAGTCATCCACACTCCTACCCATCCACCCACCCACACTCCTACCCATCCACCCATTCACCCATCTGTCTATTCACACACCCACTTATCCATCCATCCATCCATCCATCCATCCATCCATCCATCCATCCATCCAGTCATCTACTCTCCTACCCACCCACCCACCCACCCACCCACAAATGCACCCAGCCATGCACCCAGCCTTTACTAAGCTTTCCCTGTATTAGGTGCTTGGTACACAGTGATAGACCAGTCAAGTGGAGTTGGTTGCTTCCTTTTTTGGCTCCATGAACCCTTCTCTGTATCCACATGTCACAGTCCTAACTACTCTGAACTGTGAAATTTTTTGTGCTGCTCTGTCTCCCTCACCAGACTATGAATGCTCCTAGAGCTTGGACCAGGTCTTATTTATGTCCTTGCCCCCAGCTCCTAGTGCAGAGCTACCCAGTGTATCACAGGCTTTCAATGGATTCTAGTTTGTTTTTTTTTTTTTTTATTTTTTTTTATTTATTTATTTTTTTTAATTTTTATTTATTTATGATAGTCACAGAGAGAAAGAGAGAGAGGCAGAGACATAGGCAGAGGGAGAAGCAGGCTCCATGCACCGGGAGCCTGATGTGGGATTCGATCCCGGGTCTCCAGGATCGCGCCCTGGGCCAAAGGCAGGCGCCAAACCGCTGCGCCACCCAGGGATCCCTGGATTCTAGTTTGAATGAAGCAATGATCTGGTCTTGTAAATGAGAATGTCAGTGTGGATGTAGTGGGCCTTTACCAGGGCCTCAGAGCAGGTTTGGGGTGGGGCCAGGGCTCACCTTGGCTCCTTGAATCCCATTCTAGGGATTTTTTCTGCATCTTGCTATCTCTTACCTTGCGAGCTGGGGAGGGGGCATGTGTTGGGAGGAATCTTTCTTGGGCCTGGTCTCTGGGGAGAAAGCCAGTGGGCTGGGCTCCCAGCAGGTGTCCGGTAGGCTCTGGAGGGTGAGCCGGAAGGTGGCGCTGGCACGTGTGCACTGGTGTCTGGCTGCATGAGCATTCATGAGGCCTGGACAGGTAAGCTCGAAGGATTCACCCCTGCCCCCATCCTAGGGTCAGGAAGGCAAGTCTGAGGGATCAGATGACACAGAGGACCGGGATGGACAGCCTCATGGGCCAGGGGTTCTGTGCATTTTGAAAATAGAACCTTGGTGAAGTCAGGGCCTTTGTCATCCTGGGCTGAGCACAGGGCTGATCACCCTGTAGGCTGGACCTTGGACTGTGACATCCTTTTCCTGGTTTGGTAACTGAGGCTTAGGGTGGCAGGAGGCAGGGTGTCTTGCTCCAGTAGTTGTGTTCAAAGCCACACCTCCCTGACTCTGGAATGCTTTACTCCGTCACCATGGAAGGATGGCTGCTGGGAGTGAGAGCCGTTGTCTGCAGTGGGTGGAGATGGCGGAGCCACCCTGAGAGGTGGGAGCTGGGAGCAGGGGGCCCAGAGGGTGGGTGCCACTGTCAGCAAGGTGGTCACCTACTCATGTCCACGGGGCAGTTCCTGAGGGTGTGCTGGAGCAGGGCTGGGACAGTGCCTGGGGTGACCGCCAGCTAGGACGGCAAGGTGGGGAGTGTCTCCTGGCGGGGCAGTGGTGCAGGTGCCAGCACCCTGGGGGGCTGCTGGGGTTTTCCCAGGGCCCAGAGGGAACACCACCGCCAACCTCGGCTCTACTGTGACCTCCCAGGAGGGCGGGCTCTCCACTGCAGACAGGGTTGGAACCCGGGGTGGGGGCACATCAGCCTGGCATACGGGTGTCTGTGTGCAGGATCTGGAGGGGCCTGGGGATGGCGTGTGCTGTGGGTTCCGCCACGACTGTGCAGTGCCTGGCACAAGACCCTGCTCAGTCAATGGTGTAGGATTCGGGTGCCAGTTCCACTCCATGCTCCCTGCCTGGGCACCATCCTGAGATGTCCTCACCGGACCTGATCCTTCTGGTGAGACCAGGTCCCCAGGGACAGCTTTGGGACAGCAGCCCTGCAGCACCATTTCCCCCATGGGTTGAGACCGTGGGCTGGCTGCGAGCAGCGGAGACTAAGAAAGGCTTGCTCTTTCCTCTGCTTTGGGCATTCAAAGGCTGACCCTTGCTGTCGTTTTTTTTTTTTTTAAGATTTTTTTATTTATTCATGATATACAGAGAGAGAGAGAGAGAGACAGAGAGACAGAGAGAGAGAGGCAGACGGAGAAGCAGGCTCCATGCAGGAAGCCTAATGTGGGACTCGATCCCAGGTCTCCAGGATCACACCCTGGGCCAAAGGCAGGCGCTAAACTGCTGAGCCACCCAGGGATCCCCCCTTGCTGTCGTTTTAACAGAACTTTGGGTAATGAATTTTTTTATTAGCATGGAGGCCCGGTGGTTGGTGAGGGTCTGCTCAGGGGAAGCCTAGTGATTTCAAAGATCCATATTTGCCACCCAGGGAAGCTGATCACAGTGGCTCCCTGCCATGCACACAGGTCTTAGCTGAAGCCTGGCCCTCTCTGTCCACTGCTGGAAGGTACAGCTTCGAGTGTCCATGCCTCCTCTTTCCAGCTGACAGCAAGGGTCTAGGCCCTGGCTTTGTGCCCCATTAGGCCCCTAGTTCTGTTTTATTCTGTGCACGGGCCCTGCACTGCGGCATTGCAATGACCTTGGGCAAAGCCCTGATCTTGCACAGCCTGCCCTGTGTCCAGAGTCCCTCAGGCACTGGAGGGCAGGCCACAGTGGCTGGACAGGGCCGGGCCGAAGAGCGGGGAGAGCTTGGCCACCCTGGAGGCTAGGGGAGGCAGCCAGAGGCCACACACATGTCTTGGCTGGAGGGTAGACCTTGGACCTCTCACCCATGATAAAAGCAAGGCCTGACTTCTAGTCCTGTAACTTCCACAGAGGCACCAAGGACATTTTTACAAACCAGAGCAGGGACGAAACATGCACCAATTAGATAAGAAAGTGGGCCTAACGTGGGTTGCAAATCAAGTGAACCTGCGGGTGAAGGACTTGGGGTGGGGGGTATGGGCAGACAGGGCTAGGAAGCCCCATGGAAGCTGGGGCCACATGGGAAAGGTCAACTCCAAAGTAGGCACGAACTGAATTTGACCTCGTGAGTTGGACCAGCATCCGTCTCCTCCGTTAGTGGGCCAGGGGTGATGTTTGGCGCATCTCCGAGTTCCTGACACGGGCCGTGGCTTTCATCAATGCTTTGTTTATCCAGATATCATCTCATGTTTCCAAACACTATCAAGTGATTAGAAAAACACAAACGTACAGAGGAAAAAACAACCCACACTTTACTGACAACACTCAATCTGTTCTATTTATCCGTCCAGCGAATGATGTTTTTGTTTGTGGAGCTTTGGAATCGAGATGGAACCCTGGGCTTGGTTCCTGAGCTGGGGACCCCGGAGCCTCCTCACTTCCCCCGCCCCTCCCCAGAAGGACCTTCCCATTAACCCCTTTGTGCCCCCTGGCTTTGTCGTGACCCCAGCCCTCCCTCAGCCTCAGGACACATCCCTCTGGCTCAGGGCAGTCTTGGGACTCTGCTCCACAATCTGTGTCAGTCAGAGGAGGTTCATTGCTATAACAAAACTCTTGCCCAAATTAATGGCTTGACCCTATAAATGCTTACTTTTTTGTTCATGCAGCCACCAAAGTTGCTGGTTCTGGTGGTGTGGGTCTGCTGTAGGCCGTGACCTGGGGACCCAGGTGCCCGCCTGCACGTGGTGGCTTTGCCACCTCCTCTGGCCACCTCCTCTGGGTCCTTCATTTCCTCTGTGTGGGTGGGAACCACAGAGCACAGGCCTGTGGGGTTCGGAACAAGGGAGTAAGGGACCAAAGGGATAGTAGCTGTGAGACTGAGGGCTGTGCTCTCAGAGTGTGTGGAGCTTCAGGCTAAATGTTGAAAATATGAACTCCACAGTACAGGAAAGCCACCATCCTGTCAGTCTAGGGGAAAAGGAAGTGGCCTTTGGTGAACACCTTGCATTTCTTTGCTCCTAGTCAGCTCTTACCTGGAAGAGATAAAAAAATCCAGGGGTTTTGGGCTTCTAGGTTGAGCAGTAGGCCAGTCCAGAGGAGGCAAAGCTTCCTTTGCTGGGATCCCTCCTTGCCCCACCCACCACGTGACCTTGCTTTCTTCCCCATCCCCTGATTTCTTGGCTCCAGCCACTTTGGCCTTCTTTCCATCCATGGAGCTGGCCAAGCTTGTTGCTGCCTCAGGACCTTTGCATTGACTTTCTCGTGCTCAGAACTAGTCTTCACAGGGCTGACTCCTTCCTGCAGGTCTTGACTGTCTCCTCCTCACAGAATGCCTTTCTTGCCAGACAACCTAAAGCAAGTCTGGCCTGTCCCCTGGCCCTTGGGCCACTCACCCAGCAGGACTCTCCCTTTCTCTACTATGTCTCTCCACCGTGGCTGTTCTCCATCCGACACAGTACACACTGCTCTTTTATTTGGTTTGTTTTCTGTTAGGCCCCTGCCTTAGTCTGCTCAGGCTGCTGTAACAAAATATCACACAGATCTGGGACTTAAACAACAGACATTTATTTCTTACAGTTCGGGAAGACTGATACGAAGGTGTTGGCAGATTTCCCTCTTTCTGGCTCAAGAACAGCTACCTTCTGCTGCCTGCTCACTGCTTACGTAGCCTTTCCTCATTGCAGGGAGACAGCTCTGCCTTCCTCTTCTTCCTCTTCCTAGAAGGCCGCTCGTGGGCCCCGCCTTTATGACGTCATCGAGACCCACTCCCCTCCCAGGAGTCCCACCCCCTAATACCCTCACAGTGGGTGGGGGGCTGGCTTCAACCTAGCAGCCCCTTCTTTGCACACGATGATGATGAAAAATCCACAAGGCGAGGGATTGTGTCTGCCCTGTTCAGAGCTACGTGTCTAGGGACTCACGTGGCACCTGGCACATAGTGGTCCCGCCTGGATATTTGCTGAACAAGCGAACACATCCATGAGTGTGTGATCCCAGGATTTCTGAAGAGGCCTCTAGATTTGTCCTGGTGATGGGCCCAGGTTCTTCCGTGAGGTGACTGGCCAGCCACCTGCTCTGCCCCGACACGTGCCAGGTGCTTTATATCCATCACCACGTCTGTTCTTTCTGGAGAACCAAGAAGGCAGCTGAGCCCCATACAGAGGTGAGGGGGATCCCTCCCTCCACTCTGGGAGTGGGCTGGCCCAGAGCTTGTGGCTGAGCTCCCTCTTCCGCGACCTGGGGCGTCCCCCTGTGTCCTTCGTCCACATGGGCCTTTCCAGCCGTGTGTCTCTGACTACCTGCCCCTGGGACTTGAGCAGGTGCCACATCCAGCCTGCTTCAGGGCTCAGCCTTTGCTCTTTTATTTGAAAGAGTCTAATTAAACACTATAAAATACGACCATCTTGGCATGACGACTGGTTCCTAAGCCCAGCTGTGAAACTTTGGATGGTGCGATGAGGGGAGGGAGCAGATAAGAGACTCACACGTCCTGGAAGCCTGTCTCAAACTTCAGCTGGTGGTTGTGTTGGCGAGAGCGCCCTGAGTAGCTATCAGAGCCGTCTGGGTCTGGCCCGTGCCCAGCTCTGGGGGTGGGACATTGGCTAAGGAACGGAATTTGAGGAGGTGCTAATTACACACCTAGAGTGCTAATAATCTCTAATCTCAGCAGTGCTAATTGAGTGATAATTTCATCCTTTCAAGGTGACTTAGCCTTTCAGAGGCTCGGGGATTTTAGGAAGATTATGTGAGATAGTACAGCTCTGTTGGGGAAAATGGAAATAAGAATCCTTGCTTGGTCTGGGAGGAGAGGTTTAACTTTGGCATGATGCCTAACGTGGTCACTTAGCTCCAGGCCCGGCTGGGGGGAGGGGCATGGATTCCTCCTTGAATCCCAGCGCTGTGGGCCCCCTCCGAAGCCGCCCTTCCTCTGCGGGTGGGGACAGGACCTCTCCCAGTCAGTGCTTTATGCAAGCATTGGCTCCAGGTGAAGACTGGCGGCATGT
The DNA here is from genome assembly GCF_053574225.1 of Canis aureus. Taxonomy (NCBI): domain Eukaryota; kingdom Metazoa; phylum Chordata; class Mammalia; order Carnivora; family Canidae; genus Canis; species Canis aureus. The sequence goes on from NC_135612.1 coordinate 60,235,428, forward strand.
GCTTCCTCTGGTTGGGCATCATTTACGGGTGAGCCCCTCGGGATTCTGTTCTTCTATATGAGGGAGCCCTTAGTGGGTGGCTCAGTGGGTTCTCCCGTTTTCTAGGAGGAGCATGAGCAGGCTGGGATTCCCTGGGCAGGTCAGAGAGGAAGCCCAGTAGCTCTCACTGGCGGGGAATGGATGTGTTCTCTCTGGAAGAGCTCCAGAGACAAGGTTTCCTAGCAGCAGGTCTGTCAGGCGGGGATGGTGATAGCACGGGGCGGGGGGCAGGCTGATGTGACCTGGTAAAGGGGGGGGGTCACTGATGGGCATTTATGAAGCACCTGTTGAATCAAACAGCCACCTGGTGTACGGCATCTCCGATCCTTCTAGTAGCTCCCTCTGTCGATACTGGTTTGACCCTTCACCCCGTTTTGCAGTTGAGTCATGATCCTCATTATGGTTCAGATTGGTCCCTTTTCACAGATGAGAAGACTGAGATGCAGAGTAATTGGCCAGCTTCCCCCCAACCTGCTCCACCCCAGTAAGCTCCTGAGGCCGTGTTCTTCCTCCTTTTGTGGTTGACTCTCATTTTAATTTAACTATTTTTTAAAAAAATTTATTTATTTATTCATGAGAGACACACAGAGAGAGGCAGAGACACAGGCAGAGGGAGAAGCAGGCTCCTCGCAGGGAGCCCAATGCGAGACTCGATCCTAGGACTCCAAGACCACGACCTGCAAACGCAGATGCTCAACCACCGAACCACCCAGGTGCCCCTTGTTTTAATTTGAAACCATTTGCTTTGAAGTATGACGCCTGTAAACCAATCTGCGTGGGCTCACACCCTCTCAGAGCCGCCTGTGTTTGTGGAGCTGCGATGTGATTTCAGTCTGGTCGTCAGCAGAGGGGTAAGGGAAGCTCGAAGATGGTGAAATTAATTTTTCTAGAAGGATATTCTGAAACATACGGAGGTTTCCTTCATGGCCCCCAGGATAGCCAGTTTTTGTGGTTATCTGATGGGCACTAGGGAGGATGGTTTGTTTTGCTCTAAGTCATAAGTTAATGGTGTGTTTTTAATAATATTGTTTAGGTCTTTGGGGTCCTTTCGTAGTTTCTCATTTTTTCATCCATCAAGAACTATAAGCAGGAAGTTACAAGGTCCCCTACCTCCCATCACCCATAGTTTCCATTTGATGTATGTTGGTGCTGCCGTTCGGTGACAGTATATTCATAATCGTTGTCCCTTCCCTATGAGTCATACTATTAGCACCTACGCTGCACCTACCGAGAAGCGTGCTAGGTGCTGGGCTCGGGGAGTATTTTCCGGGTGTGGAAGCAGTAGGTGATGTCTGCAGAGCATCTGGAAAAAAACAAAGGCACACAGAACAAAACAAGATAGGTACATCTGTGTCTTGGCTGCATTGTCACAGGTCCGCCAAAGCAGGCGGCCCGGGAGTAGGTGCCTCCTTGCCTTATGCAGCAGGAGGATGCATCTGAGATTTGGAGGGGAGGTAAAGTGGCTTTTCCAAACTCAGGAGCCAGGAGGTGGCAGTGTGACGGGGGCGGGGGGAGGTAGTGAGGTCTCAGGTGGGTCTTTGGCTGAGGACTTTGTAGGTTTAAGCATGGGGTGGGATGGGGGCTCTGGGACTGGTGTGTCCAAGCACGAGTGAGGCCCTGACCGGGGACTTGGCCTTGTTCCAACCATAAAGGATCACCCCACTCATTAGGCCAGGAGTCCTCACGCCTAGTCCATGCAGGCAGGGAGGCTGCAAAGCAGTGGCCTGCAGGCCACCTCTGAGCTGCAGCAACACTGTGTCACCCCCTGAGCTTCGAATGTTTGGGAATAAGATACTTCATCAGTTTGCTAGGGCAGCTTAAACCATAGACAGTGTTGTCTCCCAGTTCTGGAGGCCTGTCTGAGATCTGGGTGTGGGCAGGGTGATTCCCCCGACGTTCCCCAGGAACCACAATGGAGGCCAGGACCTAGGCCTCTCTGCTGGCTTGTAGACCGCCGTCTTCTCCCTACACCCTTATACCCGGTGTCCCCTCTGGGCCTGTCTCTTTCTCTTCACATGGTGCACTTTTTGTAGGGACACCTGCCAGCCTGGATCAGGGCTCAACCCACACCAGTGTCCCCTCCTCAGAACTGAGTACAACCTCAATGACCCTACTGCCAAGTAAGGTCACGTTCCAAGGTCAGTGTGTGTGAGGTGTTAGGACACCAACATGTGAATTTTGGGGGAGGTGAAATTCAACCCATAATAATTAACCAACTGTCACAAAGTGTTGGAGACTCTCAGACACTCATGAAATCCTGAAAGTTCCAACCACATTGAGCACGATCATAGTGCTGTCACTGGGCTTGCCACACATCACGGTGACCCCGGGGCACTGGCTGAAGGCACCAGCTCTGGGGTCTGACACGTCCCGGTCCAGATCCTGATGGACCCATGTCGCCACCAGGTGACCTCCAGTGAGTCACAGAAGCTCCTAGAGGCTCCATGCGGCGTGGGTGAAATTCTCGTGACCCTCACTCATGGCTGGTGCTGGGGTCACGTGAGCTGGTGCTGGGCAAGCATGTGGTTGTGTGCACAACCTCATGAGGGCTCAGTGGGCCCACTTTGTCATCGACACTAGCAGTGTGCCCAGCGCCCAGGGTGGGGACAGAGAATTGGGGAGCCAGGCTTGCGCTCAGGACGTCCCACGGAAGAGTCCTTTTTTGCAAGTGCACATGTGGAAGCTTCTCCACCAAGATATTTTATCTGACAGTTGCCTGTGTTCACAAACGGCAGACTCTGCAATGCCAGGTAATTTATTTTTAAGGAAAACCGCTCAGGAAATGTGCTCAGGGACACTGCTGTTTGTTTAATTGGCTTTGTGTACGCAGGGGCCGTGGCAGGATCTAAAAATACCCAGGCCGAGGCCCTCGGCGGCGCTCCCACATCGGAAGGACCCGCAAGCTCCTTGAGCCCAGAGATCTCAGCAGCCGCCAGAAGATGCATCCCTCTCTGACCTTTGCCAGCTGCTGTTAGAGCATCATTCTGTGTGAATGAATTTCTTTTTCCGCTGAATGTATTCCGTTCGGTGGCTGTAGGCATTAATGTAGCTGGGATTAAAATCAGGTCAACAGCATTGAAAATAAATATCCCTTTAACCTGAGGAATACGGATGGACCACCACTGGGCCAGCTGGGGCCAGAGGTGGCTCTTCTGAGGTCAAGAGGGTGTCCCTGGGTGACTGTGCCGCAGGAGGGGAGTGAGGCCCGGCCGGGGAGGGCCTGCCGTGGAGCTAGCAAGCACTCGAGCGGAGTGCGAGTTGCAGTGACTGTCACTCTGAGAGCTTCTGGAACAGCCAGTGAATTAAAACGATTACAGGCGCTAGTTTATAACTAATGCCCCATGAGGTGGTTAATTATCTTTTTAATATTCTTACCACTGATTGAACATGAAATACCACGGATCTGCTGCCCATTTGCCTAACAGAATGCGAGGCTTTTTTTTTTTTTTTTTGCATTGTAGTTACCTGATTCTCACTGTGGATGAGGGACCAGGCTCAGAGAGGTGAGGTGACACAGCAAGATAACAGCAGGAGGAGGATTCCAGCCCTTTCTCCTGGGTGGTCCCATGGACAACCCCCTCCCCCTCCCCCGGTGAGGCAGGTGCATCCCAGGGTGGCTCTCTCTTTTGGTTCCAGCCAGGCTGGGGATTGTGCAGGGTCACCTGCATCCTTTCCCCCAGGACAGCGTGGGGGCCTGCGGCACCCCCCAGACACCAGCAGAGGGCAAGCCCCACCCTGAAGGGCCCCAGGTGTGGTCTGATCAGGCCCAAGGGAGCAAGCCTGTCCCTCCTTCTAGCATCACCACACCCTCGGGTGATGGCTTCCTCCCCAGGATGCCCCAGGGTGTGACCTCTCAGACCAGCTGATGGCTGACCTGTTCTCATATCCACAACAGGGCCCTTGGCTGGCACCTGGACCGATCTAGCATCCTTGTGGGATCAGCTGTGGCTCTAACCTGCCTGGGTAGATGAGTCCTGAGGCCCCTCCCATATGGTGGGCACAGGCCCTCTGTAGGCTTCTGAGGCCTGATGGATGGCCCACAGCCCGTGGACAGTATAGTGCAGCCTGTGCCACGAGCAGCTGTCCTGCATCCTGGAGGGCCGGGTGTCTAGGCGGGTACGAGCCACCCTGTAGGAGCAACACAGCAGCTGGCCTTTTGCTCAGGGGACCGTCTGTAGCCCTGTGGGAGGGACTCCTGCTACTTGGCCACTGGGTGGATGGGACACCGAAATGTATCTTGTCTGATGTGTCCAGCAAGAGTTTCGGCAAAGGGTCTCCAGCCTTGATATCGCTAGTGGGTGGGGGGGCTGGAGGCAGACACCCGTGGGGGTCTGTAGGTATGTGGCCATCAGGAATTGGGGCCAGACACTCCCCTCTGGAACCTAACGGCAAGCATGCGTTTCGTGAACTGCGTGCAGGTTATAAAAACAGCAAAAAGAGAAAAGAGATGAAAAATCTTTGAGGCTCCTTCCTAGGTGACACTGCTATTTCCATTTGAAGATGAGGAATTTGAGGCTCAGAGAAGTTAAGTGGTTTCCCCAAGGTCACCCAGCCAATGAGTGACGGATGGAGGAGAGCCCGCAGCTGAGGTGAGGTGGCGGGGGTGAGCTCAGGTGTGCGTGGCTTTGGCGCCCCTGCCTGCTCAGTCCCTGAGGCTGTGTTTATTTTGGGTCCTGCCCTTGAGCGCCAAGTGGCAGATCCAAGGGTCCCCTGGGCCACGTGGCCAGGAATCCACGGGAATACTGAGTTCCATTTTGTTAATCTGGTGCATACTCTCCTGCTTCTTCCCTCCCTCCAAGGCAGTGCTTGGTGTGATGGATTTTTGGGGAGCTGGTCTGGTGCAAGGAGCCACGTGGTGGACAAAGACGGCAGAGACGTGGAGACCGATTTGGGCCTCCGTGGCCACAGCTCAGGCCCAGGGCAGGTTCTGTGGACACAGTTCCTGGGGCATCTGATGCAATAGACGCTGATGGCCACTCAGCCCGTGGTCCCCTGATGCGCTTCAGAGGGCACCGTTTGTTCTTGGTGGACACTGATGGTCTCCTGAACAGCCCAGAAGCTCTGTTTTAAACTCATCCCATTATTTCACTGGGAATTAATGGTGAGCTCAGGAGACTGTTCTTTCTGGATTCGGATGTGTCCTCTTTGTTTTAAAAAATGGGAATGGTTACCCCTCTCTGGGCCCCAGCAGCCACCCCCCCACCAACCTCACTGGAAGTGTGTGGTGGCCTGCAGGACCAGCCAGAGCCACTGAGACTCCCGGAGCACCTGATTTTGGACCGAGAGCCCAGAGGCTTAGTGTCCCCATCTGAGAAATGGGTCTACCAGCGACTACCTCAGGATGGACAGTGAGCCTTCAGTGAGTCTGGGGAAGGGACAATTCACAGATGTGTGTTCTCTGCCAGCAGCCTCGTCTCCCTGTTCCTGACGTGGTTCGCCGTGGCTCCTCGGCGCTGTATGGTGAGGTGGGGTGTGTCCCCGGGAAGTCCCCCAGCATCTTTGTGTCCCATTTCCTCTTCCTGCTGGAAGACCTTGGTGCCTCCTGTCTCGTCCTGGTCTCTTCTTCATGCATCTTCTCACTCCCAGGGATGTCAAATGTCCTCTGTTGGAGACCAGCAGACCCCGGCCCCATCCTGTGGGCACAGCCCGCTCCCTCTCCAGTGGTCCCGGGCTAGCGCCCCGTGCACATCATGCAGCCCCGGGCTCTGGAAGGAGGCCTCCTGTGTCCCTTCCTCCTTTGTGGTTTTATCAGACACTTCGAGGGGCCCCTGCCTGTCCTGCTCTGCCCCACTTCCCCATGAGTAGGGTCATTATTTTAGCGAACACAGTACGTACTTTGGAGCAACTTCACGAGCGCTCACTGCACCAGCTGGATGCCAAGCAGGTTTGTAAAATGCTGATGGCCTGTGAGTTCCCTCGCGGAGATGATGTCCACACAGTGGCAGTAGATGAGCCTGTGGCTCTGAGGGCCACTCCTCACTGAGAGGCCGGAGGCGAGGCAGTGGGACGGGCGCTGAGCACCGTCGCTGTCGCCAGCGAGCGCCCGCCTACAGCTGCCGCCCACATCAGCAGCGCCTCCCCGGAGCTGGAGCTCGGAGCTGGGTGGCAGCCGGGCCGGGCGCAGCGGCGGGCAGAGCGGGCACCGCCACCCGATGCCCCAGCAGCAGCTGGCCCGCCTCTCGTGTTACAATCCCGGGGAGCCAGTGGTTATGAACAACATTATTTTATGAAGGAAAAAAAAAAACCTGATTGCCTGACACCAAAACAATAGGAGATGTACCCGTGTGTAGAGAGGGGGGTGCTGGGGCCGTTGGGGGGTGCCGGGCCCCACTGCTGGCAGCTGGATGGCTTTTATTAGGCTGACCTTCACACAATGGCTAAGGAAGAACAGAGGAACAGGGTGAATGCTAATGACTGCAGACCTGGCTTTAATGCTCAGGCCGACAGACTCCAGGGCCCTCCAGGTCCCCAGAGGTGCTTCTGCGGGCAGCCCCCCGAGGGGCAGGCCGAGCGAGCTGGGGCAGGAGGGACATGTGGGTGTAGGGGAGTCAAGCAGGATTTGGCAGTGACTAGGCCACCGGGGTGGCTGGGGGTGGATGGGGGTCAGAGGACCCCTAGACTCTGGTTTGGGGCACCTGGGTGGGTGGCGGTCCCACTGAGGCTGGGTCTGGGATGTCTGTCTGGTGCATCAGGTGTTCTTTTGTGGTCATAGCCATCGGTGGCTTCGCTGTGTTTTTGAGACCCACGACCATTTCTTCAAAAAGGATCTGAAACAGCCCTGATTTATAAACCAGGAGAGCTGGGTCCCTGTGGTTGGCAGGTGGTGAGAAATGTTGCCCCCTGCCCACCCTGGTGCACTGCCATGGGTGCAGAACCCCAGGCCTCCGGGGGTGGTGGTTGGAAAACCCTGCGCGGGGGCGGCCGTGTTTCCCTGCAGGAGCACGATGCACCTGCTATTTACTGTCCCACCTGCGGCCAGGGCTGCATGAGTGACAACAGTGTGTGGGCTGTGGCGCTGGGATTCCCCAGGAGAGAAGGCTGGTCACATTCTTTGCAGAGCGTCGAGTAACCTCACAGCCACCCTGTCTGCCTGACTTGGCAGGGACCAGAGGTGCCCTTGCCAGGGATGCCCCGGCCTCTGCCCCTGGTCACACAGCACGGGGCTGTTTGGCATTCATCAGGGCAAGAAGTGGGCTCTCCGTCCCCCATTTTTTTTTTTTTTTGCAGTGACACTCATCAGCACGAGCATATAATTCTGTACCTGAGACAGAGGCCGAGGGTAGGGCCTGGTGGGGCTCCTCTGAGCATCCCTCACCCTCCTCTTCCTCCTCCTGGCTTCTTCTGGTCTGTGATGTGGAGAGAAAGGCAGGAGGCTTCCATTGGTTCTTTCTCTCCTTCTTCTCTTCCCCTCCCCTCCCCCCTCCCATCCCTCCCCCTCCTCTTCTCCTTCCCTCACGCCTTCCCTCCCTCCCTCACCTTCCTTCCTCCCTCTCCCCTCCCTCCCTCCCCCTCCCTCCTCATCTCTGAGACATTCTCCATGACCCTCACCTGGACACCATCCACAGTTCACCACCATCGATGTGCTGTGTGCTCCCCAAGTGTGCTTGTTGCCCACCTGTCCCTAGAGGGCCAGCTCCCCAGGGGCTGAGAAATGTTGTATTTCCTGCCATGTCCCCAGCACAGGGCCGGGCACACAGCCCATGCTCAGGATTGCTTTGTTGGATGAAAGCATGCCTTCATTTCTTCACCCATTTGTTCCCCCAGCATTCACTGGCCGTGGTGGGCAGCCACTCCCTGGAGCTCTGGAATCCAGTTTTATAGTTGAGGAAACCATGGCCCTGGTCCCTGGGAGATGAGAGGAGGCCCTGGCTCAAGTACATGGGTGGGGCAGGGGCAGGGCCGACCTGGCCAGAGGGACATAAGTCACAGAAGCAATCTGACAGGGATGAATGTAACTTGGGCACGGAGATTCCCCAGAAGCAGGTGCTTGTCCCTTCCTAGCACCAGCAAGAGTACAAGCTCCCCATGGGGAACCATGCAACGTGTGCCCGCAATGATGTCAGTACCTCAGGCTGCATTCACAGAAGTATAGGGTCTACAGCAAGGGAGGTGACCACACCTTGAATACCATTCAGGTGATGTCATATGTGAAGAGGGGTGGCCACAATCTTTAGTCTGTCCAGGGTCCTGTGGCCAGAACAGAGAACTGGTGAGGTGCAGAGTGTCTGACTCCAACAGGCTTGAGTTTCTGCTCGGCCGCTTGCTAGCTGTGTGACCTCGTACCAGTTCCCAAACCTCTCTGAGCCTCAACTTCCTCCTCCATGAAATGGTAGTGATCTGTGCTGCATGTTGTTGGAAGAATTGAAGGATGGCCCTTGGTGGGGTGGCTGTCACAGTGACAGTGGACAGGGTGTGTCCTCGGAGCGTGCCCCGACTCTCCCTGGCTCAGGCCGAGCAGCTGTGAGCCACCACGGGCTGGTGCCGGCTCTGACACTCACTAGGAAATTGCTTATTAAGGGGCCCTGAAAGCGTGCATTGAATTCACGCAGTTTATTTTTACATAAATTTGGGGGAGTGGGAAAACGAAAAGAGACAATCTGAAAAGAGCATTCTCCAAGCATAATGAAGGCTTTGGCAGGGGCCCAAACCTGACCCCAAATCCAAGCTCCAGGGTGCAAGCTGGTGACAGACGCCCCGCCCGCCGCCTTCCCACAAAGCCCGGGCTGTGTGTCAGCTGGATTCTCAGCTTTTCCTCTGAATGGCTGAGCAGCCTCTGGCCCTAAATCCCGTGCTCTGGGCTGCAGGAAGACTTTGGAGATGGAGAGCTGCTTAAATACTGCAGGGGCCTTCTTTCTACAAAGGGCTTGTGGGCTGGAGCCGTCACTCTGCCCGCCTGGATTACGTGTCCTGTGTCCCCACTCACACGTCGGGGTTGGGGGAGACGGGGCCCCTTTGCTAAAGCAGGGACCAGGCGTCCTGGAGCCATCAGGGTTCCATCCTGTTCATACCCTTAGGTGCAGCCCAGAGGAAGGCTGTCCCATTGAGGACCCCCTCGTTCTTCACAGTGGGCCAAGCCATGATGGCCCCCAGGTGGTGTGAAAAACATGACCCTGGGTTCCTGGAAGCAGCTCGTTAAGGTGAAATCGGCCAAATGCATAATGAAAAGCAGAAGTGCCTGCCATGAGCTGGCTGTTCTAAGTCTGCCTCCACTCCTCATAGCTGCCTCCGTGCACAGATGGGGAAACTGAGGCACAGAGAGCAGCATTTGTTTGCTGAGCCTGAGAGGCTTACAAAGAGGAGGCGGGGTGTGCCTCCAAGGTCTACTTAGGTGTTCTGGGGATGGGGAGTTTGGGTGGAGTGGACCCTGGGACTCTGGCTCAGCAGGCCGGGGAGTGTTGAGGGACAGGGTTCCAGCTCTGCTGCCTCCCCTGCAGCACCCCCGCTGCTCCCCAGCCCCTGGGCTGTCTGCTCTCTGCCTCCATACCTTGTTTGCTTTGCAGTTTCTGCCCCAAAGTAGCAGACCTGCCCCATGGGCCTTAGCAGCTCACCCACAGCCTCCTGCCAGCATCTGCTCTGCAGGGTAGCCCCCCAGCTCCTCGCACACATCAGCACTTGCAGACTTTGGGGATTTGCACATGCTGCTTCCAGACAGGAGTCCTGCCCTGTCACTCCCTCCCTTTGTCTCTGACCCCTCCCCTCTAGAAGGCAAGGAAGCACAGGAGCTGTGTGACCTTGGGTAAGTTAACACCCCTCACTGAGCTTCTTTCCTCATCTGTGTGGTTGGGATAATCGTAACAATAGTGATAACCCACAAGGTGCAGGGATGATGTGAGGAGAGCCTTTGCACACCCGGTGTTCACAGTTCACTGCTCTGCTCACATGTGGAGTGGCTGCAGTGTCGCCAGCCTGTGCGGGCACCCAGGACATCAGGTGGGACCTCTGTTCAGAGCATCCCTCCAACCCCCGGGAGGGGCTGGGGGACACAGTTTCTAATGCTGGAGCTGGAATGGGAGCCCCTGGCCTCCAGCCAGCACTGTGTTCATGGCACCTGAGGGGCCAGAAATGCTGGGGATTCGGCAGGTGCTTTTCTTGTATTTTGATGTCTGAGTCTGTGCAGAGGAAGAAGGGCACTGGCCCTGAGCTGTCTGCTGTTTGTGCGTGGGCTGGCCTGGTGTGTGCCCGGGAGGGTGGGGCGGTGGGTGTGGGGTGGGCAGAGGACAGACCGTCCGTCCTGATCTCCGTCGTAAGGATTCTCCACGATGAGTTGTAATGCAGCTGAGAATGCAATTAATAGCTCAAGTAAAACTATTTAAAATTAGGGTCCTTGGCAGTTTGGCTGACTAATTTATTATTGAAAAATTATACGTCAGCACTAGCAAAGCTTTTCCCGAAAGGAAAGAGGGTCGCCTGTCGACGCCTGTGTCTGCGGGCCCTTCTGGCTGAAGCCTGGGCTTGCGTCCTTTCCTCTGCTGTGTCACTTCCCTGCTCATCGTCCTGTGCTTTATTCTCTCTTCCCCGGCCCACCTGCCCGGCACAGCCCCCACCATGTTTCCTAAGCACTGCGGTTGTTGCTCTAAGGCTCCAGGAGTCCAGGAGCCTATCCTGGACCCTGGTCTGGGGGTGCCTCTGCTGGGCCTCTGCTGAGCCTCCACTGGGCCTCCACTGGGCCTCTGCTAGGCTTCCGCTGGGCCTCAGGGCATGGGATCTGGTCCTGTTTTTCTCCCTCCTGGCTCCAAGTGCTCCTGGAGGACATGGACAAGGTTTCTCCAGCAGTGGGAGCTGGGTTTTTGCTGAATGTTCATGGGGTGCTCCATGCAGAGTTGGGGCCCAGGCTAGTTTTCCAGAGGTCCTCCGTGTCCCTCTTGGACTCTTCACTGCATTTCTGTGGAGGTTGTGGGTGGGGGGGCTTGTACCCACATGCATGCCAACTGCAGATTCTGAGGGTACAGGGACCCTGATCCTGAGGCTTCCCATTCCCACCCTGGTGAGGGTGCCGACCAGAATCTGAAGCCATCAGGTGCTGTCCCGGCGGGCTGCTTGTGCCCCGTGTGCCCCGCGTGTGGGCTGCTCGCTCACTGTTTCCAGCTTGGAGTGCATCTAACGGGCTCCAGCGTCCTCCTTGAGAACCTCGCCACACTTCCCTGGTTTCCATGGCGATGTCAGTTTCCCGTTCTGACTGCTCTTCAGAGGGATTATAAATTCATTATTTCATACTTAGGTCTTGCACTCTGCCTTGTTCTGCTTCCAGATTCCAATGTCTTGATAGGACTCTATTCATTTATTATCTGATGGGGGAAAAATGAATTGAATTGGTGCCTGGATATTTCCTTCTCCCGGGTCCTGTGGGCAGCTGTGCTCACAGAGGAGCCAGGGTACCCCAAGATGCCGGTGTGGGCGGCTTGGAACCCCCGTGGTGTGCCATGGGCTCTGGAGCTGTAGATTTTAATCTCTGTGGATCAACTGGGCTGCTCAGATGAGTACCTGCACACAGACCCCTGGGAGCCACGGGATGTGGGGGGGGGGTGCCCTCAGTTTGCCATGGGTCCCGGTCCTCAGCAGTCTCTTGGTAGTTGCCTGCCCTTGGACAAGCGGTGGCAATGTCTGAGCCTCTGTCCCCTCATGTTTAAAATAAAGTCTACTTTGCAGGGCTGGGGGCTGAGCGGGCAGGGCCCGGCACAGGGAGAGACACAGCATGTTACATGTGACAGCTGCCAAATGAGCCATCACCCATCTTTCTCTTAAGAAGCCATCCTACACCCTTGCTGGGGTGTGGTGGGGAGAGGGGTTGGTTCTCAACCTTGGCTGTTATTGCCATTCTGAGCCTCATCGTTTCACTGTTGTTACTGTTGTGGGGACCAGCCCGTGTGTTGTAGGGTGTTTAGCAGCTCCCTTATCTCTTCCCACCACGTGCCAATAGTGGCAATCAAAAAAATCCCAGACATCGCCAAATGCCTCCTGTTTGAGAACCACTGCCCTCTCCTTCGGGGGTCTGGCCCATGAGAATGTCTGTGCCATATCCATCCCCAGTGCCCTTCTGGCTTTTCCTGTCACTGGGCAAAAGACATGAACAGAAATTTCCATCCTGTATTCCAACCATAAGTGCTGCTCGGGGATGATGGGAGTGTGTGTCATTTCCCCAGGGAATGCGGATGTTAGTGCACCAACTTTGTGTGGACACATGTTTCTCTTGGACAGGTGCTGAGGAGTGGGGTGTCTGGGTCTCAGGGCAGAATATGTTTAACTTTATAAGCAAGTTGTGTCCAAAGTAGCTGTGCCATTTTGCTTTCCTTCCACAAAGGAGCCAGAGGCCTGGCTATTCCATATCCTTGTCAGCACTTGGTTTTGTCAATTTTTAAATTTCAGCCTGCTCATAAGAGTGCTGATCTAGCTCATTGTGATTTGACCTGCATTTCCCTAATAACTAATGACATTGAGCATCTTTTCATGTGCTTCTTTGCCATCCACATCTTTTCTTAGATACAGCAAGTGTTCAATGTTATTGGCTATTTTTTTATTGCATTGCTTGTGTTATCAAATTGTTAGAGCCCCTTTTATGTTCTGGATTCAGATCCTTTGTTGGATGTGTATTTTTGCACACATTTTCTCCCAGTCTATGATTTGTCTTTTCTGTTTTTTAAGTGTCATTTGTGTATTAATATTTATGAAGTTCCATTTATCTGTATGTCTATTTTTAGGGTCCGTGCTTTTGTGTCTTTTCTAAGAATTTTGACCAAAAGTCACAGAGATTTTATTCCTGGTTTTATTCTAGAATTGTGATAGTTTTAGAGTTTCCATTTAGGTCTAGGATCCATCGTGAGTTGATGTTTGTCTATGGTGTGAGGTAAGGGTTGGGGTTTGGATTTTGTTTTGCTTTTGGTTTCTTTGCAGATATATGTCCTGTTGACCCAGCACCATTTGTTGGAAACACCATGATTAATGATTAATTGATTAATTTGTGATGAATTTTAAAGGAGTGGAAATAGATAAGGGGACTCTCTTGGAAGAAGGATGGGGTTGGCTCATTAAGACCCGTGGTGTGGAAATGATCTTAGCCCAACTGAGAGGGGAAGGAAGGAGAAAAGCAGAGGACAGCTGAGCTCTCATTGGCTCCAGGTCTGAGTGGTCAGCTCACTTCACCCAGATTTCTCCCTTTGCAATGCAAATTGGTTGCCATGTAGGCAGCCGCTAATTGGGCATTGGTCTTCCAGATGGAATGGCTTGCCCTGCCCACTTTCTACCCCTCTGTGCACACCCTCTGGCCAAATTCGTTGTGACCATGCATGGCTCAGGGCTTGATGAGGCCAAGCCCAGTGTCTTGGTGGCCATCTGGGGTGGAGTCCCCTCCTTGCTGAGAAGCCCATACATTTGCTGGAAGTATTCAGAGGTGGCCCTTGTAGCTCTGTGTCATGTCCCTGATGGGGACACTGGCTCAAGTCCCCTTAAATCCCACAGTGTCTCCCTGACTCTACAGCCATCTTATGCTCCTGCCTGCCTCTCTGCCTGAGTGGACAGTATGCAAGGCTGGGAAAAGCTGTGACCTGGGAAAACCCACCCAGAGCTCACCTTTACAGTGGGGACTTCTGTGTTTGGTTGGGATTTTGTCACAGACAAATCAACAAATCTCCAGTCTGGACTGGGAATGGAATGATCCTCATAAAGAAATGGCTGGCAAAATCTTCACATCCCCATCAGGGCTCCTGGCATAGTGATGAGGAAAGGCAATGTGTTGGCTAATTTGTGGTGTGTGAGAGGTGCTGGGGGCCCATTTGGCTCCCTTGCCCAGCTCCTGCTTACACAAACCCCCTGCAGCATCCTGACTAGGTCATCCCCCTCTGCTTGCTCACCCCTAGTGATGAGGAGCTCACTACTCTGATCAAGGGGAAACTCAGTTTCAGATGGAATGACTGTATGTTTTCTGACTCCTTGAGTCAAGCGTGGGGATGCAGAGTCATCAAATGAGGGTATCAGGCATTTTTATCAGTGTCTTATTGAGATGATGAATGGAAAATTCTAGGAGCACCAAGGCCAGCTCTGTGGGCCATGCTCTGGGTGCAGAAAAACCTGCACAGCCTTACCTCCTTGCTGCCTCGTAGAGCTGTTGGTGGACACTGGGTTTCTGAGACAAGGGCTTGGCTGGGCCAGTTAGTGGGAGTCCTTGCCTCACAACATGTCCAGTTCTTTGTGAACAGTAGTGGTGAGCATGAGTGGGAGGCCAAACCCCACTGCCTGACCTGGGTTGGCACGGAGAAGCCTCTCCAGTCAGGCCAGGCTGTGCAGAACCAGCCTGGGTCAGCTTCACAAAAGTGGGAGTAGCCACTGTACCTGGAGCAAAAACAAAACTGCACACCAGCTTGCAATGACTGCGCTGCAGTCGACACCCACCAACCCGAGACCCCTTAGAGATGCCTGACCGTGAGAATCACCATGTGTCCGCAGAGTGGTGGTCAGGAATACACGTGTATAGTTTGTGTCGGGGGACCTGGTTCCTCTGCTGTCTTGTGCAAGCTCCTTTCTCTCGTCCTTGACCACTGATCACTGTGTGCAAGTTACTTACCTTCTCTGAGCACCAGCTGCAAAATGTCATTGTACTGAATCACAGGCTTGGTGTGCAGATCAAACTGAGTGAATGCTCATAGCGTGGAAAGTTCCAGATAAGTGCTATGATGTGAACACCTGAGCCAGGTGCTCATGAGATTTGGTGTGAGAATACATGGAGGCAAGTCTCGCGTGTAGTAGGAGCTCCATTGAGGATGGAGCTGTGCACGTCTGGCGGCTTGAAAGCCCCTCTGGACAGAGTTTGGTACCGTGTGCAGCTGTCACAAATGTGACCTCTTTTGTCACAGAATTTTCCCCCAAGGTTATAAATATAAAGCATTCTTACAGAAAACCTGGCAAATGTGCAAAAGAGGAAAGAAAACCATTACTGTACCCAGAGGTCACCATTTCTGTGTTGAGATGCTTTCCGTCTGGTTGGCTTCCTGCATGTGTGACTGTGTATCTGTCATCTGTCCACATCTTTGTGGGTCCATAGGTGCATATAAACCTCTCAACGGTTATAGCAAAGAGACAGTGGGACATTCCAAGTTCAATTATGAGGGATTTGCTGCTCACCCACTGGGTGCCAGGTGGGGTCTGAGTGTGGGTGTAGAAGTGCAATGGAGGACCTGCCATATGTAGAATTTCAAGTATTTTTTCATGTAATATTACAACATGACTATTTTCTCAGATCATTGTTTGTCTCCCCCCCCCACCCCCTGCCCCAGTGCTTTGTGTTTGCTGATTGAGTAAAACAGTTTCACTACAGCTTATAGAAAGTTTCACTCAATAGGCGTTGCTTCCCATCTTAGTATTATAAGTAAACAGCACCAAGATGAGCTTTAAATGTTGACAAGCAGATGTGTTAGGCCGGCCCCAGAACTGGGGACAGAGACGGGGGTGACAGATTGGACCTCCTACCAAGGGTCTGGTTCTGGAGAAAGGGAGCATCTCACACAAAGCTGCATGGCTGTGGTCTCAGCTGGAGCTCGGCACTCATTTATCACTCCAGCTCCCCATCTGAAAGCCGGGACCATATCGTGATGCTGTTGAAATAGTTCTGCCAAATTTGCTCCATCATTAACTTTCCATCACTGTTAATTTTAGACAGGGCTCTTAATTCAAGTTTTTTGTCTTTGTCAAGTTGATGGAGATGGGTCTGTTTTCAGCCCGGCGTGATGGCTGGCGGCGGGGTACTTCTGCACCCAGGACAGTAGGGTGCCCTCCGCCGCAGCTGGTAATGACGTGCCAAGCTTGTGATTTAGCTACATTGGCTCGGGAGGTTTACACGTGGAGCCTGACTTGACAGGTCTGTTCTATGACAAGTGGCTCTGCTGAAGGGAGCATTGTGTCTGATGTACATAAGGTATAGTGCAGCCATATGCTCGGGTCCCAGCAGAATCCTCTGTGTCCCCATCCTTCGGAGGGAGATGTGCTGACTTCACCTTGGGGAGAACGTCTTTACAAAGATTTTGAAAAAGAAGCTGTGTTGTCGTCTGTGTCCGGAAGTCCAACCTTGCCATCATTTTCTACTCTCCAATAAGTGACAAATATACCCCAGTTTTCATGACAAAGGGTATGCATGTATATGGTTTTCCCTCTTCTTTGAACTAGAATTCCTTAGGCTACCCTGAAATATTTAAGAGAAGCCAGGGTCATGTTTATTTATTACAGGCGTATTTATATCAAATACAAATGCGAGGAGATGGGGACTCTTCGTGACCATGAAAGTAGAGGCAATTTGGTTGATGAGAATGATCTTGAATAAAGCCTCCTGTCTCGGTTCAGGTTTACTTGGTCACTTCCCTCCTGGCTAATGTCTGTCGCTGTGGGGTTCTGTTAGGATCATTTAAAGCACCTTTTGGGGTGCCTCCCTCCTCACTGCTGGAGGATACCAGTGCCCCAGGCTTAGCTCACGCCATCGCTCCCTCCGGGCACACTGCACCTTCAGATAGGCCTGGCGGCTGAGGATTGACCCAGGTCCGGCCAACCCGAGTGTGGGCTGGTTCTGTGACAGTCTCATAGGAAGGGTCACATGTCTCATCCTGCCCCCTTGTTTAGTGTAGACACAGACTAATTCTTGGCATTTTTAACTGCCCTCAGCTGAGACCAAGGCAGCAAAGGAGAGCCTCTTGGTCAAACCCCTTTTGAATTCTCCAGTAGCATACACAGCCCATCTTTGTCTGATTAAGTGTAATCTGTGTGGCAGCCACCCTCACTCAAACACAAGTGTGTGGTTTTCACAGAATCCTGTTGCCCCTTTGGCCCTGTGTCTGGGAGGGTAGCTGAGGATGCTGGGTCAGAGGGACAAATCCAAGAAAGGGCAGCTCTCCACGTGGACTAGCTGTGAAAATAAGGAATTGCATGCAGGCTGTGGTTTACCCCTTGCTCTGTTGGTCTGTACAAGGTTATCAGGAGCTGGGTGACATGACCTCAGGCAGGGGAGAGGCTGTTGGGCTGCTGCTGGGTCTGCAGGGTGGCCGTAGGGAGCAGACGCGGCCTGTGTGGTCCCACCAGGCACAGCTGGGACCGACACAGGGAGACAGGTTCAGCTAAACATGCAGAGGGGCTATGGATGGTGGAGAGTGCCCCGTCATAGGAGCTATGCGAGCTAAAAGCCTGCTGGGCTGGGGTGCTGCCGATTGAGTAGTGACATATGAATGAGACTGTGCCATCTTCAGGTGACACTTGCATGGCATTAGGTGCCCCAGTGAGCATCCGTCTTACAGAGGGCCCTTGGGTGTTACTGGTATCCCATTTTATAGATGGGCAGCTTGCCCAGCGGGCTGGCTAAACTAGGGCAGGACCCCCCCTCCCCCCAGTCCCCTCCCAGATCCTGAGGTCCTTGCACTCTTTTTGAGCTGGGGATATGTTGCTTCGTTTGTCAGATTTACACTAAGACCTCCAGGAAAGTCTTGCGGTCTCTCAGACGATGGTGTGCTTAGAAAACATGGTGAGGACAGCTGTAGAAATCTGCTTTTTAGAAATCGCCAAATGTTATTTTAAGAGCTCTTTTCTTGAAGTACCTCACCTCTGATAATGACAGCATGACTGTGATGACGGGCGTCTTTCAGGGCCGGACCCTTCCCACTCTGCTGGCTGCACCCTGCCTTCTGGCCACCGGAGCCCTGCCTGCTGGGGACAGGCTTAGGAGACCGGGTACACCTCTCACAGGCCCCCAAAGATCTCTCCCAACAGCCACTTCCAGAAAGGGTGCGAGCCTCCGAGAACGCTCAGGAAGCAGTTTCTGGAGACGTGACCAGGAGAATCCCCTCCAGGGCACAGCCTCCTCAAGGCCAAGGCGGTCGTGGCTGCTTATGTGTTGGAAAGCCCAGATAAGGGCCTGCGCAGGCCACGGTCACCACGCTCAAAGACAGCTTAACACCCGCCCGGGAGCTGGGCCTTAACCTGAGCCCCACACAAGCCTGGCTCTATTTGAGGAGAATCACTGCCCATGTAGACGGATCTCGCCTGTGAGCCCCCACGGCTTTTTGGCTTTACAGAAATAGCATCCACAGGGAGGGGCTGGGCTTTTGTTGTCAGCCTGGTTTTGTACAGAAGCTGGGGTTGCCGAGAGCATTCGGCAATCTCCCTGATGCTCCCTGTTATGTTGGAGCTGCGTTTGTGATGTAGTGAGCTCCCCATCACTGGATTCCTGGGTTGTGTTTGGGGCTTAGGGAGGAAGCGGAGGTGGGGAGTTCTGCATTCAGAGATGCTGGATATTTCCCAAAGTGTGGCACTCCTGCAGCCAGGGAGGAGCCAGGATAAGAGGCCCCAGTGGCCCTGAGGGCCCCGGAGGGGTCACCAGTCTTGTTTCCTTCCTCTTCCATGCTGACAGTAATGGCTTGTCCACTGGCTCGTCTTGGGCAGGCCGTGCGTGTGTGGTAGGAGGGAATGAAGGGTCTTCATCATGTTGTCTTCTGTGCAGCTTTCAGGCAAGCGATGCTAGCTATCCCTTGTGGAAGTAATGTGAAGTTTTCTGTTGGAGTAAAAGAAGTGAATTGATTAAAAAAAGCCTTAAAAACGAAGCTCCTAATGGGTGAATCTGATACAGATGGCACAGGTGGGCCTGGAGTGATTGACACGGGCCTTCCTGAGCTGTTTGCCTTCTGACACTGGCAGTGTGGTCCCTGGTCCCGTTCAAATGGGATGACTGTTGACCTGCGAGCCCAGCTGAGAGCATCTGAAATGGGGACTTCCAGACAGACGTGTGGGCCACCAAGCTGGGAGATGTGTCCCCAGGGGAGTGGGCTGTGCCCAAGGCCGTGCGGCATCACAGGCCACCTTTCCCAGGAGGTGACATTGAAGGCACTCCCAATGCAGCTGCACAAGTTCTGACCACAGCCACATGCAGCCTGAGGACCTACTGTGTGCCAGGTGCTGGGGAGGCAGGACAAGCAAGTCCTTGTGCTTCAGGAGGCTTCAGAGCAGAGGGGACAGACCCCAACTGTGAACCGTCAGAGGAGGCAAGGTGTGATACAGTCAGCAGTGGTGATGGGACAAGCCCCCTTCACTGCACCAGCACCTCCCTATCCCAGGCGTGTGGGGGCCAGGCTCAGAGCTGGCCGCTGAGGAGCCTCTGGGGGTAAACAGTGGAGGAATGAGGAGTTAGGGGTACAAGGTAGGAAGTGAGCCAAGGCAAAGGACAGGAGTCATTGGGAAGGTCTGAGATATGAGGGGCCCTGAAGGGTGGTTGATATCACTTGCAGGGTTGGGAGAGGAATTTTAGGGTAAGGAGTGGGGTGAGCCAGACCTTAAAGAGCCAGCCGGGGGTTGGATGATGGGTATCTCGGTCTCCAGGCCTTGACTGCCAGTGAGTGGATCTGGGCAGCATGAGACACCATGGTGCTTGTGCTGGGGGTGGGTGTCATCATCCTCGTGTGTCTTTATGTGGCATGACCATAGGCTGTGAAGTGCGTTCCCAAGTGACATTTCCAGGCTGAATCCAGACTGAATGGCTGGCCTAGTGAGGCCAGAGACCCGGCCCACCAGAAGGGCCCCAAGCCTGGCAGTTTCCCTTGGGGTGAGCTCTGGGTAGATTTCTTCCTGCCTTGTCAGGGGGGTGGGAAGGGCTTATCGGCCCCATAGACTGGTTGGGTCCCCGCCTGGTCTGTAAACCTTGAAATGGGGTGGACAGTTCTGCTAGTGTGCTTATACATTAGTGGGTTTCCTGGGATTCTTTACAGGTTTCCCTCCCAGAGGGAATGTCAGAGTCAGCGTTCTGAGGGAGGGGAGAGGGTATTGTGACACCTCTGTGTTGGAGAAGAGTGTGCAAGGGGAGCTCTCGGGGGTCAGGCTGCAGGTCTGGCATGCAGGGGGGTAAGTGCTGCCAGGCTGAGGCAGGGGAGTGGGGGCTGGACTCTAGTGGGCTGGTTGGGGGAGGCCACGGGGCTGTGTCTCCTGCAGACTCAAGGCTCCATGCCAGGGCCCCCAGGACATTCAGGCATCCACAAAAATGTTTTAATTTCCTTTAGAATCAGAAGAAGAAAAGTAAATTTTTAGGTCAAGGAAATGTTTTGATATATAATACGAATGTATTCTTTTTTATACAAGTGCAGCCATAAAATATAATTGTCAATATTTTTTTTTATGGAGGAAGTAGCCCATGAAATGCCAAAGTGCCTCGGGCCCCCAGAAGTCATCTTGCACCCCAGATGGCTAAGAGGGGCGGATTCCAGAAACAGGGCCTGGCTTTCATTGTTGGTCTCTCCCACTGGCTTTCTCAAGAAGATAAATTAGTCTTTGCAGAGCTCAGATGGGCCCCAAGTGGCTTCTCTCCAGGCTGGTATCTGGCCCACCAGGCCCCCTGCTTTCCTGAGAAATGGACCTTTCAGGGACCAGCCTGTCTGGACTCCTTAAAGCCACAGGACATTTTCAGGGGCTGCTGTGGCCAAAATCTCGGCCCTGCCAGTTGGATGCAGCCAAGGGTTCGCCTCCCACCACCTGCATTTCCTTTGTTCTGGGCGCCTCTGTTCTGACGTGACAGCAGCATTTGCTAAGAGAAATTCTTGGAAGTGAAGAACATATGGTCCTCTGGCTGGGGACGGGCAGGGAGGAGGGGCAGGGTGTTGGAGCCTCGCAGGAGGGATTTCTGTTTTAAAAACAGGACCAGCAGTTTCCACCGTCCTGCAGGAGACACCCCGGGGCACGTTCAGTGTGGAGAGAAGATGCACCCACGTGACGGTGTTTCCAGTCAACTTTATGTGGCCACAGACAGGTCTGAGACATGCCAGCTCTTCTGGGTAGACGCAGGAGAGCATTGTTCCGAAGAGCAACAGCAAAAACGAATGAACGAAGGAAGGAAGGAAGGAAGGAAAGAAGGAAGGAAGGAAGGAAGGAAGGAAGGAAGGAAGGAAGGAAGGAAGGAATAAGAATCTTGCAATTTCACTAATAATTTTCCCTACGGTGACTTAGGAGTGACAGGTGGGGTAAAGTCCAATCGGGTTGTTAGAAATGGAGAGTAAATCGTATTTTCAAAGCACAGCCACGGTGGGAAAATCTACCAGGACTCATCTATTAACATACAC
This sequence comes from Canis aureus, assembly GCF_053574225.1. Classification (NCBI taxonomy): domain Eukaryota; kingdom Metazoa; phylum Chordata; class Mammalia; order Carnivora; family Canidae; genus Canis; species Canis aureus. The sequence goes on from NC_135612.1 coordinate 60,256,529, forward strand.
ATCATCCCTTAAACAGCTTAGATGTAAAATGCCGATTTTCCACAGAGGGGTAACGTTCTCCATTTATTTTCTGCTGACTGATTTTGATTTATAGGAATCTTTTTGAAGCTTACTTCTCAAGACCCTTTTTTTTAAACATTAGGCTTGGCGCCTGTGAAGGGTTGCCTGATTGATGCGGGCTGGGCTCTCACCTGCTGGCCGGGCGGGCACGGCCGGGATGGGGCCAGGGCTCTGGGAGGCGGGAGCCCGGCTGCCCCTGGGAGACTCCCCGTTCCTCTTCCCATCTGGGGCAGTGGGAATCAGGCACCTCCCACCCCGCCCTGGGGTTCCCAGCGAGGTCACCTCCAGCAGGCTGAGCCTCTTTGTCCTCATCTGCAGAATGGGTGTGTGCCCGGACCAGCGTCCTCCTCGGGCCGCCGTAACAAGTCACCGCAAACTGAGGGGTTGAATGGCGGAAATGTATCACCTCCCAGCTCCGGAGGCTGAAGTCCGGGAGGTGTGGGAAGGCTGGTTCCCTCTAAGGGCCCAGCGGGGAATGGTCGCCACGTCTCTCCCAGCGTCTAGTGGCTTCAGGCATCCCTTGGCCATGGTCGGGCGTCTTCTCCCCGCGTCCCCACACTGCCTTCCCTCAGTGTGTGTGTCTGTGTCCAAACTTCCCTTTTTGGTGAGGACACTGGTCATATTGGATTAGGAGCCCCCCACCCCGGTGACCTCTGATATTTCTCTATTTCTAAATAAGGTCACACTCCCAGGTGTCAGGGGCCAGGCCTCCGGCCTCTTCTGGCAGGATGTGATTTGACCTACACCAAAGAGGAAGACAGGTGGTCCCCGCTGAGGAACCAGAGCGGAGGAAGCAGCTGGGTGTTGAGCCCCAAGGTGGGCTTCAAGGTGCTCCCAGAGCTGGGCCTGGGGAGGACACCTAATTCAGCCCTCCTGCCCCCCAATCCAGAGCTGCTTATCCATCCATCCCACGTGGGGACTGGAGACACAGATGGACACCTGTGGCCCTTCCCCCAGGAGGCTGCTGTCTGGGGGGAAAGGACAGGAAAGGCCGATGAGCCACACTTGTGGGAGATCCAATGCGTGCACTTCCTGGGCAGCTGCAACAAAGCACCCCAGACTGGCGATCAAAGCCAAGGGGTTTTCCTCTTCCAGCTCTGGGGCCAGGAGTCCCGGATCAGGGGTCGCAGGCAGGGTGTGTTCCCTCCCAGGCCTCTCGCTTGGTGTCTGGGAGTTTGCAGGTGATCCTTGGCGGTCCTGGACTTGGAGAAGCATCACCCGTGTCTCTGCCTCGGTCTTTGTGGCCTCCTCCACAAGGACCATCTCTTCTTTGCTTTGTAAGGACACTTGTCACTGGATTTAAGGCCACTCCAGGAGATCTCATCTTGAGATTTTTTTTTAAAGATTTATTTATTTATTTTGAGAGAGAGAGAGCAAGAGGAGGGGCAGAGAGAGAAAGAGGGGGAAGCAGACTTCCCGACACGGGGCTTAATCCCAGGACCTGGAGATCATTCATTACCTGAGCCAAAACTAAGAGTCGGATGCTTAGCCAATTGAGCCACCCAGGGGTCCCTCGTCTCGAGACTTTTAATTACATCCTCAAAGTCCCCTTCCCCACATAAGGTCACATTCAGTGGCTCCAGGTGAACATCTATTGGGGGGTGGCATTCAACTCACCATGTCCAGGGTCTGTGGGCACCAGCCTTGACTGGAGGTGGGCAGAGGGTTCTGGAAGTCTTTCCAGACATGCCTGAGGGGAGCCCCTCTAGAAGTACAGATGTGCCTGATGAGGAGGGGCAGGGGGTGCCAAGGATGGCAGGGGTACAAGCTGATGGCTGGTGGGCCCTTGGAGTGGAGGGAGAGCGGGGGAGGTGGAGAGCACAGGTGCAGAGTGGGCGGGGCCTGCTCAAGGTACACAGCTGTCCATCATGCCTGGTGGGCGTGATCTAACCTCGCCCCACTCATTCCTTCCTGCCTGTGTGGGTGCGGAGGTGAGGATGGCGCCACGGCCCCCACTCAGGACACCCCTGGGAGTTGGTCAGTTTGTGTGGTCGTTCTGAAGCCTGAAAATAAATCATTCTTAATGTGGCGTTTGGGTTGACGAGGGCTCTCAGAGGAGTGGTGACAGACGGCCAGGCTGCGGTCTGAAACTGGAACTGTAAAACAGCCTGTGCCAAGTCTGATGGAAGGCCTCATGGGGCCCTTGAGGGTCACATGGAGTGAGCTCACGGCAGGGGAGGGGCTGCTGCACTCTGGCCCGGGCCAGGACCCGCCAAGGCCAAGGCAGCCCGCTGCTGGCCCACTGTGGGAGAGGCAGCTTCCGGCTCTTCTGGGAGCCAGAGCTGGACGGGTGTGCTGTCCCCTGTCCCCACACTGCTGTGCTAAACTGGGGTGCATAGGGTAAAGGCCTTCCTTCTATAGGCCAGTCTCCAGGCCCAGCCCTGCCATGTCTGAGCTGTGTGACCTGGGGCACAGAACCTCCCTCTCTGTGTCTCAGCATCCTCATCTGCAAAATGGGGATGGGCTGGTTCCCAGTAACCAGGGCTGTGGGGAGGGTTGCAGGAGGTCATGTCCATAAATCACTTAGTGCTGGGCCAGGACAGAGTGATCCAGTGCTATTGTAACGAACGGTGGTGATGAAGAGGAGATTTTCATGGCGCAGGCACGCAGGTGACACACAGGGCTTCTGCTGTGTTCTGGGAGCCAGAACTGAGCCTGGAAGCCATACCTTCCAGGGGAGGCCAAGCCCAGCTGTGTGAAGGAATGGGGCTTTGGCGACACATCTCTGCAGGCGTCTATACTCCTGCTGCTCTGGGTAACGGGACCCACCAGTGTGGACACTACAGGGACGAAGAGAATGCCCCTGGCCCTTCCCCAGGGACACTGCATCTTATTGGCTTCTCCCAGGGAGAGGGCCATGGTCCCTAGTGGGCAGGGTCATGTGTTCAAGCCTGTGGCTCATGTGAGATGTTTTTTCTTCCTTTTGTTCTCTTCTGGTTCTTACATTCCTGTCCATTTCTGGTCCCCACGTGCTGGGGACACTGGGCAGGGCCTCCCATCGTGTGGAGGGAGCCCACCATTGCGGCCGTCCTTGCGGGTGTGTGATGGGTCTTGGTCTCTGTCCACGGGGCTGGCTGGGGAGGGGGCTTGAGTGTGGCTGCAGGCCCAGCCGTGTCTCTGGGGCCTCTTTGTGAGGCACGTCCGAGGTCCTGGGGGAAGGCGAGGCTTTGCTTTGTTTTCTCTTGTTTGCATTGGGGAGACGTGCCTTTCAAGTCTCTCTCTTTCTTATTATAACATGTCATTTTAAAATCACAGCACAGAGTTACAGAGATAGTGCAGAGAGCTGGGTGTAACCTCTACCACCACCATGGAGCCGGAGCCAGGACCCTGGCGCAGACCCCCTTGTGGAGAACGCTCCGTTTGGGCTAAAGCTGGTGCTCGTGTCTACAACGCCCTGCCTGCCTTGCTTGCCCATCTCCTTCATGTACATTCTCCTCCATTCCTCCTGGAAGGGAGGGTTTCAAGTGTCCTTGCACCCTAGACCCTCATCAGAAGCCCTCCTTCCCTCTCCCCAGGCCACCAGGGTGCTATCCTGGGACCCCCTCATTGTCTGGCCAGAGCTTCTGCAGTGGGGACCTTTCTAGAGTGGCCTCATGCCTTCTGCTTTTAGAAGACATCTTCCTTCCCTGACCGTCCCAGACCCTCCCCTGTTCCCAGTGACAGTAGCCGCTCTCTCCCGACTTTCCTAGGCATGTGGGAGGCAGGGAAGGGGTTGTGGGGTCACCAGCAGCGAGATGGAACCAGATCCAACTCCAAGCTTGCCGGGTAGCCCCTGGCCTCTGTCCTAAACTGGGCAGCTGCAGGGCCTTGGCTGCCCAGGCGAACAACCGGTCCACGCTCTGTGGAAGAAAGGGGTCCCGTCAGGGCCCGGGTGACTCAGAGCAAGACATGGCATCACTGAGGGCAGCCAGGCCTCTCACCCTGGTCGTGGAGGGGGCACGGGACAGTCATTTGTCAGGCCTCCCTCAGCATCAGGCAAGGTGCCAGGCCCTTTGGACATGGTAGCCCACTTAGGATCCTAGCCTCTCAGGGATGTGTGGCCATTGGAGACAGGGAGGTGACACTAGAGCAAAAGGGGGACGCCACAGTGTATAAAGAATCACACTCAGGCTGGACCAGCTCCAAGGATGGGTGCCTTCCCCTGCGCAAGGGGCGCAGCAGGTGGTGAGGGGAGGGGGCCCAGCCCGAAAGATATCACGCTTGAGCTCATGCCTGGTGTGGGAAAAGTGTGTGTAATCAAACACTGGCAGCTTAGTCTGGAGACGTCCTGGAGGATGGTGGTACCCTCTGAGTGGTGGAGAGGAGAGAAAGGAGGAGGAGGAAGGAGCAAGGGGTGGGCAGATGTGCCTGAGGTGGTGAGTCGGGAGGTTGAACAAAAGCTCCTCCGGGCACTTCAGTACCCGCGGTGGCACCTCACCTAGACTGCCTCAGGTGCATTGCTAACAAAGTTCTACCCAAACCACCCCCCTAACCTGGAGTGCTGTGCTCGCCATGGACACACCACGCTCATTCATCTCAGTCCAGCTCTGTAAAGCCTGCACCATCATCCCCATGTCAGAGGAGCCTGAGCTGCCTGGGGGCCACACCAAGGAACACACAACTCATATGCTGTAAAGCCAGGACCCAGATGAGACCCTCAGGGCTCCAGGAATGTAGTGGTCTCGGTGAAGTCCCCCAGGATCCACAGAGGAGCCCGGAGCCAGGGGGCTGGGATGCTGCCTCAGGAGGAGGACCTCGGCTCTCTGCTCTGCAGGAGATTCTGTGGGAGGGCGATGCCTCACACTAGCAGCCACTTTGATGAGTAGACACATCTGGGAGTAAGGACCTTAGGGAGGTCTCGGGGTCCATGGGGATCCTGCCAGCTTAGAGAACCGTGGAGGCCTCATGGAGTGGAGGGAGCAGGGGTGAGGATCCTGGGGTAGGGTGGCGAGCATGAATGAGGGTGGTTCTGGCAGCCCAAGCCAGCAGCCTGTGGTGTCTGCAGGGAGGCATTGGGATTGACCAAGGCCTGGCCCTGGAAGAAGCAGCACCTGCCATGGGGCTTTCTGAGCCAAGCAGATTCCCACCCCTCCCCAGGCAGTCTCTGGCAGAGAGAAACAGGGTTCCTCACCCTGGTAGATAAGTGCAGAACCCATTTCCTTAAACGGAATAGATTTCTTCATATAGGAGGCCTCTTGGGTGAAGGGAGCTGAGCCCTACTGCCTTCCTGGGGCTCTGGGGATGAGGGCCAGCCCTGACTGCTGGTTAAAGGGGAAGGCCAGCATGCTTGGTCAGCAGGAAGCCCCCTCCTCTTTTGTTCAGCCTAGAGAGAGCTCCACAGGGTGCTGTTCCAGAACGATCTGCAGTGTTGGCCTCAGACCAGCCTGTCTGCTTCCAGCTCTGCTGTCTTAGGTGCACCCTCGGGGCAGCACTGCTGCCATTCCCACCTCTGCTGCTAACCTGGGCAGTGGGGATGATGGTGCTGACCTGCAAGGCTGTAGGGAGAAGCAAAGGATGGGAATGTATGCTGTGCTGTGTCTGCTTGCGTAGGGCAGAGGTGGTGGGGGTGTCCGATGCCCTTCCCCTGCATTGAGGGCCCTTCCTCTGCATCGGGGCTCACAGCCTGGTCCGGTCAGGGTGACCCTGCCTGAGTGCATTGTCACCTGGTGCAACACCTCCTGTGTCCCTCCACAGCCCAGCCACCGCTGACTCAGGATTGTGTTTCTCCAGTGGCCTTCAGTGGACATTTATTGCATGCCAACTGAATGCATTCATCAGGGTCTAGTCTTCGACTGGCACATGGGTGCCAATTTCACCAGCATGAACATGAGCGTCTTTTTCATGTCTGGAGGGCAGGAGGGAGAAGGTCCCCTCTTGGAGCTCACGCGCGTGGTGAATGTGGGACGACGGCACAGCAGAGCATGTGTGTGGACACAGTGTGCGCATGCGCCCAAGATGTGAACACCCAGTAGGTGACAAAGTTCAGTGTCAGCAGCAGCCCACGGCCTCCAGCGAGAGCTGCCTCGCCTTCTTGCGGCCCCTCCACCACCGAAAGTGGCCACGGTTCCATCCGGCGCATTGTTGTGCAGCTTCAAGTGAACTTGGCTACAGATCCTATCCTCTCTCATGTTTCTCAGTTGAGATAAAATTCGAGTAATGTAAAATTCACTGTTAACCCTTTTGAAGTGTACAGGAATCCAGTGGCTTGTTCACACAGCAGGGTGGCATTGTGCTCTTCTTCCCATGGCCCCCATAACTGAGCGCATGGTGCTGGGGACCTGTCCAAGTCGTCAGGGGCGCATCCTCCCTCTTTGGTACAGCTGCACGGTGCTCCCAAGGGTGGCTGGTTGCAGGCTGTTTATCCTGGTCTCTCGGCGGACGTGCCACTTATTTCCGGGCTCTATTACGGTGTCACAGGAAACGATTTTGGACATCCATCACTCCATATGCACAAGGACATCTATAGAATAGCTCCCCGGGAGTAGCATCGCTGGGCCAGGGTGTCAACAGACTGTGTTTTTGTTAGCTGTTGGGAGTTGGCTTCACTGTGGGTGTATCTCCATACCCTGACCAGGAGCGTGCCTAAGGTCCTGGAAGGAGGCTCCTTCTGGAGCTCCTTCTGGTCGTTCTATATGCCCAGCACTGGCATCCTTCCAGGTACAGGTAGAGTGACATCAGGGCCTGTCTGGTGGGAGGTCTTCATCTTCACGACATGCCTCCTCCAAGAACAGTTCAGCTGTTGGGGTGTGAAATCTGCTGAGGCCTCCCTCCGTCATCCCCCAGGGCAGGTGAGGATGCTGGGGCTCAGGGCAGGGAAGCTGCCTTCAGGCTTCACACGAGGGCTGGCCAGCAAGCTGCCATCTCATGGATGTGCCCTGGTCACCAGCCCCGGGAGCCTCCAGGAGGGAGGCCATCCTGATGTCCCTTACCTTCCCTCACCACCCGTCATAAATCAGCCTCCTGGTCCGGCGTGGGATGTTTGTGTGGCCACCGAGCCTGTGCCGAGAGTCACTTCCCACCTATGGGGCCAAGTCACAGGCCTCATTCCCTGTAATTCGCCTGCGTCCTGTCCCTCTGGGGCCTGGGGTGGGGGCGGGGCATATCCTGAGAACAGGTGCAGCTGCAGAGCTCTTACGCTTGCAGAAGACAAACTGGTCCATTTCCCTGATCGCTGTGAGTATTTGGGTCATTTCTCTTTCAAGGAATGGAATAAAAGTGATTCCCTCTAAAGAGTTTGGTAATCAGCCCTCCCCGCACCGCGCCCCCATCCCCCCCAACCCCAGGATCACAACTGACCATTTTTAAAGCTTTTTGATGCCCATTCTCCACTGCACCTTTGCCTCCCGGTGAGCTTGGGAGGGATGGAGCGGGGAGTGAACTGAGGATTTGCCCAAGCAGTGGGACATGACTGATGGGAGGGCGGTGCAGGTGAAACCAGCGGCCCAGGAAGAGCCCGTGGCCTCTCGGAGAGTCTCATCTTTTTCTGGAGCAGGACATCAGGTGCGGGGCTGGATCAGGCCCTCACAGAGGCACACCCAGGATGGGACCTTGGCTCCCAGATCCGGATGGAATGTATCCCTTTATGTGCATGTGTGTTCCCATGTCTCCGACACGTCGTATGCGAAGGTTCCCCAGCGTGGGTGGCCTTCTACCCCTTCTGTGCGTGAATGTGTGTTTCCGGACCGTGAAACACATCTTGGTGGTGCTCTTCTGAGCATCCTGGAAGCCTGAGTGTGGAGGGAATGTCATCATCGACAGGCCCAAGGGACAGTGGGTGCCTGTGGCTACTGGGACCCTGGCTGCTGCTTCTCTGTGGATCCTCGTGCCTGCCACAGCGAGCGATAAGACCATTTGTTGAATGAATACTCAACGTCACCATAAAACATCTTATTCTCTGCCTTGTTCATTGGCCTCCATTTTCTCTTCCTAATACTTGATGCCTCATGTATTTTACATGATGCCATGTGGAAGTGCCAGCTGTGTGACCTTGGGGCCATTGTTTTATGGCACTGTTCCTCTGTGTGTTTGTCCATGTAATTGGGACAGTTGGTGCGTGGTAGCAGACCCTGACCTTCCCATCCTCAGCATCCCTCCCGTGCATTGTGGAGACCAGGGATGGGGGTCCACAGGTGCCCCTGGTCTGGAGTCCTCCCCTCTCTGGGCCTCAGTCCTAGGTGGGCTCCTAAGCCCATGCATTCTGGTGTTCTGAGGGGACAAGATGTTGTGCATGGTCTAGCATCAACTTCCACACCTGCAAAAGTGGACAGGTGAGGTGGGGAAGGGAGAGGCCACAGTAGGACTCATTCCTGGCTCTTTGGAGCTGGTCTGTTGCTGAATAATCACTGAGCAGTTATTTATCAGACCCTCACTATGTACTGGCACTTGGCTAGGCTCGGGAAAATGTGCCTATAGAGGCGGACTTGGTTCCTGCCCTCTTGGAGCTCATAGCCTGGGGTGGCTGGGGAGGCTTCAGGAGGAAGAGGTTTTTTTTTTTTTTAATTTTTTTAAATTTTTATTTATTTCTGAGAGAGAGAGAGAGAGAGAGAGAGAGAGAGAGGCAGAGACATAGGCAGAGGGAGAAGCAGGCTCCATGCACCGGGAGCCCGATGTGGGATTCAATCCCGGGTCTCCAGGATCGCGCCCCAGGCCAAAGGCAAGCGCTAAACCACTGCGCCACCCAGGGATCCCAGGAAGAGGTTTTAAGAAAGAGCAAGAAGGAGGCAGAGCAGAGGGGCAGAAAGGTGGTAAGTCCAGGAACCAGCATGTGCAAAAGCCCTGGGGTGACTGAGAGTCATGGCGGTGAGTGTGTGTCTGAAGTTGGCGTGTGTTTGTTGTTGGTCAACAGGAGACAGGTCAACTGCGTGAGGATAGAGAGGACGGGGCTGTCCTAAGTGATAGGAGGAGATACAGCTCCTGATGGGCGTGAATAGATGCAGACCCAGGCCTTTCTGGGGACAAGGATATGCCAGTGTGGCTTCTTAAACATTAATGTTCGAACACAGATTCTGAGCCAGCAGGTCTGGGGTGGGGCCTCACCCAGCTTCTGCATTTCTAGGCGCTCCAGGGAAATGTGCGTGGTTGGTTGCAGACCCCACTATGAGCAGCAGGGACCTCGGCTCGCCCTGTCATGGGCCGGCCCTGTCCTGACTGGCCTGGGGGACATCAGTGTGCAGGGGGCCTCCTGGGGCCTCACGGGCCTGACCCTCATGGATCCCCTCTGCATTTCCCCTGTTTCTGATGGGAAGTCCATTTTCAGAGTTCACCATAGAGCCCGAACGCTTGCTGCCTCTGTGTGTGTATATGAGTGTGTGCAGTGTGCTCATTGATTGACAGTTGGATTGAGCCTGAGTATTTCATACTTTTTTGGGATTATTCTTGAGCCCTCGGAAGGCACAGGACTCAGTGATCCACCCGCACGAGGGACTTGTGTCTCCACTAATGACCACATGACCAAGTGGAGCCTGGCTGCCTGCTGACCACGGGCAGAGGCCTGGCATTTCATAGGAGGCCCCAGAACCTCAATCGGAGCCGCTGTTGTAAGCCCCCCTCCGCCCCCAGGATGCAGAAATAGCTGACCTAGAAACGTGCCGTAGCAGCTCACAGAGAGAGGGCCTGGGCCCCGGGGTATCTGTGCTCTGATTTCTGGCCTAAGCCCGAGTGGGTGGACAATCACCCTTCCAGCAGCCTTGTGAGGTCCTACCTGAGTCCACTCTGATTCACAGATAAGGAAACCGAGACTCAGGCAGCCAGGGTTGTCCCCACGTACTGCACCCTCTGTTCTGTTTGATTTTGTTAGAGAGGTGGTGCCACCAGGGCACCTGGTGAGGACGGATGCCGTTTGCAGGTGGAGATGTTCATTATCATGCCGTTGGCCTCCAGCAACCCTGGGCACTAAGACTCCCCTGAGCGAGCCTCCTCTCAGACTGGCAGGTCTGCTGATGCCACTTAAGGGTCCTCTGCCGGTTGGTGTGATTTCCTCCAACCGCAGGGCTGTTTCCATGAGCCTCTTGCAGGATCTTGGAGGACAGACCCTGTGCCTTGTTTCTAAGTGGTTTTTATAGGCTCTTCACTGAGCAGAGGAGTGAAGGGCACGTTGTATGTCCCAGGGGCAGTGACGTACCATTGGGGGCTGGAATTGACTTGTGGCATGGGCAGGTGGGCAGGAGGCAGGCTGGTGGTGGTCGAGGCGAGGCCCTGCTACCCGCAGAGGGTCTCTGCATGAGTCAGGGGAGAGAGCCCTGGGCTGCCTCTCCACAGAGGAGCAGGCTGGTGGGGCCCACGGCTCCTGTCCCTGGAAGCCACCCCGGGGCCTTGGATAGGGATCTCTGGGAACTAGGCCTGTCCTTGGGAATATCCTTCATTTCTCCGAATGTGTTTCTCCATTTCTAAAGGCAGGTGTTGGATGAAGCCATCCTAAGTTCCCACGGGCTCCTTCCAGCCCCCGACCTTGGCCTGTCCTCCTGCTTCCCTGTCCAGGGAGATGAGATTCAATGGGCTCAGTAGAACTGGGTGTCCTGTAGACACTCTCTCTCCAGCACCTCGAGAGGCAAGAGGGGTCTCTGACTGGGGAATGTCAGGCCCAGCTACGCTCTTCATAGGGTCCAATGCATAATGAAAACATAGGGCCCCCTTGTTTAAACATTTTTAGGAATTTCAAGATAGGGACAGCAGAGCATTAAATCAAGCGCAGGCTGTCCTGAGTCGGTGGGGGGAACGGGGGGCTGCTCAGGTCACACACCAGCCCCCTGGCCCTGGTTGCTTGTGTCATGCAGCAGTTGGGGACATCTCATATGTGCTCTCCCTGGGAGGAGGGTGGGCTCACCCCACCAGAGTCCTGGAGCTTCCTCTCCTGAGGGTTGGACAGGCATCTTGGTGAAGAGCTGTGGGCCCCAAGAATGGGGTGTGTTCTTTCCCCTCGGGCAGTGTTTGCAGGCGTCAGAGAGCGAGGGTGGTCCAGACAGGGGGGCTCTGAGGGTTCCGGCATCTGGGGTAGCAGGGGTTGGCTGCGGTTGGCTGTGGCGACGGCCTGAAGGACAGATACCGTCTCCTCCCTGGATCTGCATCTGGGCAGGGATATTCATTCACTCACTGGACGAGTACTAGTGAACTATTGCTCTGCGCTGAGCCCTGGGAATCTGGGGTGGAGCAAAGCAGACCACGTCCCCTCCTTGAAGGGGCCCACAGCCCAGCAGCCTCAGGATGAGCAGGTCTGGGGAGTCCAGAGAGCTTGGCTTCTCTCCTGGGGTCACGGGTTGGCTGGACCTAAGTGACACTGCCTCCAGGGCGTCGGGACAGCGCCCCTATCGTGATCCCACCTCCAGGGCCTGGGGGGCTGGAAGTAAGAGGAGGAGGCGCAGGGGTGCCGTGGGACCCTAGGGGCCCGTCCCCCCTCTGCAGGGGTGGTTCCCTATCCTTGTTCTCTCCTTGGATGTTCCTGACTCTCTGGAAGGAGTCGTGTGGACAGTGGGCGCAGGCAGCCTCTAGGTGGGAGGAAACTGCTGGCTACGGCCAGGACACAGAAGCCCCACCCAGCTCCCGTTCCAGATTTTTCTCCCACCCGGATCAAAGCGCCCCAGCACTTGCAGTAACATGCCAACCACTGGAAAGGCGTTCCTGGGATATTTCATTTCCAAAGCTGTGAGCTGAGGATCCCCAGAAGGGCAGGCCGTACTTTTTAGTTCTCTGAAACAACTTTCAAAAAGTAATGAAAACATGGGGCCCTTGTTCAAACACTTGTGAGAGTTTCAGCACCGTGTCAGCGGCGCAGATGGTGGAGCCCGGCCTCAGCCTGGCGGCTCGGGGCCCGGGCCCAGGACGCGTTCCCCGGGCTCCCACGGCCGCCGGCTGGGGGCTTGCAGGCTCTGTTCTCCCGCACGCAGTGCTGGTGCTCACTCTGCTTTAGTTCCTTTCTCTGTCCTGGGGTTGATGACAGGAGCTGCCCCCTGGGTCCCAGGTGTAAAGAAGGTTGATGTGCGTGAACTGAATCACCTGGTGCGGCACGTGGGTCGGGGACAGAGCCGACACCAGTGCGTGTGAGCGAGAACGTGGCCCCTTCTGGGTCGCTGCTGGCTCCGGCATCCTGGCCGTCACGGAGGGAGCTGGGTATCGCTTCCTCGCTCTGTAGGGTGGGGAACGGAGGTACGCTGGGCTTGGAGGGGCCGGCCCCAAAGCAGAGGGCTCCTTCTGTGGCCAGCTGCAGAGTTAAGGGTGCCTGCCGGGCTCCCCCAGGGCTGACCCGTCTCGGGTGGCTCCTTGTCTGAGCTCCGGGCAAGGACGGCCCCGGTCCCTGGCCTCTGGAGCCCAAACTCATCAGCTTCATGGGTTAAGGTCATACCAGCAGAGTGATTCAGTCCCCTGGCACAAAGAGTGGGCAACAATGTGTACTTGTGTTGGCAGAGAGTGGCTTGCAAGTGGATGGCCAGAGCAGGGGGCCAGGGTCCTTGCTTGGGGCACACACCTCTCCTGGCTTCATTGCCCTGGTCACGTTAGACCGCAGGAGCTGTGCCCGGCACTGTTCCCTCCCGCAAAGGCCTTGAAACAGGCCTCATGAGTGGTGCCAGAGGGGAGACCGCAGGGTCTGGGGAAGTGTGGGGGGCACTGAACCAGGGGAGGGACCTGGGAGGCTTCCTGGAAGTGACGTCAGTTAGACTAAGATCTGAGAATCGCTTAGAATTATCCAAGGAATCAAGGGTCGTGGTGGGAAGAGGATCCCAAGATGAGGAACAGCTTGTGCAAAAGCCCTGTGGAGTTGGTGTTCAGAGTGACTGGGGTGGGCATGAGTGGAGAGCCCTGCCCAGAAGGGGATGGGAGGGGCACTGGTCCTACTGGGAGATGGACCACAGGGCAGAGAGAGTTCCAGCAGCAGAAGCCCCTGGACAAGGAGCTCAGCCCGCAGGAGGACCCGAGTACCACGTGAGGGGGTGAGCTCCCCACCCCTCGAGGTGTGTGGGCAAGGCTCGGACAGCTGGGGCTTGCTAAGGATGTTGGGTGGAGGATTTCACCCTGGATGGGCTGGATGAAACAGCCTTTGAGGTCCCTTCCAGCTGTCACACTCTGGCTCCTCGAAATCCCCTCTGGGAGCGGCGAGACTATAAAATATAAATCAATAGGTTAAAAATACGCTTGTCTCCTGCACGTCCAGGCCCTGTCACTCCGCCTGTCTCCCTCGGCCTTCAGAGGATTCCCGCGCGGCTCGGGCAGCCCGAGAGCTGGCAGGAGAAAATTGCTTTGTTCCCGAGCAAGGCGGGGCCCTCGCGCCTCCGCGGACAGGGAGGCCTTGGCTTTGTTTTTGATCATCGCTGCCTCCTGCACGCATGCTGTCCGGTCCGGTGGCGTCCCCTCCTCCTGCCTTCCCTGGTGATCACAGCACCAGGGGGATCAGCCAGGCCAGGCCAGGGGGCTGGGGGGCAGCTGCGCCCCCAAGACCGAGAGCAGAGGAGGTTGTGCTGGCCGCAAGAGACCAAACTCAGGGACGGCCAGTGTGGTGACCCCAGATTAGCCGGGCTCAGGGCTCTGCTGGGAGCAGGGGGGTGTTCCCCGGTTACCTCCCGGGGTTCCCATGGCAACGGGAGTGTTAGGAGCCGCTAATAGGGATTGGCAGCAGTGAAATGAAATTTGATGTTCAGGGAAAATGCATTGGCTTGTGAAGTAATTGGGGAGAAGGCGTTTTTCCCCGCTGGGCAGGCAAATCCTCACGTCCTTTCTGTGCTTTGGGAGAACTTTTGGGTGCTCTTGAACACATTTATTTTCATTAGTAGGAACAGATTTCTGCAGGGGCATGAGATGAAACAGGCTTTGTTAGCATGGGGCCTGGGGTGTGTGCCGAGGATGGGGTGCAGGTGTCCGGCTGTCCTCGGCCCTACCAGGCCCTGCCGTCACGGGCTGGGCCTCAGCTTGGTCTCCCCGTCCCCGTCTTCAGAAGCCTCGTCAGATGCATTCTCTGCCCAGCCTGGGGCCACCCCTCGGCTGTCCCTTTGGCCACAGTTTGTGATGGCCCAGAGCTGGATTTGAATGTTTCCTGCTGAGGGGTGGCTACCGGGTGGACCTGGCTGGATTGGGATGTTCCCAAAGTCACCGTGAAGAGCGGAGTGGGGTTTCAGAGCAGACACAAGTCTTGTGTCTATAGGCGCTCTGCTGCAGGGGGGCTGGAGCCCCCTCCCCGGCCCCCAGGGAGGCCGACAGAAAGGCCTGGCCAGCTGATGCTCTACATGACACCCCAAATCCTGGGGGCGGGGGTGGCAGTGTCATCATATCCCTCTCTCAGAGCCTTGAAACTCACTGATTTCTCTATTTCTGTCGCTACCACAGGTGATCTTGATCCTGACGAAGTACTACCATGCAGACATGGGGAAAGTTCTGGAAAGTTCTCTGTGGCGGTAAGTCACCCTGAACGTGGGTTTTTTTCTCCTTATGCACCCATATGTCTCCCTGGGCTGAGGGCCGAGACTCCCTCTCCCCACTCAGCAACACCCAGTTGGAGCATCCCTGTGAGTGGACGTTCTTACAACTTCCCTTTGGCTACAAAATGCGTGTCGGAGACATGGAGCGTGATCAAGGGTTTCATCAGTGGGCACACACACAGCCCTGGAGAAGAGACCGCCCTTCAGAAAGCTTCTTGGCCTTCTTTTCTTTCTGGTTTTCCTCCCCTCTTCCTTTTCTCCTCCCCAGAGGAAGAGGGTTTGCATTGAGAATTCAGGTCAGCACACAAATGCCCTCACGCGCGTGCCCCGGACTTCAGACACAGCTCCCGGGGTCCACCAAATACGCCAATTCCCCCCATTGTCCAGATGTGTTTCTTTCTTCCTGGTTCAGCTGCAGAGCTTGATAAATAAATAACCGACCGGTGATGGGGGGGCTCTCTTTCTTTGTGAGATGTGAATTCAGCCCAAGAACATGAAGTAGCCCCTGTGATGTCTTAAATGAGGTGGGAAAGAAGGAGGTTTGGAGAAATCATTTGGGTTGCTATTGTCCCCCATATTTACACCTGCTCTCCCAGGAAGGGGGAAGGGCGGCTCCCAGCCTCTTGGGCTGTCATTTCAAAGCCTTTCCTGGGGCGAGGATCCTGTTTCCTCCAAGCGCCTCTCGCCGCTCCCACATTTGCTGGGCATTGAGCCCTTTTGGTTTTCAAGATATGTTTCTCAAGTAATAATTAATTCACTTTTCTATTTGGAATCTATTAAACAACAACAACAACAACAACAACAACACCCAAACCTGCTCATCAGGACTCCTGTTTGTGTGCAGCCTCCCTTGAGTTGATTTTTGGCTTTTGGCTTTGCTTCCAGGGCAGGGGCTTGAGGATTGATTCTGTTGGTTCTTGTTGGGGATTTCTGCAATGGGTTGGGCAGGTGTTGAAATGACACCTCAGGCTGGATCCTTTCCTTGTTGTTCCAGGGATGGGGTCGCCTTGGGGGCCAGCTGGCTTGGTCACTGGTGGTGCTGATGGCACCACATCTGGGGACTAAGCCACTCAAGCCGCCTTGCGGTTTTTCTTACCCCTCTAGCCTGAGCGCCTTTGCTAGCCGGCTCCTCTGGGCAATGGATTTGCGGGTTTACCCTGCAGACTCCCCAGCCTGGCCCCTCGTGCCCCCAGATCCCCTTCCAGCCTCAGGGAAAGGAGTCAACATCCTGCGAAGAGGACACATGCTGTCCTGCTATGTCCACCCCCCCATTACCTCCTGCGTTGGTAGATTTTCATCTTGCGCCTTGGAGCAACTCACCCAACCAAGGAGAGGTAGGAGGGCTTTGAACAATGTTGCTCAGTGTTGGGGGAGGTGCTCAGCATTTGGGATGAGCGTGGATGATGGCCTGAGCCCTAAGGTCCCAGTGACGTCTCGTTGCAGCCCTCCGAGGGTTTGTGCTCTACGACTGGTGTCAGGGCGAGGCCCCTGGGAAGGGCAATCCCCCTTGCTAGGTGAATGGTCCTGGGACACATCCCCCGGGCTACAAAGTGAACAGAGGCACCTGAGTCTTCTCTTCCCCAAGACAGAATTCTGTGGCCACCTCGGTGGCCCTGCCTGCTGCATGCCAGCCGAGTCTGAAGGGTGTGTTGGGGGTAGTTCTTCCCTCCTCAGCCCCCGCTGACTGTCCAGAGTCTGGGTTTCCTCTGCTCTCTGCAGCGTCTCAGCGGGCAGCACATGGAGCAGACGGGGGTGTGGACAGTGAACCATCCTTCCCAGTGTGATCTGTACCCACGGGTCAGAGCTGTGGGGTGTACTTAGCACCTGCTGCCTATCCTTGTGGGGGACACGCCGGGGACAGGTGGATCTGGGCCAGCCCTGTAGCACAGTGGGGGCCAGGACTTCTTGCTTATGGGCTCCAGACTCAGATTCTTGGGGTGCAAGTAGAGAAGCTGAGAGAGGGGCTGCTCCCGCGGGGGCTCCTGCTCTCCCAGAGCCTCAGGTCCTTCCCTGGCCCTGCCTGGGAGAGTGTGGCCGGCCGGGCAATGTGACCCGAAACGTCCTGAGAATGGGAATGGTTTTGATCTCGTTTTTCTCTGAAGCAAATCAACAGACTTTAATCCTCCGTGTTCTTGCTCGTCACTGTCTGCATACAGACACTTCCTCTCCTTTATTAAAAATACATGCAAAGGCATCAGTCATGTCAGGAAGGATCGCCCCTCTCCCCGTCCAGCACCGTCCCTTCCTCTGTTTATCTTTCTCACGTGGACGTATTTATACAGCAGATGTGAGTAACAGTCTCCTTTCTTCGCGCATCTGTTTCCAGTTGGGCCCTGTTGGCCGGTGTCCGCGTCGGCGTGCCCCGTGGCCGCGAACTCGCCCTGGAGTGCGTTCCTTCTGACATGCCGTTGCCATAAAACCCGTAGATGTGTCTCTTTCCTCCTCCTTTAGTTCCCTGGGCGGAGAGGGAGCCCGAGGGTGAGCGGCTCCCAGCGGGCGCTTGGGTCCCTTCAGCAGGTGCTCGGGTCCCCCCTGGCAGGCAGGCCCGCACCCCTGGGCCCCACGGCCCATGACCCCTTTCCTTGGCGTCCCTTGGGTTCCTGGCGAGGGTGAGCCACTTGTGTGTTTACCTGCCACTCACACTTTCCCCTGTGAGCATGACCGGCTCGCGCCCTCTGTATTTTGGGATCTGTGTGAGTGTCCCCAGAAATGGAAAGATTGCCACTGGTCTTGCATGGGGATGCCACCCCTCTGCCATCTGCTGCTCAAGGCCTGTGTGGATGGGGGCTGGTGGAGCCCGTGCCTGGAGCCCGCACGTATTACAGCCACACTCAGTGGACACACCCCCAGCCTCCCAAGGATGCTCCTGTGTGGTCACCATAAATACATTTTTAATGACAGGTATGATATTTACAGTCTGGAAATGGTTCTCTAAAATCTAAGCTGAGTGCATTTTTAATTGTCCTACATTTCATTTTGTGGGCTGCACATCAGCATCTCCCCCGACCCCGTCCCCCTGTTCCCCTCTGGCTTCGCGGATCCAGCAGCCTGCCCCTTTGTTCAGGGTGGGGCAGTGCCCTCCTCTCAGGGGCAGGGATGCAGGGAGGCAGTGAGCCCGTCCCTGGGAGAGCCTCCCGTTGGCTTCAGAGCTGGTCTCCCCATGGACACCTTTCTTCCTGGAGCCCAAGGACAACAGGAGGAGCATTCTGGGTCAGACCAGACTGACATCCAGTCTGTGGGAAGGTCCTGGGGCCAGTGAAGCAAAGGATGAAAGCAGCAGGAATTTGTTTTTGCACAGCCCTGGAGGTCAGCAGCTGAGATCAGGGTGTGGGCAAGGCCAGCTGTTCCTGAGGTTCTGGAACAGGATCGTTCCTGCCTCTTCTAGCTCCCAGGGCTGAGGAGTGCCCCACCTGGGCCCGCATTTGGCTTGGTCGGGGCTATGGCAGGGCCGAGCTCCAGGAACTCCCATGTGGTGCTGCCATCCAGCCTGGGCTGGGTCCTGTGAGGCCCACTTGGTGTCACCACAGCTGAATCCCAGATGGCCAGTGAGGCTTAGCTGCCTCGTAAATGCTCTCCAGAAGGTAGATGCAAGCCACCAAGGCTTGAGCAACCCACAACATGTAGATGATGGGGTCCTCAGTGGGAGGTATGTGAGGGTCACTTAGAAAGCTCTATGAACTACTGCCACTCCAGCCAGGTCTTGCAAGAAGCAGCCTGAGTGTGGAGGCTCCCTGGTAATCCTGAATGTGAGGGCAGCCCCAGGATGGGCTGAGTTAGAACATTGCCTCTCAGGTTTCGCTGGGCACTCAGGTCTCCTGATCTGTATCTCTAACAGGGGTCTGGAGACCACACTGAGTCACCAGGGGTTTGGCCGCTTAGCAGTGAGGCTTAACATCCTGTGGTGGCTTCCCCAGGCACTTGGATAAGCCACACCCCCTGGCTCTTACCCCACTCCCCATCCTGGCTCCTCCTGCTCTCCCCCAGTTCCTCAGTCTTCAGCCAGCCTGATGCTGGAACCTTTGTCATGCCAAGCTGGGTCCATGTGAGGGGGCTGTGCCTGTTGGGGCTGGCTGCCTGGAGTGCACTTGGCACTGACCGTCAGGTCCTGGTCCCTTGTGGACATTTGGTCTCAGTCTGAGCCTCTGTTCTTCAAAGACACCACCCACCACTCAGTGGAAAGCAGCCCTCAGACATTCTTTTCACACCTCTCCTTGAGCATGGGAGTTCCTGTGTCTTTGTCCCCTTGCCCCCCCCCCCCCATCCAGAACATATGGTTATTGAAGATAGAGACTGGTAGGATCCATCTTGATGATCACTGGAGGCCTCGTGCCTATCACAGATCTGCCATAGGCTGGGCATCAGATGGATGGGCAGATGGATGATAAGTGGACAGATGGACATGTAGATGGATGGATGGACAGATGGATGGATGATAGGTGAACAGATGGACATGTGGATGGATGGACAGATGGATGATAAATGGACAGATGGACATGTGGATGAATGGATGGATAAATGGACATATGATGGATGGATGGATGGGTAAAGGTATGGTGATATGGTTCTTGGGAAATTAATGTGACCTAGAAAACTCTTAAGGCTCTGTGGGGCCATCCTAGAGAATGGTGTGGAGGCCAGGGGCCCAGAGTTGGTTCTGAGGCTGTCATGCAGAGTAGGAGGGGACTGGGAGCATCCTGAGCCAGGGAGAAAGTGGACCTTGGCCCACCTTTCTATGCCCAGGCTCGCTCTGCTGTCCCAGCCCCTGGGACTGCCTGTGGCCTCACACTGAGAGTGGCTGGGGCACAGCGATACGAAATGGCAGCCCCAGACCCATAGACCACGTGATACCGTGCCTGCACCGTCTCTGAAGCAGGATGGTATGAAGGCCATACCAGCCCTACTGTTCCCCTGGCGCATATGACTTTGGGTAGGACCTTCAGCCAGAGGTAACCTCAGGAATACTGGGATGGGCCTGGGTCTCAGCTTTTCTCCCAGAGTGACTTGGTGAAATCCCCTTCCTCTGGTTGTTCTCTTCCTTCTATCCCAAATTTAATCGTGAGATCTTTAGGGTATACAGGAATCCTAGAATGTTCTGGGTACTGTGTGTCAGAGATAATTTAGTGCTCACCAAATAATCCAAGCATCTCCTCTCTTCCCCGGCTTCCCTGGTAGTCATTTTCGTGTCATCTGGTTAGTGTGAGCCAGTGGATGGTGAACAGGAACAGGATGGGTGAAGCCCCTGAAATGTAGGGTATTAGCTGTTATCAGAGCAGAGCCTGGGCTGGCCCAATCCCGGGTCCCTCGCTGTCACAGATGTTAATTTTTACCTCCCTGGGATCTCTATCTCTTCAAGAAATGCACTGTTACAGATTCTGATCAAGCCCGGCTCTCTCCTTCCTCTTACCATCCCCCAGACCCCACCACCGCCCCTGCTCCCCGACAGGAGACCCCGTCATCTTGATATTGGTGTGGATCATCACGGAGTGTGCTTTATATGTTAAGTACACATGTGTGTGTCTGTCCACAATCAAAGTGTTCTGCTGTTTAGCATGTTTTAAATATTGATGTAAATGGCATCATGCCGCCGTTTGAAATTTGATTTATACTCCTAACTTGATTTTGATAATTTATTGGTGTAGCACAACGTAAGCCGGCCGATCTATGCATCCCCCTGCGTGAGAGCCTAAGAGCTTTTATCTTCCCAGATCTTGTTATTCCCATCAGAGCTGCAGTGAGCGTCCATACCTATCTCCAGCTTCCTCCACCCCTCCCTGTTGCCTGCTCTCTGTGGAATGATTCCCACCCCGCATCTCTAGAAGCTTCAGACTTCTTATGTCTGCACTCACTGCAGTCCAGTATTGTTTTATTTTGCATCTTTGTGATTCTTTGTTGAGACTGAACATACTTTCCTTTGTTTGTTGGCTATTCACATTTCCTCTCCTGGGATTTACCTGTTTGTACTTTACATCTTTTTCTTTTGGGTTGCTCAACTTTTTCTTAAACTCTGCATCTCTACTGCAAATAGCCCAGATGCTCGCCAAGACCCTTGATTTTAAGAGGCACATCCTCTGAGTGTGTCTTGAGCTCCCAGAATGTGCTGTTCATTCTTTCTCAACAGCTTCTTCTTCTTTTTTTTTTTTCATAAAATTTTATTTATTTGAGAAAGAGAGAGAGGGAGGGAGAGAACTCCAGTGGGAAGGAGAGGGAGAAGCAGACTCCCTATTGAGCAGAGAGCTCAACGTGGGGATTGATCCCAGGACCCTGGATCATAACCCAAGCTGAAGACAGATGTTTAACCTACTGAGTCACCCAGGCCCCCCTTTCCCAACAGCTTCTAAGAATGGTTCCTCTTACAAATGTTTTTTGTATTATTTTGTGTGCAATTTTTAGAAGAGTATTTCTGTGGGATGCTGTATTAGTCAGCGAGGGTGACTGTCATGCTGTTAACAAGTCCCTCCAAATGCAGTGGAATGGACTGCATACTTATTCTCACACCCCTGGGTCAACTGATTTGGCTGCCTTAGAGGGGTCATGTGTGGGCATCTCTGCTCAGGCTGCGGGCTGGCAGGCATGGGCTGCTGTATTTGTATTTCTTCTGGGACCCAAGCTAAGGGACAGAGGCCATCAGGACACATCCTTTGCATGCACCACACTATAGCTCAAGAACCACATTAACCGCACAAGCACATTTAAGGCCTCTGCTCACCTCACATTTGCTAGAATTCCATTGACCAAAGCAACTCACAGGATCCAACCCAACCCAACACCAATGGGGGAGGGGAAATGAGCAGTCACTGTTTGCTGAACGACAATTTAGGTGTCCCCCAGGTCAGAGGTATTTCCAGAAAATACATGTGGTCATATAAGTTTGGTAAACATTCTTAGGTTGCAAATCAACCAAGTTTCTTTGCGGTAGGACTTTGGGAGCCTCTGACACAGAACGCACATCATACGTCTCCAGGAGAAGCTTGGGCTTCATTTCTCCATCTCATCTGAGACCATAATCTTTCATTTTGATTTTATTTGAATGTTATTTCATGTTATATTTAAATTAAATTGGGACTGCTGGGTGGATCAGCGGTTGAGTATCTGCCCTCGGCCCAGGGCATGATCCTGGAGTCCCGGGGTTAAGTCCCTCATCGGACTCCCCACAGGGAGCCTGCTTCTCCCTCTGCCTGTGTCTCTGCCTCTCTCTGTGTCTCTCATGAATAAATAAATAACAATCTTTTAAAAAATAAATTTAAATTAAATTAATTTTAATTCTACTTTACTGATACATTTTAATATTTATGTATTATTTTATTTTTGTTCTGCTGAGCATTTCCCAGGATTGCTTTCCTTGGAACACACTTTGGGAAGCTCCGTTTCATAGATTTTGTATTCTGAGAGAGCTGGCATTTGAGATTTTTCAGATCACTTCTGTTTATGTATCACGTTACTGTGTTATTATGCCATCCTATTTAAAATCAGATTTGGTTCTGTGGTCCTATGATGTCTCCCCCTCCCCCCATCTCTCCATTTTTAATAGATTAGAATTTTAGCATTCCGAGTTGTAAATGCAGGGTCTGAGGAGCTTGAGCAGTGAACCACAGCCATCCAAGGAGCACTCAATGAGCGCTAAATCTAAGCAAAATCAGGTCCTTCCCTGTAGAGGTGGATGACATCCAGGGATGGGGACATCCACTTGGCTTAACCGACCTAGGACGAGGTGGACAGAGACGGTGTGCAGAGCAAATCCCAAGCAGTCCCTTGGGGCCCCGAGTGCCAGGGCAAACAAAGACCCGCTGTGCCCATATGGTCCTTCTAGGGCTCGTAGCTATGGTCTCCAGTGGGAGAATGACAAAGACAGGATGTGCTTTGCCCTTGGGCAGCCTGGGAAGAGTGGGGATTTTGGAGAGACAGTCTTAGACCTCAGTGGGCTTTACCTTGAGGTTAACCTCGGCCTGGCAGCTGCGTGGTCTGTGCCCCACAGAGATCACACATCTGTTTGGGTTCCAAGACTTCCCTGCCTCGCATCCTCTCATATTCTGAGCAGGAGATGGTGACAGTGCAGACCTCACAGGCTGTTATGGCAAGGATGGCAGCTAATGTGTGGACTGCCATCCACAGTCTTGGCACTTAGTAGGTGTCAGACCTGCTTCTTTCTTCTCTGGGGAGCTTTTTATCCCTCCCCGGCTGGCCTCTCTCCTCATTTGCTTCAGCATCACCATGGAGGTCTGAGTTTGATTTAATCAAGACCCAGAGCAGATAGGGATCAAGGCAGGCGCTGACTTAAAAGCTTTCAGGGTTTGAGTCTATTCAATAAATAATTCGATTTGAATCAACAGTTTGATGAGGTCAGGCTCTGAGGCCTTGCGGTGCCTGTAAAATACTCTGGAACAAGATTCAGGGTGGCTGGAAGGTCATGGGATGTTTGAGGAAATCCCTCAGCATCCCAGCCCCCAAGCGTCTTCTCCCTCCCTCTGCCTTCGCCCAGATCCTGGGTCCCCCTGTTCCACACCTCCCCAGGACTCCTCCCAGCTGGCAGTGACTGTCTTCTCTGCCTCCTGGCCATCCCTCTTCCTTCCTCCCCTCTTAGCCTCTTCCCTTGCTTCCTCCATCTCCCCCCACCATCCATCCACTCGTCCATCCATCTCCCTTTTATGTGTCTATGCTGCATTTATTGATCTATCCATCCTCTGCATGTCCACACCCTGTCCACCCACCAATCCCCACACCCATCCATTCATCCATCCATGTATCCTCTATCCTCATGTGTCCATCTCCTGTCTACCTACCAACCCCCATCCATCCATCTTCCATCCTCCTATGTATCCATCTCCTGTCTACCCACAAACTTTCCATCCATCCTTCCATCCATCCATGTATCCTCCACCCTCCCCGTATCTATCCCCTGTCTACTCATCACCCCATCCATCATCCATCCATCCTTCCATCCCCCCATATATCCATCTCCTGTCTACCCACCAGACCCTATACATCCAGGCATCCATCTATCCATCCCTCTATCCATCCATCTGTCCTCCAACCTCCTTCATACATCCCCTGTCCACCCACCAACCCTCCAATCCCCCCATCCTTCCATCCATCTTCCATTCCCCATGTATCCATTCCCTGTCCACTAATCTCCCCATCCTCACTTTCAGCCATCCAGGCTCTGGGTTTGAAGGAAGGCATGGTCAATGACCCCCAAGACAGTTCAGTAAAGAGTATAGCCAAGCAAGTCACCCAGGGTGATGGTGTGTTATCTGAATATTGATGAAGCTGAGAGAACCAGGGAAGTGCTAGGTGCCTGCACTCAGTTGAGTAGAGGGAGTGGTAATCAAGGAGGACTTTCTGGAGGAACATCCCGTCCTCGGACACCACCCCAGTGTCCCTTTTCTTCTAGGGCAGTTCTCCCTGCATGGCATCTCCTGTGGGATTGTGGCCACTGCAGGCCTCTCCTGTGTTTATCCCCCGCATCCCCAGCATCCATCCTGCCAAGTTCTGTCCACATGCAGCACATCCCAGCAACCCTTCGGCCACCTGAGGCTGCAGTAGGGAAGTACAGCTGCTGACCCTGGCAGGTGACAGAAACATTCTCCAGCCTAGGCAGGCCCGAGTCCAACTGCTGGGCAGGGCCTGCCTTCTGGGAGCCACATTCCATCTGGGCTCACCCCTCGTCCTTCATCCTTCGTGTGTTTTCCTAATCCCCCTCTCTCCTGCGTCCTGCTCCTGCGCCCCCCTCCCTGCAGGCTGGGAAGGCCAGCCCCAGGCTCTGGAAGAGTTCAGGGCAATGGCAGATGTGAGCAGAAAGTACACAGGTCCTCGGCTTCTCTGGGAGGGCTCCGGGCAGAGCATTTGTTGTGAGTGGAGCTCTTGCAGCATGACTACTGACCGCCAGGCCATGGAGGCCTCCCTGTACATGTGAGCCCATGTCACAGCCTCCCAGTCCCTCCGATCCTCTCGGGTACATTTTTGAGAAATGGGGACAGGCGTTCAATGGGGAAAGGCAGCCTGTGAATTTTGGGTCATGATCTGATTCTTGGGCCTGCATGTAGCCAAGGGCCATCTCTTTGGTCCTCAGGATACTCACAGATTCTCCCTCTAGGGCACTCCCCCAGCCCCATCAGCAAAGGGCTTCCGTGGCCTCCTCTCCCTGGCCTCCCTGTACTCAGATGTCCCATCCCCAGTTGGGCCAGGCATCTCCCCTGGGCTCTCCCAGACGCTCTCCCACGGCCTGCTGCTCATCTCCACTTGGAATCAGGATTCTTGTGTTCTCCACCTGGTGGAGCAGACCCAGGCCCCAGGGTTCACTGAGCGGGATCAGCGCCCACGAAGCACTGTGTGTGAGTTCTGTAGTAGCCACTTCACATTCCCTTAAACAGGAGGCTGTGTGATGCCATCGACCCTCTGAAAGATGTTCCTGAGGGGCGCCTGGATGGCTCAGTGGGTTAAGCATGTGCCCTTGGCTCTGTCATGATCCCAGGGTCCTGGGATCGGATCCCACGTGGGGCTCTCTGCTCAGCAGGAAGTCTGCCTCTCCCTCTCCCTCTGTCCTTCCCCTTGCTCTCTCTGTCTCTCTCTCTCTCTTAAATAAATAAAGAAGACCTTTAAAAAGAAAAAAAAAAGATGTTTTTGATAAGGATGTTGCTAAATTCCTCTCTAGAAAATTCTCCCTAAAAACACCTTTTAAAAATTATAATACATAATTATCATAGAAACTTTGGAAACCATAACCTCCAGGAGGCATGAAGACAGTCCCCACCAACCCACCTTATGCAATTACATCCATTAATATTGGAGATGGATAGTCTCACTAGTCTTTTTAAGATGCAAATATATACGTGTTTTATAAATTTTAGATCCCAATTTAATGTGATGTATTAAACATTTTCCCATGCTCCTACATATTTTCTTTTTTTTTTCCTACATATTTTCAAACTGCTGCTTTTTAGTGGCCATAGAACAAACCCTCAGCCGAAGGAGATATTATTATTTATTTAACCAAATCCTTGATTTCAGACATCGGCATCATTTTCCATTTCCAGCAGCCTAAAGATGTAAAGCAGGCTGCGGTGAGCGGCCTCGTCCATGAGTTATTCCCAAGCCTTTGATGATTTTCATAGGATAAACTCAAGCACGGGCTTCCTTTCGTGCCCGCGGGATTACAGGGTGTTGGGATTTCAGCGTGTGTTTGAGCGTGGATGTCTGTCTCGGAGGCTGTTATTGGTGACATGGGGGAAGCGGGAGAGGAATCAAAGCACCACTTAGGCAGGAGGATGGGAGAGAAATGCCTGGAGAGCCGCCTCCTGTCCTGGCACAAACGCACCTCAGCTGAGGAAGCCGTGGGGACAAGGCAAGGGTGCGCCCTTGTCCTGCACACCCCACGCATGGGTGGCGGCCTCTGACCTTGACCCACCCGAGCCCGGTCACTTCCCAGGAGCTTCCTGAGGTCCTGCGATGTGTCAGGCACTGTGCTAGGCACCGGAGACTCAGAACAAATGCAACACAGGCACCTGCCATGTGGACGTCACCGAGAGTGGGAGAACAGAGACCCCAGAGTGGTGCCCCCCGGCATGTGAAGTGCTGGAGGCATGGCTGAGCCTCGGGCTGTAGTCCCTGGGCTTCCTGGACGTGCTGGGACCTCGGAAACAGGTTCTGAAGGATGAGTAGAAGTTCGCCCGGCAGCAAAGGGGCAGTGACACAGGGGACAGGAGTGGCAGGCAGCGTTGTAGAGGCTGGGGGATGCCCAGGGTTGGGGAGAGCCCCCTGGAAGTAGCCAGGAGGGCACACCTCACACATTCATTTTCTTTTGCTGCTGTAACAAATCATCACCAACCTGGTGGCTTAAGACAAGGCAGATTTATTACCATGCAGTTCTTCTTCTTTTTTTTTTTTTAAATAGCAAACTTTGAGTTTTTTTTAAAAAGATTTTATTTATTTATTTATAGAGACACAGAGAGGGAATGAGAGGCAGAGACACAGGCAGAGGGAGAAGCAGGTTCCATGCAGGGAGCCCGATGCGGGACTCGATCCCGGATCTCCAGGATCACGCCCCGGGCTGCGGGCGGTGCCAAACTGCTGAGCCACCGGGGCTGCCCTATCATGCAGTTCTGGAGGGCGGAAGTCTGGTGTGGGTCCCACTGGCTAAAACCAAGCATTCCCTCCCTGAGACTTCAGGGGAGAGTCATCATCCTGGCCTTCTGCAGCAGCTGGAGGCCATCTGCACGCCTTGGCTGGCGGCCCCTCCTCCGTCCTCCCTGCCGCCGGCATGGCCTCTCTCAGACCTGTGTTTTGTGTTCTGTCTCTTTCTCTGACCGTAGCTTGGGCAGGTCCTCCCTTTCAAGGAGTCATGGAATTACATCAGGCTCACGGGAGAATCCAAGATCATGTCCCCATCTCAAAGTTCTTGACGTCATCATGTCAGCAAAGTCCGATTTGCCCATAAGGTAGCATTTGCTCAAGTTCTGGGCTTTAGGATGTGGATGTGCTTGGGGGTCCATTTTTCTGTGCACCACACTGGGCATGAAGGCCCCTTAGATGGTCTCTGGTCAGTTGAAAGCCTGACTGGGACAGCTTGATGGCCACAAGATACAAAGACACATTTTCAGATCATTGAATTCTAGAAATATTTCATGAGCACCCTCTTTGTACCAGCCCTTTGCCATGCCGTAGGATTGGCTGTGAATGTCAGGGAGGGAGGGACTGATGAGAGGACCAGCATCTATGGTTGAAGATCCCACAGGAGAGGGCAACTGGCCATTTCAGAGGAGGTGATATCTGAATCGGGCTTTGAAGGATGAATAGTTTTCCAGGCAGATAGGCAGGGGAACATTCTAGACAGAGAATACATTTTCTGTGGAAACACGGAAGCATGAACCAGCCTGGTGGGAGGAATCTTAAGAAGTTGGGAGTGGCTCACCCATGGGGTGGTCAGAGGATGATGGGAGGCTGGTTGGGGGGCCAGTGAGGGTTGGACCAAGGAGCCCTGTATGCATGAACAAGAGGATCAAGCTCTGTCCTAGAGGCACTGGGGAGCTTTGCATGGGGTTGTCGATCAGACCCAGCAGCTGGCTGCAGCATTGGCGGGGCCGTGGGAGGACAGTCGCATGGTTTAGGGAGGCCAGCTAGCAGAGCGGAACACAGAGCGGGGAAGACCCTGGGACTCCAAAGCCTCGTCCCTCCTTGCCTCCCGGGACCCAGTTCCTGGGAGGGGGGCTGAGACTGGGGCAGGCGCAGTTCTTTCCCCCACTCGTTTCCTGCACCCCTCTCCCCCCGCCCCACCCCGCCCCTGCCTTTCCCTGTGGTCTACAGAACAGCAGAGCTGGATCCCGTGCCCTTTGCATTAAAATCGCACCCTGCCCTGGAGATTTATTGCATTTTAATAAAACTCTCTGAGTGGGAAACATATGAAAACACTATCTTTGTTTTCTATTATGTAATAAACCTCGCTTGAGTGTGCTTTGAAGGATGGAGCCATAAACCTGTTTACAGGGCCAGTGGCATCCAGGGAACCTGCTGGTGGTCGAGTGACATCATGGGGTTCTCCAGCTCGGCCATTTATTAGCGGGTGCCGGGGATAGTCCGTCCACTTCTCTGAGCCCTGGTGTCCTCGTCAGCAACAAAGGAACTGCCAGATCCAGCACAATCCTCTTGGCAAAGTTTGCTGAGCATTCAGGTCCGAGATGTAGCTGTTTTTATTTTGCTATGAATGTTACTTTGTTTGGAGGTAAACCCGAATATAAATTTGTTATATTCAGTATAACAAATTTATATTCGGGAGAATTAGAGGCACCCTAATTCTGGATGTCCCAGCTCTGCCATTTACCCACGAGCCTGGGCAGGTCACTCGCCGTGTCTGAGCCTCTTTGCCCACCTATAAAATGGGACTGTTTGCTCCCAGCTGAATTTCAGGCTCAGGGTCCCCACGTAATCAGATGTGAGTGAGCGGGACGCTTCCTGATGTGAAACATCGTTACTCCTCCCTCCTGCCCCCTCCCTCCTGCCCCTCTCTCCCCCCCCTCTCTCTTCAGCATGTTTTTTCTGACCACTTAACACATTCTGGATGTGCTCCTTGGCTCTGGGAGCTCAGAACTGATTGAGAGAGACTCCCGGCCTCTGCCCTCACGGAGCTCCTGTGCTCACAGGCAGGCACACTGGGGCCAAGTGATGCCATAAGGTGATGTATGAACTGTGCCTCAAGGAGGGAGCGTGTGGGAGCGTGCAGGATGGGAGTGAAGCTAGCTGAGGGCTTACCCCGGCCTTCCTGGAGGAGGAGGCACACAACCTGATTGTGTTCAGGATGAACCCAAATTAGTGAACAGTTAGGGGGAGTGTTTCAGACACAGCGATGAGGACCCACGCCAAGTCTTGACAAGGGGAGAATTTGAGAAATGGGGCGGGGGGGCATTGAGTGGAGGGAGGCCGCAGATTAGAGGCCACTATCTCCACTCCGTCAGGAACCTTCTAAAAATGACATCATGTCTCAAAGAAGTCTCGCTTAGAAATCTGGGGAGCTGGCCGCCATACCCTCTGCAGGATCAACCATGAAGGAGCATGGTGGTGCTATGTCGGTGAGCTCTCACTGCGTGACAGACTTCCCCCACGATTAGTGGCTTAAAACCACCTTTCATTTAGTGTGTGATTCTGTGGCTCAGTAATGTGGGCTGGACTCAGAAGGGTTCACCCTCTGCTCTTGGCCGGGTTCCCTCGCACATCTGTGGTTAGCAGCCGGTCATCTAGGTGGCCTGCTTCGGGGGCTTGGCTGCTGTGCTTGGGCTGGTGGGGGCAGCTGGGCCGCTTGTCTCACATCTTGCGGCAGGCGAACCCTCGCTTAGACACATGGCAGCTGGGCAGAGATTCTAGAATGAATGGAAATACATAGGCCTGGGAATCCCAGAACATCATATCTGTACATTCTGTCGATCAAAGTAAGTCACAGGATCGACCTCCACTCAGGGGTTAGGGACATCACTCCACTTCTTGATGGGGGGACCTTTGCAAAGAGGCATGGAGAAAAGGACGGGACTGCTGCACCCATTGATGGGCACAGGAGGCTCAGTTGTGGGGAGAGAAGGATGAGGGAGGCATGAAGGCTGTTTCCAGACTGCTGGGCATTGCCTGGGGTTCAGGAAGGACGGCTAGGCGGCCCAGAGCTACAGACACTGGGGTATCTGCAAAGACTGTGTGAGCCGTGCTGGGGATGAAGGGGGCAAGGGCCAGGGGACACTGTGGCTTCTGAAGTCACAGCAGCAGCATCTCTTGGGAGGGAGAGGGCAGCTTCAGGGGGACTTGGGAGCTGTGTGGTCCTGGGCTTCTTCTCAGACCTCTGTTGTCACAGCCTCCAGCCCCATGCCCTGTGGCCTCCTTGATGGGCAGCCCGCCCCCTGCTGCAGGAGGGGCTGGTGGCCTCCCGGGTCTCCCGCCGATGCCTACCATCACTCCTGTTAGGTTTTGCTCTCCTCTGGGTCTCCTTCCAGTTCTCTCGTGTGCCCGGGGCACCCTGCCTCTGCTCTGCTCCTTTGCTTGTCTCCATGGTAGGTGTTTGCATTTAAAATTCTACCTGGGACCCCACAAGGGCTGTTGGTGTGTGGAGGGCCCCAGGCTCCCCTGTGTCAGAAGGAGCAGCCCCCCGCCCCCACCCCTTGTGCCACCATGTCCTGCACTTCCAAGAGACTCCTGCTCTCACAGCTTCTCTGTCACATCCTCTCTTCTCCTGAGGACAACATGATAGGTGGTGGAGAGCACAGGCTTTTCAGAGTGATGCAGAGTCCCTCCTGGCTCTGTCTTATTTGCTGTGTGGCCCTGGGAAAGTCACTCCCCCTCTCTGAGTCCAGGTTAGCTCAGCATCTGTCAGATGTGGATAACAGTGTCGCCTGGGTTGGCGGGTCCAAGGACCCAGTGATGGATGTATACAACAGGCACCTGGCTTCCAGGAAGCATCAGGGAATGTGGCTGTCACTGTCACCACCCTTCTGAGGCAGCCCTGCTGCCCTTGGTGATGGAACCGGAGGCTGGGGTCACAGAATCTGGCCTGAGTCCCTCTGTGCAGTGAATGTGGTCTCCAAGCCACAAGCAGCGACATTCTCCACTGGGTACTGGGGACATCAGCATGACTGTGCCACAGGCCTGGCCCTCAGGAGGTTGGAGGAGGCTCTGTCAGCATCTCCTGTCTCCTCCCAGGTGATGGTCAGGGCTGCCACTGCCTCTCTCCTGGATGCCACGCCAGACCCCGATGCACCAGGGTCAGGTCAGAGCCACCTTCTCAGAGCCACCGTCCAGACAGCCTCGAGTCATGAGCACTGTGTGTTAGATGCAGTTTCTCTGTGCTGTTTTCTCTGTTGTGTTTATCATAATCTCCCAGGATTTAAATGCAATGTTTGTAATGCTATTATTTTAATCAAGTTCTCATTTCCAAACCTTGGTATTGTTTCTTCACATAGGGCGAGGGAGCCATCTCCTTGTGTGGGGCCTCGCTCTTGCAGGCCTAGGACACAGCCTGGGGCACAGGAAGTCTGCCCGTGGAGTCGAGAGCAGAGTCTGGATACTGTGTTTGGCTGCTCTTTGAGCTGCTCTGGAGGGCGTGGGGCTGGGGTAGGTCTGCTTCCTGCCTGGGACCAGATAGGACCAGAGCCCACCCCTCCCCAGGGCCTGGCGTGTCTTTAGGCAGCGTCAGTGCTCAGGAGACCCAAGCTGGCTTCTCCGGGGTGTCAGGCTTTCTTCAGCTTCTGGAATTCTGGAGCTTTAGGAATAGTAGTGACGTGCTGGTAAATGTTCAACAGCCAGCACCCCAGGAAAGAAACCCTAATGTGTAGTGCTTACCAATGTCCATGGTATAAATCCTCCCACCGCAGCCAGTCCCAAACTATAATGGAGTTTGGGGGAGATGCACATTGTTGGCTGTAGCTAGCTCAGCCAGCAATGCGCTCAGCCTGGTTGGCTATAGCTCACCAGGTGTGAGCTGGTGGGAGCTGAGCCAGAGTGAGCCGGCATGAGCTGGTGGGAGCTGGTGGGAGCTGATGGGAGCTGGCATGAACTGGTGTGAGCTGGTGGGCACTGGTGTGAGTTGGCATGAGCTGATGTGAGCCAGTGTGAGCCAGAGTGAGCCAGCATGAACTGCTGTGAACTGGCATGAGCTGATGTGAGCTGGCATGGGAGCTGGTGTGAGCTGATGTGAGCCAGTGTGAGCTGGCATGAGCTGGTATGAGCCGATGTGAGCTGGTATGAGCTGATGTGAGCTGATATGAGCCGGTGTGAGCCAGAGTGAGCCAGCATGAGTTGGCATGAGTTGATGTAAGCTGATGTGAGCCAAAGTGAGCTGGTGTGAGCTGGTGTGAGCCAGAGAAAGCTGATGTAAGCTGGCATGAGCTGGTGCCAACACACCATTGTTCAGGAAGGTTCCTGAGTCTTCCAGCCTTCCAGGAATGGGCAGGTCTATGAGCAGCCGTCTGGAAGGTAGCTGCTGGCCAGCAGAATGATTGGGATGTCAGCAGCTTTTTCCAGGAGACATGGCCACTAGTAACCGTGGCACCTCACGTTTTTCCTGGCCGTGTGTGAGGAGGAGGTTTGGGGCCGGAGATGTCAGACAGCTGTCTATTCCTCTTCCAAACAATGAGATAATTATCGCAGCTCCCTTGGCAAACCCCGTGAAGCAGAAGCACCAGGGTGGAAGGGTTGGGAACCTAGGAGATACAGGCCTGAATGCCAGGTGCCCCAAGATGTCTGTGCCTTTGGCTCTCTTGGCTTCACCGTCTTTGTCTGCCCAGGTGGACGCTAAGCCCTGCCTCCTGGCTGTGAAATCTGGGTCTGCCCTCTGAGTCAGCTGGGGAAGCAGAGGCTCAAAGATCCAGCGGCTTGCTCCATGTGGCCCAGCACATGAGTGGCACCCCCTCATGGTGGCAGGACTGTGGTCCCAGTAGGGCTGGCTTTTCCCAGGAGGGTCAGCAGGAGAGGGACAAGGGACTGCTGCTTCATGGTCACTCTGGCGTGGGGGTGGGGGTGCTGGGAAGGGCGCTGTGTCTGCAAGCCCTGGCAAGTCTGCTTAGCACGCCGTCACACAGATAGGCTTCCACTTGCCCCAGGCAGTCAGGCCAATGTGCGTGGGAACCAGCACATCCCTCCAGGTGGGAGGATCTTGGATCCCGGGGCCCGCACTCCCCCAGGCTGCCATGCTAAACACCGCCTGGTGGGGTTGGCTCTGTCCTGGGACAGCTGCCAATGGCTCTGGTCCCCCAGTGGGGTGTGGGGCCAGAAGGCGGGTGGAGCAGACCCCGTCCTTCCCCTGACCTTGGCCCCCTGGTGGGCTGAGCTCAGGGACTGGCCCTAGGACCCTGGGGTCGGCAGTGGGCAGGTCAAGGTGGAGCCCCTTCCCCCACCCCCACCCTGGCCTGGATTCCAGAGGCTGCAAGTGACCCTCTGGTGCTCCCTGCATTCCTGCACACTCCTGGGTGTCGGATTCTTCCGCACTGAAGTTTCGCGCAGATGGCACAGCACGTGAGAGCCTTGTGTTTAGGTTCAGCTGGATGCCCCCCACCACCTCTGGTTGGAGGTGGCTGTGGAGTCCCACAGGAAGGGCCCGCCAGGAAGCCCCCACCCGAGGTGTTGGTGGCATTGAAACAAGAGACCCTGCCCAAGGCGTTCTCTACTTTCTGCTGGTGGTTTAGCCACCGAGTTGCTGCCCCGGGAGGCCTAGACCTGGGAAGCTGGTGCGGGAGGGAGATTGTCCCACCACTTTAGGGGGAAACAACTGCACAGTGAGTCCAGTGCCCTCTGGGCTTGGAGGAGACAGGAGGCCAGCAGAGGCCACATGCCGGTGGCCCACGGGCAGGCCGAACCTTCAGGCATGCTTTATGTGGCCAGAAGGGACTTGAAGATGGTCTTACTGGGCTGCCAGCAAGGAAGAATTTTGAGCTCTCCCTGGAGCAGCCTGGCGTTCTGGCCTTGGGAGCAAGGAGAGGGAGGGGTGGTAGTGGGCCACCTTGTCCGAGGGCCACCGCGCTATCCACCATGAGGGCCCAGTGTTGGTCGTCATGCCCCACCCCGGGCCCTGGGGCGCTGGTGCTGGGCTCCCACTGAGCCTAGCGTCTTGCTGTCGCAGGAGGGAAGCAGGCGTCCAGGAGGGGCGGCCCTGTGCTGCAGAGTCAGGCCTGGAGCTCCAGCCTCCAGACGCAAACCCCTTGGCCTTCCCCCAGGGACTGGGGAGCTGCAAGTGTGTGCTCTTGTGCCCTGATGCCATGCTATCCATGGTGGGTCTTTTCAGGAGGAATCACACTTCGGACTCCCCGGTGGTGGAGGCTGCTGCACTGGGCCGCAGACCCCCCAGGACCATCAGGGAGCTGCAGTGCTGTGCCAGGGCTCATGTTTATCTTGGGAAGACGTCTTTGCGTCCAGGCCTGCCAGCCACACTGGAGACAACTTTCCCACAGTCAGTGAGCACAGGATTGGCTCCTGGGGCTGCCCAGTGGCCCCCAGCCAGGTGGAGAAGCCAGGACGGCTGGGCTGGGCTCACCAGCCGGGGATTTGCGTCCAGCTCTGGAAACAACCTTCCCAGCCCATGCCCCTGATCCGAGGGCAGCTCTTGGGCTCAGTTACTAAGCACCATGTTTTCCAAGTGTTGTAAGAGCTACTTCGTGGAGGGAACCCCCAGAACTGCTTCAAATAGAGAAGGGAAGATCCCTTCTCTCCCTCTCTCTTCTTCTCCACTACCCTGCACCCTGCATCTATCAGATTCTCAACCTCATAATATAGATATAACTGAGCAGACAGGTGCTTATGGGTCATCTGGCCAATGGGCTCTTCAGGGCCACCTGGTGAACCCAAGCCCTCGAGGGCTCCCTCTGGGTGGTTGCCTTCAGCCATATTTCCAGGGTTCTCTGAGCTACAGGAAGCAGCACACGCTCAGCTCAGGGAGGGGCTGGTGTCCTCGGATCGACAGGACAGCACAGGTGTTCTGCAGCTGTGTGTGCCTGGCACGGGGGCAGGCTCCGACATGGTTACCTCACTTCGTCCTCAGACAGCTTTCATGGGAGGGGGTACCTTCATTATCCACATTATATTCACAGGGCAACTGGAGCTCAGAGTTGTTAAGTAACTTGGCCACAGTCATGCAGCTGTGAGTGGCAAAGCCTGGCACATTCGAGCTATGCTTTCTGCTCTGCTGCATGGTTCCCAGGACTCCCTGTCTCTTCCAGAAAGGTCCCACTGTGCGGCGTCAGGCTGGGGCCCTGTTAACAGTGAGGACTCGGTGAATCTGGCGTGTTTCAGATCAATGGGGTGGTGAGGGCAGCCTTCCTGGGGAAGGCCATGGAAGCTGGGCTGTGCAGACAGCCATGCAGAAGGAGGTCGTGTTGGTGGCAGGAGCTAGGAAGGGGCCTTTTCTGGGTCTGGTGTGATGAGTGTGATGAGTATCTGACAGTGGCTGCCTCCAGGATAGCTCCCTTGTGCTAAAGCCTGGGTTTGGGGACTTTTCGATGCCCCGAGGAGAATGCTGGTACAGTTTGAGTCTCGAGGGTGCAGTGTAGTGGGCATGCAGTAGTATTTCCCTCTTGCCGAAGAGAGAACAAAGCCTTGTCTGGGCAGGGAGCAGGCCCCTGCACGTGTCTGCGTCATCAGGTGTGGCTGGTGGCTTCTCACTCCATCACTTGCATTGGAGCCAGACCCTAAATGTAAGCTGGAGCTTGGGACTCCCAGCAACACCCTGTCTGTCTGTCCCTCTCTGGGCCACAGAGCTCTGGCACATCTGGAGCCTGCCGGCCTGGGCATCTTGCACATACATTCCCTCCTGACCAGTGTCAGATGTTCCAGCTGGGAGCAAAGTAGAAAAAACAGTCCTGGCCTCCTGCCCCCTGGGATGTACCTGCTTGTGCGGCTCCAGGAGGGGCCGGAATGCCTGAGTGGGGCAGCAGTGGGGTGAGGGGGGCCCAACACCCGGAATGTGCCCATAACTCCAGAACGGGTGTGATGCTGCCTTGGACTGCTGACCACCATGGTGGGGGAAGAGTCCAGAGGCCACAGAGAAGGGCACGGGTGCAATGGCCCTGGGGACTGCCTGCGTGGCACTCTGGGGAGGCAGTGGCTGCCTCGCACCCCCAGGCCCAGGCCAGCTGAGCTGTGCGTCCTTGGTGTAGTCCATCTGGACGTGGCTTTGCCTTGAGCCTGAAGGATATTAGCACAGCATCTGGGGGAAGGCATTTGGAACTAAGTGGAGCCAATTGGCCTTCCTTTATTGAGGGATGGAGTGTCCGTGTTGTGTTCCTGGGAGGTCTGGCCTTGGCTGGGCCTTCTCAGGAACATCTGACTCTACAGAGGTGTCCAGGCCTGGTGGTCCCTGCCTATGTGCTGGAGGGAGATTGAGGCTGAAGATGATGTCACATAGAGCCAGCAGTCACATTAGAACACTCATGGGGCCGTGTTCTAAGCCAGCTGTGTCCGAGGAGATGGGAACAGTGGGGGCCTTGCCCTGCGAGGCTTCCTGACACACACGGGAGAGGAGCATGGGCGCGAGTAATGCGTGAAATCAGTGTGCTCTGTAGTGGCAGCGGCTGAGGGAGGAAGATAAGCCAGGAGCAGCGCGGGCAGTATCAGGGCGGTGACCTGGGGACAGTTCTGCAGGAGGCACCGTCCCTCACCTCAGAGCAGTTGGGGTGAGGCTGGGCTGGGAGGGGTGGAGGAGGCAGGTCCAGGGCCTGGAGCAAGGGTTTCCACTTGCAGAAGCTATTTGCGGGTTGTTGGGCCCTTTTGCGGCCGAGACTGAGAAGGCAGAGAAGGGAGAGAGGCAGGGCTCACTATTCTCAGCACCAGGCTGGGCTGGAGTTGGGATTGGGGCCCACCCCTGGCCAGCTGTTGACTTTGCGTGATAGTTTCCATGAAGATGTGAGTGTGTGCACGCACAGTGACACGCCCGCAGTCCGCATGCCCATGCCTGGAGGTTTGGGTGAGGTGAGTGGTCCCCAATGCCCTCCACTCGCCCACGGAGGCCTGTTCCTGGGGTGTCCTGCCGCTCTCCCGGGGCCTCAGCTCCAGCTAGTGGACCAGCCTGGTTCGCCAGTCTAGAAGGAATTTGGGGAGGGAAGCACATGGAAATGGCGGAGCAGTTAAGATGCTCACCTGGGGAAGGCTAGTTAATCAGCCGTGTCGGGCCCAGAAATCACAGTGTGTCTTAAGAGGAAGATCTGCAAAAACCAAACCAAACCATGAAAATGAATTCGAAAAGGTGGGCTGGAGACGCAGAAGGAAAGATGTTGGGTGGGGGAGGGTTTGTACAGGGCCCTCACTGACGGTGTGCGTACTGAGCTGAGCTGTGCCCTCCACACATGGTCATGCATCCTGCTGCGGACCCCAGGAGGTGGGGATCGTCCTGTTTACAATGAGGAAGACGAGGCTGAGACCACGGAGCAGTGGCGTCAGGACTTGAACTCTGGCCTCTTGGGTGCAGCAGGTGGGAGGGTTAGGAGCACAGGCCCTGGGTCCCGTTCTTGCCTGGATTTGACTCCTGGCTTTATTGCCAGCTGGTCCTGTGACCAGTTGCTGAGCCTCTTTGGCCTCTGTTTCCACCTCTGTGAAATGGAATGATAATGACGCCTGCCTCGGGGTGGTCGTGGGGGTAAGGAGTGATGCCAAGCAGAGGTCTTGGGGAGTGCCTGATAGGGGCAGGGTGGAAGCCCTCGGTGGGTGACCAGTGGCCACTGTCCCAGTTCCCAGGGCATATGCTGTATTCACATGTGCTCGGGAAGCTTTTCTAGGCTTTCTTCCCAGCGTAGGGGAGATTATTTGCCTTGGGCCTGAAGGATATTTGCACAGCATCCTGGAGGATTTCCTGCCTGGAGGTCCAAGAGAAAGTCAAGGAAGAAGGAAAGACTGGGCTGTGTGGGTCTCCCCTGCGTGCCTTCCCTGGGCTCAGGCTGCGTGTGTTCCTGCCATGGGAAGGTGGCTGCCCACTGTGACTCCTCTTCTGCATTTTCCAGGAGAGCCCTGAATTTGTATGCATGAAGCCTTTGCAAAAGAGGGACGTTACTGGGTATGGTGACATCTGGTGCAACGTTTCCACTGATATATCACTTCTCTTCTAGGATGAGTCTCAAACGAGAAACAACCAAATATATTTCTTCCCCCAAACCCTTTCCACGCTGATTGGGAGGGGAAAGCCTGAAGCTTGCCCTCTGTAGGTTTCCCTCAAACTTAGGATGACACTTGGAGCTGGAGGACACCCAGCACCCACCTGGCAGAGGCTCAGGCACCTCCCTGGGGCAGGCGCCACCTTGGGGTAGGGCAGGTGATGATACAGGCATGCCACGGTGGTTTGGTTTTGTTTTCAGTTTCTCAGATTTTTTTTTTTTTTAGATTTTATTTATTTATTCATGAGAGACACAAGGAGCGAGGCAGAGACACAGGCAGAGGGAGAAGCAGGCTCCTAGCAGGAAGCCCGATGTGGGACTTGATCCCAGGACCCCAGGATCACGACCTGAGCTGAAAGCAGATGATCAACCACTGAGCCATCCATGTGTCCCTCTCTGATTGTTTTATTAATGAAGTTTTTTTTTTTTTTTTTTTTTTTTTTACCTGTGTGTCTCGTTTTCCTGCAGTTCCCAGACACTCTGCGTCTCTCTTACAGGTTGAAGGACTGTGGCAACCCTGCAAGGCTGTCCGTGCCACGTTTCCAACAGTATTCACTTATTTTGTGTTTCTGGCCATGCTTTGGTAATTCTTGAACCATTTCAAACTTTTCCACTTTGATTCCATTAGTTATGGTGATCTGTGATCAGTGGTTATGACTCTGTGGAAGCGCAGATGATGGTCAGCATTTTTTAGTAATGAAGTATTTTTTAGTTAGGGTATGCACACTGTCCCTTTAGACACAGGCTATTGCACACGTAGTAGACTGTGGTACAGTGTACATGTAACTTCTTGGGTTTCCCATGGCGTTGGGAAACCAAAATATTCGTTTGACTAGCTTGACTGCGACGTTCAGACAGTGGTCTGGAACGGGGCATACGATATCTTCAGATGAACATGTATGAGGCAGTGGAAGCAGTGCATGAAGCTCTGTTTGCCAGTTGCAGGCCCAGAGCTTGCACCAGGCCCCCATCCAGCTGGAGCTGGAGCTGGAGCTGGGAGCGGAGGGACATTCACCAGCTATGCTCCGGGGCTTGTAGGTCACGGATGACCATCTGTGTGGACAGCACCGATGGGGCCTCCGTGCAGTCCTGGCTACCCAGTGGGTCAGTGGGAGCAGCTGGTCTCCAGGCTGGGGGTGAGCAGAGTGAAGGGGAGTATGGGGAATCCACCTCCCTTCCCTGCTGTGGGTAGCTTTGCACTGGGGGAAGGTGGGTGAGCTCAGGGCTGGAGGGTCTGGGAAGCATCTCAGCTCTGTATGGCTGGGTCACCCGTATGTCACTCACCCTCTCCTGGGCTCTGGAAGGCCAGCCATGTGCGACCAGTGACATCTCACACAGTGTTGGCAGGTGATAGGCTAGATAGGAGCCAAGACTCTGTCCTGTCCCAGAGGCATGAGCTTTGGTCCCTGGTGAGGACACCGACAGGCCAACGTTCTCTAGGATCATTCCTGGAGATGGTGGCTCGTGCCGGTCCAATCATTTGGAAGTCCACCCATCCGGGGGCATCGTTTCAGAATCTGATATGGAGCTGCCTTCCTATGGCTATGTCCAGCCCTCAGATTGGTGGTCCCTTTGCTGTCCACATCTTAGGGCTGACTGGGGTTGAGGGGTATGGAGATTCAGGCCAAGCATGCCTGTCTTCCTGGGGTGATGGCTAGGGCCCCAGATGTCTACCTAAGGGCTCAGGTGTGGCATCTTGGAAAAGAAAACCCACTCAGGTCCCTTCCAACCCAGGCCTGGGCCCTTCTGTTGTTCCAGGGGGATTTGTCTGAAGGCAGCTGCTGGGCCTCCCCTGGCCAGGCCTTGTGTGAAACACGCTTGTGTGTGTCCCACAAATGTTCGAACGCCTACTGCGTGCCAGCCCCATGCCAGGCCCCCGCCATAGCAGGGACTGTGTCTCACCACTGTCCTTGAGCATGCGTGGGGTACCAGGGAGACACAGTGACAACGCAGGCTGAGCAGAAAACACAGCAGATGCCCAGATTGTACTGAGGGGAACCCTGGGAAAGGACAGGAGGAGGGCAGGTGTCACAGCGGCTCATGGTCCGGGACTTCCATGAGGGTAAGGATGCTGCAGACGGCATTTGGAGAATGCTTTTGGTTTATTCAATACACGCGCAGCTATATTCCTCTGGGGAGCCCTGAGCTGGGTGTTGCCAGTCCCAGCAGATTGATGGGGCTCTGTGGGGGGAAGAGGCTTATGGGCATCTCACTGAATTGTCTGAACTTCCCTACGAGACAGATGTGGCAACCCTTACCGTACGGTTTAAGAAACCGAGGCTCTGGAGGATGAAGGGTCTGGTTTGCCACTGCTGGCAAGTGCTGGGCCATGCTGCTGCATGGTCCCCAGAGGCCGCGCCAGACCCCGGGCTGTCCCCGGGGGCTCTTACCCAGCACCTCCTGTTCTCCTTGGATAGGGTTTCTGTCTGCCTGTTATTCGGGCGGTTGAGAGTGTGGGGTGCAGGAAGAAGATTCTGGGGTGAGCAGAAGCCTGGGAAGGACTGCTTTGAAGCCCAGGCACCTCCTGGAGATGTGATCAAAGCCCCAGCCTCCTCCCAAGAAAAGTTACAGACACTCACACCTCATGTGCATCTATGGGACACCCCCCGGGGCTCCCAGGTTGAGAAGCTCTGGCCTGAGCAAGTGATGGCGACTATGGAAGGGACCGAGTCCAGTCCCCTGGCACCCAAACTGGCTGACAAGAGGGATGGGCCCCGCCTGTGATGGCCACACTCTCACTCCAGGCAGGACCTCACCTGGCTCACAGCTGGGGTGTTCATCAGAGAGGTGGAGGGGGTACCAGAGGCCACTGCCATCGGCAGGGGCCAGCGTCGAGGGGCTCAGACATTCAGGCTCAGCCTGCCTGTCCTCCTGGCAGCAGCGTCGCAGTGATGGAGACGGAGGGCCGGTGGGCTGGAGCAACACATGTCAGGCCTCTTCATCTGTTAGAGACGCTTGCAGGAGCTGTTGGTGATGTGGCTGAGCAGATTCTTGAATACCTGATACAACAAGCCGCCTTCTGCCCCTGAGGACAGTGTGGCTGCAAGGACCTCACCAATTTCCTGGATCTGCTTGGGGTTGTCGCACACCTCAGGGGCTTTGCACATCCTTTCAGGGGTGACTCCGGTCATGAGGTGCCCCAAGGAGATGCTGGTAGACACATACAAGGTGATGCACTCCCGGGCTAAGGAGGCAGGCAGAGATGAATGCACGTACTCCCGGGTGTGAGTGTTGATGACCTCTGGGCACTTGGATACCGGCCACTCTTCCAGCTCCTGGGCCACCTGCAGACACACCTCACAGGTCATGACCTGGCTCTCCGTCCTTGGTGACACCAGGTTCAGGTGCTGGCCCCTGTCTACATCAGCTGCAGGAGCCCAGACCATCAGCGCTGTGGCCAGCTTCAGTATTTGTCAGCATGGGAGGAAGAAAGGAGGATCTAATTTTTGCAGAGCTGACCCCCAGGTACCCCCAGGGACTCACAGTGCGCCTTTGTGCTCACGTCTGCTGAGTTAGACAGGTTGGACTCAACGGTACCCAGGAGCCCAGTGACTCGACACAGTCCCGGCACATGGGGCCCGCAGGAACCGGCAGGGGCCAGAGGCTGAGGGACTCGTTCTGTGAAGGGTGGTGCCTGGGTGGCCGAGGGTTCCAGTGGGGGGCTGGCAGTGAGGGAGCAGGGCACACAGGTGTTGCAGGGCCCTGGCAAGCCTGCAGGCTGGTGTCTGGGGCGCTGCCCAGCATGCTCAGGATGGCCTTGGCAATGCACTGTGTCTGCTCCCACTCGGCTGTGGACTTTTGGCTGGGAAGCCACTCACAGGGCTTGTTCAACCACAGCCAGGACCTCTGTCTCTACGGCATTGGCATTCAGCCTGCCGCTGGCATCAGCTCTCACCTCCGGGCACAGGTGGCAGGGCCGGGACTTGGTGGTGGGCTTGCTCCAGGCGGTCTGCAGGCAGCGCTCCAGGGCCCTGCACCTCCTGGCTGCCTGTAGGTCCTGATGCCACACGGCAGGGCCCCTTACGCGCTATGGGGGGGAACAGTGACGGGGCCAGCCAGGGCGGCCCCGAGGAGGCCCGGCAGGAGAAGCAGGGCGTAGAGCAAGCTGAAGGGTGAGTCTGCAGCCTCCAGCGCACCGGTCGGGCCAGCTGCAGTTGTAAATCTTGTGCTCCCCGCCTCCAACCCCTGTGCCGCTGCCTCGGGGTGGCCCTACCTGCAGCCCCTCTGCCCCAGACTCTCCACTGAGCAGGGAGCCTCATGTAGGGCTCAATCCCAGGACCCCAAGATCATGACCTGAGCCAAAGGCAGAGGCTTCACCGACTGAGCCACCCAGTTGTGTCCATCCTTTTCTTTTTCTTTCTTCTTTTTTTTTTTTTTTGCCAGAAGATTAAGTGAACTTAATAGCTGGCCAAGTACTAAAGCTGCTATTTCCTACATTTTCCTTAAAATGGTGTGTCGGCTCAGTTCTGCCCTGGGCCTAGCAGCTGTGCCGCCTGGGGGAGGTGGCCTAGCAGAGCTTCACGTCCTCTATGACCGAGAACGCGCGTCCACCTCCTGGTTCCCAGTCAGCTGCCTCCTTCTGGAAGCCTGGCAGGGTGCGGACTGACCCACAGACACAGAGATGTTGATTGCAAGCACACACACACACACACACACACACATTTATGTTAGTTTTTTCTTCCTTGGTCTTGGAAAGCATTCTGAAGCAAGAGAGTGAACACTGGGTGAGTCGCAGTCATTATGTAGAGAATTCCAGAGCCAGCCTGTTGTGCCCACCTGTTCACCACCCCTCCAGTGCCCTCTCCAGGGCGGGTGGGCTGGGGCCTGATGGTAAGGGACTCCCCCGGTGCATGTGAGCCCCTCGTGTGGCACCCCCACTCATTCTGGGCCTCAGAGTGCACAGTGGGAGCATTCCCTGTCTCCAGGCTTGGCAGCGGCCTCAGGGGCTGTAGCAGGGGGCTCTCTGGGCTGCAGGGGTGGCAGCTGGCCACTGGACTCCATGCCAAAGGTGGGGCTGGACATGTCAGGTGTCCTTATCCAGAGCTGCCTGGGGCAGGCAGGGGTCTGTTCATTTCAACACACTTCTAATGCACCTGCTCTTCATTCAGTGCTGTGCTGATGCTCTGGGGCCCCCACTCCCACCTGACAGGGACTGAGGGCACAGGGCCGAGGGAGCAGAAGGCCTTGTCCTGCCGTGTGAACGGCCTGTGCCAGCAGATCCTTGGCTCACCTCACAGTCCAGCCCACACTGCCACCTTGCTCTCCTTCCCCAGATGCTGCACTTCCCTAGGCCTGGGATGTTCTCCTCTTTGCATGCTGTGGGCCTACCATGGTGCCCTGCTGATGTAACATTTGATTTGTTTTCTGGTTTTTAAAAAGCATTTAGAAGCCTTGTCTTCTGGACTTTTTTATTTTTAAATTTGTATTGAAATGGTTCATGTATCCAGGAAAAGACGTACATTATAAGTGTCTGGTGCATTGAAGACCCACAGACCAAGCCAGCACCCAATCTGGACAGAGTGTCCCCACTTCCAATAGCCACTGTGTACCTCCTGGGGCTCCATGCCCCGCCACCTGCCTGAAGCCCCTACCCTGCCTGTTTGTTCTACCCCTGCTTCTTTGGTGCAGTGTTGTATCTAATGTCCATCCCAGCTGCTGTGCGGAGCTGTGGGTCAGGTGTTCCCATTTCTGTGTAGGGTTCCATTGGGCGAGCACACAGTTGCTTGATGTGTCCTGCTTTCAGTGGGCATTTGAGTCACTTCCAGTTTGGGGCTGGCATGGACCATGTCTCTGCACATCTAAGAATGCACATGCCTCTCCCCCATCTCTGCTGGATTTTATTGAGGAGCAGGATTGTGGGGGTCAGTGTGCACATGTCCCATAGGTACCGACCAGCTCCCCCAAGTGGAGTGCCAGTCACCAGAGACCCCACTGCTTAAGTTCTGGTTGCCCTACATCTTTTTAGAGGGGGAGGGTATGCTTATTTTGATATAATTTTAAAGATTTTATTTATCTGAGAGAGAGAGAGAGAGAAGAGAGAGAGAAGAGAGAGAGTGCATGCACACATGCACGAGTAGGGAGAGGGGCAGAGGGAGCGGCTGATTGCCCCTGAATCGCAGGGCTCCATCTCAGGACCCTAAGGTCATGACCTGAGCCAAAGGCACATGCTTCACCAACTGAGCCTCCCAGGTGCCCCAATTCTGATATAATTTTAAACTTAGTTGTGAAAACAGCACAGGGAACTCCCGTCTGCCTTTGATGCCCAGAAGCCTGTGCACATTTGCTTTGTCCTCTCCTCTGTTCATGTACTTGATATTCACAGACTCTTTTTTCCTGATATATTGAGCGTAGGTTGGCAACCCTGAGTCCCTTTACACCTGTTTCTTGAGGACGAGGACACCGCCTAAGATAATCACAGCACATTTGTCTACTTCAAGGACTGCAGTCCTGATGCAATCCTGCCTTTCTAACCCACAGCCCGTGTTTAAACTTTACGGCAGCCCCAGGGCTGCTGCACGTCCAGATTCCACTTCCCAGACCCAACTCTGGTCCAGTCCGGGCCCCCAGGCTCTACCTGCCTGGCTCCCCAG
Source organism: Canis aureus (assembly GCF_053574225.1). Lineage (NCBI taxonomy): Eukaryota > Metazoa > Chordata > Mammalia > Carnivora > Canidae > Canis > Canis aureus. The sequence goes on from NC_135612.1 coordinate 60,300,650, forward strand.
CCGCTCTCCTCTGTTGCTCTGGATCAGTCTGGGTTTGCTCGCACTGAGATGCTGTGGTGTGTTTTTGGCAGGAGTCCTTGTGTGCTCCGTGCATCATATCAGGAGGCCTGGCTGGGCCAGCCCAGTGCTGCTGGTTTCGGAGGACTTGCTATCAGACCTCTGTAAAGTCACTGTTCTCCTTATGATTATTAGTAAGTAATGTTTAGAAAGGTATCCTGAGAATAGGTAAATACTCCATTCTCATCAAGTGTTTACCGTTCCTTTTAGCACCCACAGATCATTGGCTAACTCCTCTTCTTTCTGAATTTATTAGCTGGCCTCCTGCTGTAAAAAAAAAAAAAAAAAAAAAAAGGAGCTTTCCCTTTCTCTCTGTCTCTGTCTCTCTCTTCCTTTCTCTCTTTCAACAACGTGGACTCGTGTGTTTTTATTTTATGTAATAGGCTCTAGTATACTACCGTCAATTGTCCTCATGCCTGAATCACTCCAGATTCGGTCAGCAGGAGCCCCTGTGAGCTGGCCTGGTGTGTCTCCAACCTGTGCCCATCATTCTTGGAGCATTCTCCATACTTTGTGGCACAAGAGTTCTTCCAGGCTCGTCCTCTGCTCTCCTCAAATCGAGTCTGAAGCAGCCTGCTCTCCGAGGGAAATGGTGTTTAGAAACCAAAACCCAGACCCTAGATGTGCCCACTGTTAATGTGGTGTCATTACTTCTAGGCTGTTTTGGTGAACAGGGCAGTGCAAACCTCACCTCTTACTGACGGGGATGAAGGAGGCAGGAGAGGGAGGAAGGATGTACACATGATAGAAATAGAGAGGCAGATGGTTGCAGATGGAGAAACCAGCATGTATATATATATAGATACGTACGTGCCAGTGATGCTGATATATCCATCCATCCACCTGTCTTTACAAGACCGAGTCGGCCGAGTGTTCACCCTTCCCACATTTGTGACTCTCCTGCTCCACGGGGAGGAGCCTGGCTTCCATTATCCTGAATGTGTACACTCATTTAGTCAGTCCTAAAATGTGAGAAAGGTAGTTTCAGAAATGCTGACCACTACCACTCTGAAAAGCAAAACCCACCAACTTGCCTTCTGTACTTGTGTTTATTTCTCTTGGTCCTACTGGGAGAAAATGCACACACATACAGTACACACGTCTTAACTGTAGTTTGATGAATTTTGGCAAATATGCCCACAGTGTAAACTACATCCTATCGTGATGCAGAACATTCCTGAACCTCTTTCTAGTTGCTCTTCAACCAGAGCAAGCGCTTCTCTGATTGTCTTCCCCATAGACTCAGTTCACCTGGTTTGGATGTATCAGCGGGACCCAGCAGGATGCTGTCCTGCATGTCTGCTGCCTTCACGCAGCCATGTGAGATCCATCCACTTCCCTGTCACTGTCCTGTGCCTTCACTGCTGGGTCCTGTTCCACTGTGTGACTGTACCACAATCTATTTTTCCCCTGCGGGGTGGCTTTGAATAGTTCCCACTTTGGTGTTATTGCAAGATCACTAATGCTCTGTCCATTCTAGGTGACTTTATATGGTGTAAAGAATGTGTGTTTTAGTTGGGCGGGCATCTCAGGGTGGGATGGCTGGGGTGTGGAGCTTCTCTGTGCCTGAGCAGATGTCCACAAAGACTTCTTGCAGTGGTGACACCAGGTGCTGTCACCACACCAGCGTTGTTTCACATTGCTGTGTTTCCAACCCCAAGAAGATGCAGGGTGGCATTTGCTGTATTATTTGTAAATTCCACTTGTTTAAGAAAGTTATCTGCAAGTTGTTTGCTTTTTCTTCCCAAGCAAAGATAAGCCCCCCCTCAGGGCAGGGCTCTCCACTCTTGCCCACCCTGGTCACTCTGGACACCAACAGCAAGACTATAAAATATAAATCAATAGGTTAAAAATACGCTTGTCTCTTGCACATCCCCATCACTCTGCCTGTCTCCTCTGGGTGGTCTCTGAGGTCCACAGGTTGAGGTGGGGAGATGGTGGAGCAAGGAGCTCGAGGGGGGCTGGGGGAGGGGAGACGTAGGAGGGGTTTGCTGCCCAGAGAGGGGTTGGCAGATTCTGGGCACCAGGATAATGCTGGCGGTCTGGAGGAGGCAGTGTCTGGAACAGGAGCAGCATGGACGCAGCAGGGGATCATATGGTCTGAGGGTACCAGCAGGGAGCGCTCGGGCTCTGGAAAGGGGGTGGATTGGGTGTCCAGGGGTGCAGGAAGAAGGCAAGAGGAAAGAGAAAGAGGCCCAGTTCCCACTCCACCTGAATCCAGCCTAGGCTGCCCTCTCCATTGGAGCTCCTGCCAATGTCCTGGGGCCACCAAACAAAGCACCAGACTGGGGCCTTCTACAATAGAGATTTATTCTCTCATGATCTGGAGGCTGGAAGTCTGAGGTCAAAGTATTGGCAGGGCCAGCTCCTTCTGAGGTTCCCCTCCCCTGGCTTCTGGGGGTGGAGGGCGGGTTGCTGGTGTCTCTGGTCTTCCTTGCTTGTGGCAGTGTCACTGGGTCTCTGTCTTCATCTTCACATGGTGTCCTCCTGTGGGCACATCTGCATCCAAATTTCCCCTTGTGTAAGGACACCAGCTACATTGCACCAGGGTCTATCCTGTTGACCTCAGAATTACCTCTAAAGACCTTATTTCCCAACGAAGTCACCTTCTGATGTCCTAGGGGCTGGAACTTTGACATAATGAATCTTGGGGACACATTCAGCTTACAACAGCCATCTTCGGCATTGAAGATTTATGGATACCGAGGCACATGCAGGGCTGCTAGAGGTTTGTCCTGATGTACTCAGAATGATGGGGACACACTCAGGGGTCACTTAGCCTCCCTGAGCCCTGTGGGCTGGCGTGTCACCCCTCTGCCCTCTGGCTCGGCCCTGAGCATTGTGTAGAGACGAGGACTGCTTCCCCACCTGGAGTGGGATCTGGCACAGGGCAGGTGCCTTGGCGTTAGTGCTGACTGTGCCAGGCATTGTGTGTGGGGACCACGTGGGACATCACGCATGCAATGCTGTGGGGCCGGCCCAGGACGCAGAGGTCAGGGCCTGTGTTCTTCTTAGAGAAGCTGCCAAGCCAGGGTGAGGGCAGGGGGAAACTGAGGCATAGCCCAGGCTGTGGCAACTAATTGCGGTCTGAGGTTTCCCTAAGCTTCAGCCGGGCTGTCTCTGCGGCCGGGCCCCTCCTCCCTGCTGAGCAGGGTGCCCCAGGGCCAAGGCGGCATGCAGGAGCTGGCCGAAGCCATCTTCCTTTGAACTGACACCCTCTTGGTGCTGCAAGAGAGCCCTGGAAGGACCCACCTCACAGAGGGCTTGGGTCACCTGAAACAACTGTGAAGCATCGTCCCCATAGGTCCCTACAGGGAGGTCACCAGGATACACAGGTGCAGCAGGGTGAGCACCACGAGCAGACCACATCTGGCGTCCCGAGCTGGGTGAGCTGACTTCAGTATCCATTGCTTGCCTCCTCTAGAAGGGAGGATCCTGCTGGTGCCCACTGGGCACTTACATAGCCCCCTGGCACATGGTGAGCCCTCCACATTGGCACCCGTCTTCCTCATTTTACAGATGGGGACATGGAGGCTTAGGGAGTCAGCTGGGCTGACCTTGGACTCTGTGTCCTTACCTGCACCTGGGCCTCTGCATCACGCGGCTGCCTTTTATTCCCACGGGCTGGTGTTTTAGACACAATCTTCCACACGCTGGCTGTCACATTTTCTCCCCAAGAAGTGCTATGTAAACTGTTGAGTGCTAAACAGATGTCAGAGGGGTTTGCTGTTATTCACAGACCCCGGGGGGGACTCTATCCCAGCACTAAATTCTGTTACCCTGGAATAGGCGTGTGCCTTCGTTCCAATGAGATCTTTGTGTTGTGAGCAGTGGTAGAAACTGTGGAGAGCCAGGAGATGGGAGGCTCGGGGCCACCTCGGACTGCGTCCTTCCCACCCTTTACAGACAGTCTCTTTCAGCGGCTCCTGGGTCTCCTGTTCCCATCCGTGCAGTTTCACTCACTCCTCAGGTGGGAGTGGCAAGCTAACAGGTGGCCTTGGTGGCTGGAGGCCTGAGCCCCTTAATGGGCCATCTCACCCAGTCTGGGGGTGCTGGGCCTGTGCCCGGGCTGCCTGCGAGGCACAGAATGGTACAACTGGCCAGCCCACCCCTGTCTGAGAAGGGGTGGTGTGACAGGTGGCTGAGCGGGCTGGGCGGCTGTGGCACCTGGGGCTTCGTCCACCCCGGGCATGTGCAGACACCCTCAAGGCCTGACAGCATCTTGACTTTCCTCTGCCCATGGCCACAGACTCATCCTTGTGACTGAGGCCACCCTGGCCCCGTTTCAGCTCCACCTCTCACTGCTGTTTCAAGGGGAGCACCTGCTGTGGGTCCCAGAGCTAGTGACACCTGAGGCCTGGGTTTAACCAGGCAGCTGCCCTCTGAGTCCCTATGCTCTGTGGCTTTGGCTCTCTGGGGACACTGTGTCCTCATGTCTGTCCACACCTGGGTTGTTTGGGTCCTGTGGCAGCCCTGGGGTGGAGCAGGGACTCTGGAATCCTGGGTCTGCCGATGAGGAAACCCAGCTGCATGCTCTCAGCATAGGCCTCACCCTCCCCATCCAAGTCACGTTCTCCCCCCTCCTCCCTCCCTCCCTCCGTCCCTCCTGAAGGACTTGGAAGGGCACTGGGGACTCGTATGAGGCAGAATGACAATGTCCATTCCCACTCAATCCACACATGGGAGAAATGAGGCTCAGAGACTTCAAACCGTTGTCCCCAAGTCAAGCCAGTGCATATGTGGCAATCACCTTGTATCCTGTCATTTCTGTCTGCTGGCTGATCCCACCCTGGGAAATGTTCTATTTTCCATGGAGGGATAGGGTCACAGTTTGCAAATAAATCTGTGCAGGTACTGGGGATGTGGGTGGACTTGACAACATGGCAATGAGAGCGAGCATGTGGGGCCCCCCAGGCTCCCCAGCGGGGGTGCTGGCAGGCTCAGGACAGGAACCCAGGCTCCTGCCACCTGCCAGAAGGGTGCTGCTGCCCATCAAAGATGAATCCTAATGATTAACGAATTGCAATTGTGAAACTATTTAAACCGAGGGAAACAGTGTAACTGATCCCTGGACGCCCACGGATATTAGACAGATGTTGACATTTGGCGGATGTGTTGGGAGATTTTTGAAAGAAGTGAAACGTTGCAGATGCAGCAGAGACACGTCCTCCCTGGCTCCCCGCCCTCCGCCGCCGTGACCTCCGCGCATGGGTGTACTCCGTTCTCCCCCGAGTCCGCAGGGTTTCGGCACATCTGCCTGTGTCCGTAAACAGGGCATGCCGTTGTGTCGTGTGCTTTAGGTCTACACGGCGGGCTCCCTGGTGGACATCTCTGCCTTTGCCTTGCTTTTTCCCTTCAAAGTTGTGTTTATAAGTTGGATCCCTAACGACGGGTGGGATATTCCATTGTGTGGACAACCTGCAGTTTATCCATTTCCCTTGGGGGGGACACTTGGTATTTTGTTCCCCCACCTTTTTGCTATTATGGGCAGTCTCACAGCCAGCATCCTTGTGAAGCACCCCCCCCCCCCGCCCGGGCACGTGCTTTTGAGTGAGTGGGTGGGTTTCCGGGGAGACCCCCCGGGCGTTGGAACTGCGGATCTTGGGGCATCTCCCGAGTCGCTCCGTGTGGCCAAGGTGCGCTCCAGCGCCCTGTGCCAGGCAGGCAGAGCGGAAGAGTGGACCTCAAGTTCCTGTATTCAGAGGGAGGCGTTTGCCTGCCTGCCTTCCCCCCTCCCCTCCCCTTTCCTGGGCACCTTTGCAATTTCACAGTGTAGAATTCAGACAGACCAGGGGTTGCTGTGACCTGTTGTGCTCAACAGGTGATGCGTGTGGCACCATGTCCAGTAGTGTAGGATCCAAGGTTGTCATTTGTTCACTGACTCATTGTGCCATCCATCTGTTGACTAAGCCGTCACACGGGGGCAGGCTCCGTGCTCCCTAACATCCTCTTCCTCCGTGTCCCCTTCCTCTGCTGGCCCTGGCGGTCAGGCTCCTTGGAGGTGGATTCTGTGCTGTCTCACGAAGACTTTGGCCTGGAAAATTGCTCCAGTTTTCCAGGAATCTAGCGGCCTCGCCCCCACGGACCTTCACCTGCCAGACATTTCACCACACCCAGGGGTCCCCATGGGAGCCACCTCTTGCTGCCAGAGGTGAATTGGTTGGAAAGGAGCCTGGGGCGGGGCGGGAGCTGGGGAAGCATCTGGAAATTCTTGATTCTTAAAACTATTAAATACTGTTCTCTCTCCCCCTTATCCCTTAAATAACCCAAAGAATGGGGCCCCCAGGACACAGGGCCACAGGATCTTCTGTCCATGGTAAGGGTCTCAAGTCTTCGATGGCCCCTGAGACAGATGTGGGCTAAGCCTGCAGGACACAGGGCCACAGGATCTTCTGTCCATAGTAAGGGTATCAAGTCATAGATGGCCCCTGAGACAGATGTGGGCCAAGCCTACAGGCGAGTCAGATCCGGGCTCTGCTTCCCTGCTCTGCAGACCAGCTGTGACCTCAGGCCTGCCCACCCCTCCTTGGGCCTCAGTTTCCTTGTTTGTGTCTGGGGGCTTTGATGGGAGGGTCTTCTCTGACTCCTGAGGGAAGTCTGCCTGGAGACACTGGGTCTCCCAGTGACACACTGGTAGGTGTGAGCCTCTGCCCACGGGGGAGGGATTTAGGAAACCAGAGGGACCCTGTCTGCCACCACTGGACGGGTGGGCCCACCTCAGCGCCTCCTCCTTGGCCTTTCCGGGGACCCTGTGGCTCCAGTAGCAGTCAGACTTCATGAATGGGCCTTTGGCTGAGACCTCCCCCTCTTCATGCTTGCTCAGGAGTGAGCTGGTTAACGGTACGTGCACATTGAGGCCTCACAACCAGGCCAGAGCTCCCAGCCCCACAACTGCCAGCTCCAAGCCTGACCTAACCTCACAGCCCTTGGGTCCGAGTGGTGCTATTACCCCATTTTACAGGTGAGTTGACTGGGCGTGGAGCTGAGTGCGCCTCCTGACTTGGGGTTTCTCTCCTCTGGGTAAACAGTGGGTTCGGATCACCCTCCCTCCTGCTGCCCTCTGCTCTCCACAGCCAGGTGGGCTTGGATCATGGCCCCTTGTCACTTTGGGCCTCATTTTGCTCTTCCGTAAATGGGGGCCCATAGCACAGGCAGTCAGGCCCTCAGAGCTGCTCTCCCAGGGCTGGAGTCAGGTCCACCATGCCAGCTGGTTTTGATTTTATGTTTGGCTAAACCAATTCCTCCTGTGGCTGCAGTTGTCGGAATCCTAGGAATGGGGACCCACAGGGTGTTTTCCCAGGAGCACGGGCTCCAGAGGGACAGCAGCGGGAGATGCTGCACGTCCTGGTCGGCACTGAGGTGCAGTGTTTAAAATGACCCCCACCCCCACTCCCAAAAAAGCCGCCTGGAGCTGCCCAGCTAGGAGGGTCCTGCCCTCATCTCAGGGTGCCCCCTTGGATACTGAGGTGGCCTTATCTTCGGACATGCCATTGGTCTGGGTTTCCCCTCTGCCCAGGCCCCTGCCGCCTTCAGCTTGGCATGTGCCACTGCCCCCTTTAACTCTTCCAAGGAGCCAGCAGCATGGCAGCAAGGAGCGAAGGGCAGAGAAGTTAACCAGAGGTGGACCTGTTCTTTCCCAAAGGGGAAAAGAACATTCCAGGCCTGGATGTGGGGGTAGAGGTAGGGCATCAGGAAGAGAAGAGTCCCAGGTCCGAGAGATACCCAAGTGGGGCAATGTGCATGGTGGGGGCCATTAGGGGGGCGGGTCTCTCCTTCCTTAGGAGAGAAGAGGCTCACCCTGGCAGCTGTGAGAAGGCCCTGCCACCAAATGCCGTGTGACCTCCTACAGGTGACTCAGTGTCTCTGAGCCTCCCGTTCCTCATGCCAGCAGAGCTGGTGGAAGGGGCTGCTTGCAAGGCCCCACCAGCTCTGACAGTCTGCTTTGCCCTCCAGAGCCCCCTCCACCTCCCCCCTGCAAGGACTGTGAGGCCTGGGTGAAGCCCCAGGAGCCCCTGGGCGGCCTTGCCCTCCCCTCTCCTGCTGCCCGATATCATGAAGCCTGTCATTCTTGCTCAGCTCCATCCCTTCTTCCCTACATCGCAGTGACTGCATAGCCGAGACCCTGGGAAATGGCGGCACCTTCCTCTCCACCAACGAGAGAGAGAGAGAGAGAGAGAGAGAGAGAGAGACAGAGAGAGAGAGAGAGAAAGAAAGAGAGAGAGAGAGAGAGTCTCTTGGGTTTGCACGCTCGGCCAGAGCATTGAGGGCCCTTCTCAGTTGAGCCCAATAATTTTTTTTTTGGTTCCTCCTTGCATCTTTTCCTCAATGTGCCACAGAGATAGTCCTGCTGAGCCTCAGCCCCTGCTGTGTCTCCATCTGGAAGGTTCTCGCACTCCTCCCTCCTCTCTGCCTGTCAAGGGCTAACATGTGTTTCCTGGTTCGGCCCAAATGGGACCCCCACCCCCTCCCCAAGCCCCTGGCGGGTGTTTGTTTACCTGCTGGACTCCCAGACTGCACACCAAGGTCCCTGAGGGCAGGGGCAGTGTCATGGCCATCCCTTTACCCCCGATGCCTCCCAAGTGATTTACCTGCTCTGTGCCTCAGTTTCCACTTCTGCAAAATGGGTTAATTATGGGACCCATCTCCCAGGATTGCTGGGAAGACGAAAGGAGTTAACACACGTAAAGCAACCCGAGCAGTGTGGGGCAGGTGTCAGTACTCGGACACCTGTCAGGTGCCGTGTTAGTTTCCAGAGTTGTGAGGCTCAGAAACGATCATCTCACAGTTCTGGTGGCTGGGAGCCCAAGACCAAGGTGTCGGCGGGATTGGTTCCTTCAGAGGCCTTTCTCTCTGACATGTGGGTGGCCGTCTCTCCCTGGGTCCCTCTGTGTGTATCTTCTTATGAGGACACCAGTCATAAGGGATCTGGGCCACCCCGACCATCTTGTTGACCTTACTCACCTCTCCAGAGACCCCATCTCTAATTGCAGGTGCGTTCTTAGGTGCTGGGGGTAAGACCTCAGTGTATGGATTGTGGGGTAACACAATTCAGCCCCTGGCAGGTGCTCACTGATCATCTATGAGATGAATGAATGAATGAATGAAGTCAGGCAGATGGGACATTTCTGCTCGGGAAATCTTGTACGCAGGGGGGCAAGTTGTAGGGGTCAGAGGAGCTGCTGGGTCTCTGGTATGCCAGGCACTGTGCTGGGCACTGGAAATATGAGGACACAGCGTTATCACCCCCATGTCACAGAAGGGGAAGCTGAGGCTCGAGAGGCTCCCTCGCTTGTGTAGGAAGGCGGGAGGAAGGGCCGCTCTGGGCTGTGCTTAGTGAGCCTGCCCTGCCTTCTCCCTCCCGCCCACCCGGGGCTCTGACAGCTGGCGAGGTGCTGACACCACTCTGGGTCCTACCTGTCTTTGGAAGACTGCCTTCCCCCTCCGCAGGGGGATCTAATCAGTCTCGGGCCCCCAGGTGGAGTGAGGCACGGTTCAGGCGTCCCTCAGCATTCAGTGCACTGAGTTCCACGCTACGAGGCCCCACCTGGTGCCCACCAAGCAGCAGACACGGGGCTGCAGCCACGAGGCCCCCATGCACACTGATGAGGCTTCGACACGTGGGACATGTGGGTGCCAGCCCCACCTTGGTAGCACCCCCAAGTGGAAAAGCAGCCAGAAGGTGCAGCATAGAGCGACCCCTAGAGGGTGTGACCTCAAAAGCGTGTCATTCACCTTTGGCTTTACCGAGCCTGTCGGCCTAGTATCCAGAGCCACTTGGAGGCAGCCTGGACAGCTCAGGCCACACGATGCACGTCTGCGTCCACGGGGACAACTGTGGGCTTGTTGCAATTAGCCACAGAGAGCCATGGAATCGAGATTCAGCAAGATTAGTGTCCCGTACATGGGAGTTTGGCGGGATGTGTAAGAAGACTTGGCTGGAGGCTCAGATCTCGGGAGTGATCCTAAGTGTCCCCCAGTCACACCCCAGCCCGGTGTGGCATTTTGACATCTGTGGCTGCGACCCAAAGGCTGGGACAGCGCATTCGATACACATGCTGAATTGGTTATTTGAATTTTTCATGGTACCGTGCTTGAGAACAGGCATTGAGTTTCCTTTAAGGATTTTGTTCCGTTCCCCCAATCCCGCCCCCCCCACCCCCCACTTTTCCACAGTCTTCACCCTCCCCGCCACTTCCCGCAGGGAGAGTCAGAAATGCCCAGGTTGAAGGCCCAGCTCAAGTTTGCCGGCGACTCCCTCCCAATGCCCGCCCTGCTGGAAATGTCAGAAGAAATGAGGGAAGGTGATGTCCGGCCCAAGGACGTGACAGTTTTGTCAGGAGTGTAGGCTTCTCCCCAAATGAACTTATTCCCCATTTCCTGGGTCTGCATAAAACAATCACCACCTTTGTCTGCCCCGACTGGGAGAGGGTTTGCTCTGTGTCTGCAGCGGGGAAGCCATGAAGGACCCCAGCCCGAGAACTGGAGTCTGCCCCTGCCAACGAGATGCTCACCCGGTGGAAGCCCACAGTGGCCGAGCATCCCTTGGCTCCCAGCACCGCCTGGGAGCTTGTCCACATGGTAGCTGCGGACTATGTGATCAATGGACAAGTGTGCGAGTGTGCCCTGACCCATGTGCCACGGCTCTAGGCGTTTGTGGAGGTATAAACCCATGCTCAAAATAGACACTTTGAGAGGTGAGAATGTGAAATGGTGCTTCTGCACCAGGGGTTCGTGTTGACCACCCACCGATAGGACTCAGTAATGAGATGCCACTGCTCAGGCCCTTCTATGGTCTGCTGTCCTCCTCTGGGGACAGAGTCAAAGGTACTCTGACCCCTGCTCAACTTGCTCAAATGTCCAAACCCCTGCGATCCCAGACATGATCTGAGAACCAGCACCATGGAGCCCCAACCAGACCTGCCCCCCTGCAAGTCTGCATGGAGGCCAGACCCTCAGGTGATTCTGGACCCATCACGTGTTGTCCTAGGGCCCCTCTTCACCCGCCCCTGCCTGTCAATGCTGCCCTCTCACCCTGCTCAGAAGCCCTGGCGGGGTTGTCCATCCAGCTCCATAGCTTCCCCCTCCAAGGCCTCTCCAGTTACGACCCAGACCTCTCTGGAAGCTTCTCTGAGGGATGGCCACCCCCTCGCACAGGAGTCAGCCTTCTGTGAGCCCCTAGCACTTGCTCTGCTGGCCAGGCCTTATATAGTCTGTCCCTCTATGCCATGGGGCTCTGTGACAGCAGGACCATTATGCTTTGGCCAAGAGCTGACCTGAGTAAATGTGCCGTGATGGTCATGACCAGCATTCATGAGCACCTTCTTACGTGCTGGGCTTTTCTTACCTGATGCTCAGGTCTGATTTGATCCTCCCGATGCCCTCGGTGAAGCCTGCTGTTAGCACCACGTCTGCAGGCTGAGTGACATGCTCAAGGCCACGGGGCTGGCAGATGGCAGAGGAGGAACCCACTCAGGGACACCAGTTGGGTCCCAGGCCCTGAACCATAGCCTGCGATGCCGCCCATGTGCTGAGGCTCTCTGACGACACACCTCTGCTCCATTACTGTGGGTTTCCACTATCTATCTGGTTTTCGGAGGTCCAGGTCTGAGTGCACCAAGGAGTTGGAATATCCCAGCCTGCGGCCTCTGTCCTCCATGGTGGCAGTGGCCTGAGAAGGGGTAACCAGACCAATGCAGGTCCTGAGTTCACAGAGGCCACACCAGGCCCCCAGGACCAGGATGCCCATGTCACTACTGCTCTGTGTCGTGCCCTTCCTGCTTGGCCTGGAAGACCAGTAATCCCGAGACCTCCCCTGAGGCTCAGTTGTTTCTTCAAGTATATTTGCTCTCCGCTGCCTTACCCCCTTCCTTGGGAGTCAGGTGCAGGTATCACTTGGTGACCTCTGCGGGAGACACCATCTTAGTCAGTGGGAAACCATGGGCTCCAGACTTGGACATCTGAGCTCGGATGGGCCTCGGCCATGTACTAGCCCAGGGCTTCCAGCACGGGGCCGGACTGCAGTTTCCTCTGGGTGGGTGCGGGGACCAGAACCACATTGGAGTGTCGTGGGCTCATGGGTGGGGGACACGGAGATGCCTGGAGATAGATGACAGTGCATTCTTGAGCAGCTCGCCATTTCTCCTCACACAGTAACCCTTACACAAGCAGGCCTGTGTTTCCTGTTGTCATCGTGTGAATGAGGACACTGAGCAGCAGGTGCCGTCAGTGACCTTTTGAGTCCAGGGGGAGAGACAGCCAGGAGAGGAGACTTGAGGATGCTGTGGGCTGGCTTCCGTTGGCCTGTCCCCAGGGCCCCCTTTCTCCTTGGGTCTTCGAACTGACCTACCCAGGAGGAAGGAAGAAATGGAGCAGCCGCTCGGGGATGTAGGCCCGTTAGCCTCTGTCCTCTATTCTCCAGAGCCTTCTCTCTGGCTCTCATCAGTGCCTGGGGTTAGAGAAGGTTGCTTCCTGTCTCCTCTGGATGAGTGGGGGGCACCTGTGTGCTCTGTGCCTCATTGTGAAGCTCCCGCGGAAGCAGAGACGTCTGGGGGCCCACCTCCTGCTGCCCCTTATGGGTTGGGACAGGGTTGCTGTGGCCGCATCTCCTTTACCTTCATTAAGACCCCCCTCATTGTCTCCCCAGGAATGATGACCCAGTCTCAGGGACACCAGGGCCCACATCTTTCCTCGGGGTGATACACCTGGAAGTGTGGGTCCTATTGCATTGCGGTTTTAATTTGCATTTCCTTGATTGTGAGTGATGTTGAGCATCTTTTCACCTATCTGTTGGCCATTTGTATGCCTTCCTTGGTGACATGTCAAGTCTTTTGCTCGTTTTTGAACTGGATATTTTTCTTTTATTCTGGTGTTGGGACACTGTACCTTATAGTTTATAAAAGCCATCTACATCCTTGACTTCTTTGCACGAGAGACAGGGCAGGAGGGTCTGGTTCCCCTTCACAGGTGAGGGTTGTGAGCCAGGATGAAGCGCCTTGCTTGGGATCACACACTTGGGTGAGTGGCAGGGACTCCGGGCCCACGGCACCCTTCTCACCACGTGTGCGCTGTGCCTGGCTGCCCTCCCCCACTGAGTGGGAGCTGACCTGTTAGCCCTGGATCCTTTTTCTGAGAGAGAGGATGTCACCTGGCAAGCAGACTGAGGGGTGAGTGGTGCTTTGAGTGGGTGGTAGGTGTTGGGAATTTACCTGATTGTTACAGGTTGTCCAGCAGGACCGCCGGCAGCACCAAATGTGCCCTTTTAGGCCAAGGGGCTGCTGATATACAGGAAACCAGATAAAAATAGGAGAGCACAGTTACTCTGTAAACGTGGGTATCCATGGAATCCAAATCCTGGCCCCCTGCCTCCCTGGTGCTCATGACTTCCCGTGGTGGCTGCACACATTGTCAGCACATGTGTGGTTGTGGTCTGTCTCCATGGGCGGAGCTCGGACCTCAGGACCCGGTTCCGGGTCTGGCACAGAGGAAGTGTAAATGAATGCCAGGAGGTCTGCTGGTGGTGGTGCCCAGTCTGTGTGGCACAGTGACGGTGCTCAGGGAGGAGCTGTGGGCTGGATGCATGGTGCTCCCCGTGGGTTGGGCTCTCTTGTGACAACCCTTCCAGGCGGGTCCAAGGGCAGGTGGGCAAACCGAGTCCCTGACAGTGTGTCACCCAGGGAGCACAGGGCAGTGGCAGGGTTTCTGGCTAGTGAGTCTGACCACCTGCTGGAGAGCCTTCCTGAATGAAGCCTGGGGGAATGATGGGACCTCTGATGCCTTCGGTCTCATGTTAATAGCCCTGGCTTGTAGCCTGTTAGCAAAAAGAAAACGAGACGCTGATGTCAAGAGACCTGGTTTTGAATCCCACACATATTGCTGCTGTTTGACTTGTGGTCGGGGGTGGAGTTGGACTGTTTACTTGGCTTTCCTGGAGCTCAACTCAACATATTTTGCAAAGGGGATTTGAAAAGAAGACAGCAGCACATAGTGGGTGCTTAATAAATATTTCCTTCCCAAGGGGGAGGCATGTCTTACCTATTGCATCTTTCTGGATGGGGCCAAGGGGGGGGGGTGGCTGGCTCGAGGGCCTCTCAGGACAAATGGGAACCACTTGTAAAAAAACCTTGTGTGCTCTTTTCCATGTCCCATTAAAACAACAGACGTTGGAAACTGGCAAAGCAATTTGTTGTTTAACTCTGGGAAAAAAAAAAAACAAACTAGATGATTTGTGCTGATTGAATTTGAAAATCACAGAGAGGAAAAGTAGAGCAGATCTGGGGAGCCCGTGGAGCCATGCTCGTGCCCTGCTCCGGAGCGCAGAGCAGTGCATACAAATGGCCTCGATTAATTTTTCAGCAGGAGCCCTCCTCGGTCTGCATACTGATGTGCACCAAACTGGCATGAAATTGGTTTCCCAGTTGTTAGACTGGGAGCCTCGATATGGCGGCTGGGGATTTCAGACGGGCAACGCTGAGCCCCTACGCTGGTGGGCTGTGGGATGCAGAATCAGAAAGGATGGGAGTGTCTTACTTCTTTGGCTTTTAGAAGCCACTGTGAGCCACAGTATTACATAATTCCATCATTCCCGCCAAGAAGTGCATGTCAAGCCTCTGCTCTGGGCCAGGAGTGAGCAAAGAGCTGGGGATGCCATGGCCAATGGGACATAGCCCTACAGTCCAGAGCTTTCCAGTCTAGAGGAGCAAAACAGACCCAAACAGCTTCACTGTGGTGCAGTATCATCAGCTGGGCCTATGAGCTGCTGTTAGAAGCTGCCAAATGTGGCTGAGTGATGTGTCTGTCACCCACAGCCCCCTGCATTGCCACCTCGGTCCATATGGACCTAGTGCAGGGGTCTAGCTCACGCTAGAGCTAGAGTAGCTGCTGAGTAGCCGGGGAAGTCAGAGAAGGTTCCTCGGGAGTGGGGCAAGTGGGTTCTTTCAAACTGGTTGTTGAGAGATGCATACAAGTTCACCGGGTTGGGGGGTGGGAGGTCCCTATAGGAGAGGGCACAGCCTGAGTTCAGGGTGCCCCGAGGGCTGTGGGCTATTCAGGGAAATGGGAGTAGCATGCGGGCACAGAGTTGGCAGGGTCAGGCAGTGGGAGGAAGGAGTAGGGAGCAGGTGCAGGAGGCCTGGAGGGCCGTGCTAACTGGCTCGGGCAAGTCCTGACCTAAGAGGAGGAGAGGAGTGCCACAGTCGGATTTGTCCTTCCAGGACTTTGGAAAGTGCAATGAGGCTGTGGTTAGCTTTTCTGGGGAGGCTGAAGGTCCCTGTGCTGATGTCAGGAGAGCACGGGCTGGCTGTGGATCTCGAGCGAGCCGGCGGGCGGCCCCGCGTTGGAGTCTCTCCTGCTCAGCACACACGTTCTTCTACATTTAGCCCCGAAGAGTCCCCGAGGCATAAATATTTAATCGTAGTGGATACAATTTAGCTTTGCACTGCTAATACTCTTTTTCTTTTTAATTTAGCAGAACAGTACAAGTCTTGCAGGTTTCTTCACGATGTAGTGCGTGGCGTCCTGGCTGCACTCATCAGCTGCGTGGGGCCCGGGGGCCCGTGGGGGGGAGGCAGGAGGAGGCTCCTCACCAGGCACGGGATCCAGAGTGCGGCTGGCTGAGGCTTTTTCCCATTTCTGCTGATTTGGATGCTTAAGGGGACACGTCTACCATCTCCAGGGGGACTTGTGCTAGAGATGTGAATTCTTGACTCCTGCTATTGGTTTTTTTCCTCCTTTATAGAAACACAGAGCCGTTATAGAAAATGGAGAGGAAAAGATTCACACGGAAACTGCCTCGCCTTCCTATTAGCAAGGGAGTCTTAAGTAGGGTTAATATATAATCTCTGTAGACAAAACCAGAAAACACACCAAATGGAAAGCTTCCACAGTGAATGGTCTCAGGCTCGTGTTGCAATAATCCCGAGAGGCACGTTCTCTAATCACTCCCCCTTTGCAGATGAGGAGACTGAGGGTCAGACGGGGCAAGCCACTTGTGCCAGAGAGGCAGGCCAGTGGCAGGGCGAGGACAGGAGTGCAGGTAGTAGTAGATTGCAGGTACCAGCATGATAGAAATTTTTAAAAAATGTCCCCAGGTCTTACCACCGGGAGACAACTGCTGTCCACATGGGGTGTCCTCCTCCAGGCAATAGGACATGAATCCAGACATTGTCTTAGGGCCATTCCCTGCTGCAATGAACAACCTCAGAGCTAGAGTGGGCTCCCTGAACCCCACAGTCTGCCATGGCAGACTGGTAGTGTCAGGGCGAGGGTAGTGAGCAGATTAGGGAAGTTGTGTCTTCTGTGACACACCCACCCACCCACCTACACCTGTTTTCAGACATTGAATCATGTGTGAAAGATCTTGCTGGCTGCCGTGGACACCAGCTTGGAGGGGTGGGTGTGGAAGCATAGGGTTTCTCAGGAGGTCATCACCGTGGATTATGTTGAGTGCTGGCGAGGCCTGCATGGCGAGCGGGGACAGGAGGAGCGGGGAGATTCATGACCTGTTTAGGAGGCAGAACCAGTGGACGACTGAGCCATTAGTTCTGGGGTGAGGGAGAAGGAGACTCCAGGGGAAGCCCTGATTTGTGGTCTGGGTGATTCCTGAGATGTGGCCTGGGCTGGGGGGCAGGGCGGGGTGCGTTATGGGTTCCTGGGAGGGCCAAGGGTCCAGGCCAGACACCCTGCCCAACTTCTGTTTGTAGCGTGCCTGGACATGTCTCTGGCGGTGAATGGATCTCGACAGTGAGGGAAAGTACACAGTTGCCTTTCCCTTTTGAGACTCATGGGGCTTGTTCACATGGGTGTCAGTGGCTTCATGGTGGAGCAAACAACCCACATGGGACAGCATCTGGAGGGACAGCGTGGAGGCCTGGCTTAGTTTCCCCACAACATCTGGCAGCCCTGCCCGCGGCCAGCCTGGCTCCCGTCCAGGTGCTGGGCAGCTGCCACTCTGCTGGCTACAGCAGGTCACATGCTGTCCCCAGTGTCTGTGAGGCCGTCTGGGGATCGGCTGGGCCTATGAACTGCTGTTAGAAGCTGCCAAATGTGGCTGAGTGATGTGTCACCCACAGCCCCCTGCATTGCCACCTCAGTCCATATGGACCCTTGCCAGGGATGGTGGTAGTGGACTGGAACTTTCCCTAAGAGGCCTCCATCAGATGAGGCTTTCGTTTTTTTCTCAGGACTCTGGGATGAGAAGACCATGGTACCCTGCCTGCCATGGCCCTGGAGCATGACCATCCTTCTACAGCTTTCCTGGGTAACTTCCCACCACTCACTGCCCAAGCCCAGTGGCCTCCCATCACTGGAGATGGCCACAGGGTTGGTTAGGAGTGGACTCCTATCTGAGGTGCTGGTTGTTCCCTCCTGGCTGTTCTCTAACATTTAGGAGTTTAGGTCATGATACTATGTTTGATCTTCCCCTTCCTATTAAAAGCACCTAATCTAATGCCAGGCAGACCTGCCTGTTGGAATCTCCACCTCACCATCTGGTAGCTGTGTGACCTTGGGCAAGTTGTTTAACATTTCTGAACTGTGATGTGCTCATTTGGAAAATAGGGAAAATAAACTGCAGTACTCCGAAGAGTTGTTGTGTGCCAGACATCAGTGACACTCATAACGCACTTAGCACAGAATTTGACAGTGAGTATTAGACACGGCAGAGGTGTCAATGGTGATAATGGTGGTGGCAACAATGATGGTGATGGTGGTAACGATGGTGATGGTGGTGGTGAGGATGATGGTGGTGATGATGGTGATGGTGGTGATGATGATGATGACAATAATGAAAGTCATAGAAGGGACTGAAAATGACAGAAACAGTGATCTTATGATTGGTCTTATAGACAACTTTGTTTCTCCAAGAAATTCAGTGCTCTGAGAGCCCACATTTGGTTTGATGCAGACCCTGATTCCAAGCTGTGTCATTGGTTTTTCTTCCCTTGTGCTCCCTGGCTGACTGAGAGCAGGAGGTGATGGGTCAGAACCTCCAAAGGGAATCCTATTTATACAGAAAGTTCCTGCTCTTGCAATGCTAGTTGAGTCTGTAGCTTTTTTCCAACCACTGAGTGCTTCTAGGTCTCTGGTCGACTGGTCCCCAGTCCTGGTGGCACATGAGTCTCTTGGAGTGCTGTGAAAATCATGAGTCTGGACCCCACCCCAGAGAGTCTGATTAAATTGGATTATAGTGGGGCCCCGGTGTCTATTTAAAAGCTCCCCAGGTGATTCCAATTTGCAGCCAAGGCTGCGAATCCTGCAAGGGATTTCATCTTTTCTCATTATAGGGCTGTTTAAAAACAATCTCCCACCTAGCATCTCATGGGGAGGTAAGATTAGTGGCACCGCTGGCATTTGTCACCAGAAGGAGGTAGGCGTCTGTTATCAGACAATGGGTCCTCATGTTTAGCCATATTGAAAAGAAAAAAAGAGGTCAGAGGTCACAAAGGAGGCAGACAAATGTACTGAAGTCACCGGTCTAGGGAGTCCAGTCTTCCCTAGGCAGGTTCATGGCTAAGGAAGAAACATTCCTTCTGCTCTTTGAGCCTTCTCCCCAGTTTCCCCTAGAAGAGTAAATGGGGCTCAGATTGGCCAAGAGACCTGCTCAGGGTCACACAGCAAGTTACTATATCTGTCCACCCACCATCTGTTCATCTGTCCACCCACCTACCCATCCCCCTCCCCCGCCTACCCCCTTTCCCACTCCCTTTCTAGCCTTGTTATAGAAGAAAAAAATAAAAAGCTCTAGTATAGGTAGAAGGCATCCTATGTTCTAGCCCCCTTAGGGCATCCTATTCATTAGCACATGTGCTCTGTCCTGGCCCCTGGACTGGGCAGTATTGGGGTTTAAAAGGAGTCTAAAAGATGCAGCCCTCAAGGGGCCTATAGCTGTGGCTGGGAAAGGGCAGAGACCAGTTGATGGGCAGAGAATGAGTGTGATCTGGGCTGTTGGAGGGATGCAGAGCGAGAGCCGGGCAGAGAGTGAGCTACGAGCACATAGCCTGTAGGATTACAGCTTGCCAGTCAGGGCTATGTGGCTCTGGGCACAATCCCCAACCTTTCTGGGCCAATATGAAGCTGCAGATCCATCCCTAGGGAATTCAGAGCAGATGTGATTATTTTAGGTGCTGATTAAATGGCAACTGAGTGTTTTTAAGTAATCCTGCCTACGTGGGCCTCATAGGTCACCCTTTGGTAGGTAGCATTTGAGTTAAGTCTTGATAGGTTTGCAGGCAGGGGATCCTGGGTGGAAGGAACAGAGTCAGCACAAGTGAGAAGACAGGTATATTTGTGGCCATCCTGAGTCCTGAGGGTGGTAGGAGCAGAAAGGCAGGTGGGGTGAGGCTGGACAGGTGCATGGGCACTCCCTGGGGGTCTCAGCTGCCAGGGGAAGCTTGGCTCTGCCCTGGGGCCAAGAGGCGCCATTGGCTGCTTGAGGAGGGAGACCTTGGTAGCTGTTGTCATGTCTGGAGACTATGATTGGGGATACCCTGGGGGATGGCTAAGGTTGGAGAGGGAGCTGTGGAAGGACTATCAGGACCGAGCACATGAACACACAGCCTCTGTTATGTGGAGCTCACGTACCCTGCGGGACACAGGCCAGTCTAAAGACAAAGACTTGATGCTAATCTGCATGTCCCTGCTTTGTTTCCAGAGCCCAAAACAACGTGCAGCCCCTCGTGGGGTCCCCGAGAACATTTAGTGCGTGAAGAAAGGCCAAGTCTGAGGGAGAGGGTTAGGAGGCAGGTGACAGAGGGCAGACGGAAAGGAGGTGCTGTTTTAGGTGGTACCGGGACGCTCTCCAAGCTGAGGGTGCATGCTGGGCCTGGAGGGATCAAAGGGAAGACATTTCCAGGCAGAGGGACAGCTGAGCCGAAGGCTGGAGACCTGGACACTGTTGTCTAGCCCAGACTCGGGTCCAGAGGGAAGATGAACTTGGAAGAAAAAGGTGACCAGTCCACGCCTGCACTGTGTCTTGTTCAGCCCTCTTTCCACCACCCCCATGCCCCTCCTCCATCACATGCTGCACCTGCTGGTCCATCTTCGGGATTCACAGAACGGCTTCAGTTTCCCAAGAGCAATCTGGGGCCTCTCCCTTCATGAGGAGAGAGCCTCTGCGCTCCCTCGTGACTGTCTTTTCAATGAACTACATGCCCCCCCCCCAAGTCAGGGCTCCCTGAAAAATTCCTAAGAAACACCTTCAGATCCACTGCTGTGTTGGGCCCCAGTTTGTTGTAAATGGCACTTGTGAATGGTATGAGTGGGGGCCGGTTCCTGGGGAGGGACAGATGGATCAGGTCTCGTCCACCGCATTGGCTCCTGGCTGTCCCCCAGCTGTGGGTGGGCGTGCATAGACCAGGTGCGTCCTCGGCGCTGCTCATGGCAGTTGGCAACCCAGCGCCTTCCTCTGGGCATAGAAACATGTCTCACTTCTCAGATGATGTTTGTGAAATGCACCATTACATGTGCCCAGTGGGATGGCCTCTGATGGGTAGTCTTTGCACAGGCTTTGCTGGCGTCAGGTCCAAGTGATCACAGCTCTGTTCAGCCCTGAGGAGGAACCCGGCCTCTGGAGGAAGGCTGGGGCATCCATTTGTGGTATCTGTGACCCCTAGCTCTCCAGACCCTGCCATCTTCGAAGTGTGGCTTCCTCAGCGCCAGTGCAAGGATGACTGACCCCACAGTGGGTTGCCGTGACACCATTGTCACAGTAGTGATTCTACTGGTGATCCGGTCATGGGGACAGTGCTGACTGTGCCAAAGTGGCCCTCAACCTGCCCCTGGCTCGGGGGACCAACTCATGGTCCCCAAGGCCCCGGGCTGTCCCTCTGAGCCTTTGCCCACTCGGTATCGGAGCGTGAGCTGGCTGGAGCATCCCTGCCCCAGCTGAGATCCCAGTTTTGATATTTCATTAATGGAACTAGTGTTGTCTTGGAGTCAGCAGGGGTTTCATGGGGTTCAGCTCCATAGCCCCTCCTCCAACAAGTGTGGCACTGTGTACTTCCCAAAGCATGTCCATGGCAGGAAAAGTGTCTACACCTCAAAACTGAGACTACAGCCCTCATTTGCCCACACAGTGACTGTTCTATTGGTTTTGTTCAGCACTTGGGGCTCCTGGCTGCATGGGGACCTCCCCTGGGGACCTCCCAGTGCAGCAGGAGAGCATGACCACTAGCAGGGGTGTGCGCTGTCCTGGGGAGGGAAAAGGCTGGGCTGGCAGGGTTTTCTGTGAGTGATGCAGTGAGCAACCCTAGGGGGAGGTCAGGGAGGGGACGGAGCAGCGGGGAGGGTCCGCGAGAGTGGTAGAGGTGCAGAGTCAGGGCCGCCTGGGGCAGCATGAAGGTTTGGAGAGCCCCAGGGGGACCTGGGCGAGGGGTCCCGAATGTGGCCTTACCTTTGTCCAGCCTGCCTGGTCAGGACCCTCCCATGAACGAGTCCCCTGGAGAGGCTTTTTGACTCCAAGTTTCATTATTTGAAAGTTAACTTTGGACCACAGTTCAGGGGATTCTCTGCAGCCTCTGGGGAGGCTCCTCTTAACTGTGATGGTTGGGAAATTGTTGTCAGGATACTTAAACCTTTGTGGGAAAGTCGGGT
The DNA here is from genome assembly GCF_053574225.1 of Canis aureus. Taxonomy (NCBI): domain Eukaryota; kingdom Metazoa; phylum Chordata; class Mammalia; order Carnivora; family Canidae; genus Canis; species Canis aureus. The sequence goes on from NC_135612.1 coordinate 60,322,292, forward strand.
GGGGGCCATGTGGCGATGCTGGCAGGTTGGACCCCTGTGTCTACAAACCGGGGAACCCCTGGAGCTGGGGGATGGGGAAGGACCCTCCCCAGGGGCGTCTGGAGGGAGGGAGGCTCTGCACACACCTTGATCTTGGATGTCAGGCCTCCAGACTGTGAGAGGCAATCTGTGGTGCTTGGTTGGGGGGACCCTGATCAGTCCCCAAGCCTGGATGCTGAGCTGTCCCGGGCACTTTGTCCTGGCGTTTGAGCCTCTGCAGGAAGCTTGGTTTCTTTCCGACAGTAGGCCTGATGAGCAAGGCGGTGCTGAACACCGGCCAGTGCCGGGCTGCTGATCTGGGTGTGAGGACAGACAGCGAGGCTCACTTAGCCCACTTTTTCTCGATGACACCCACTCCCCATCAACGCCCACCAACCCCTGTCAGTGCTGGGGAGCCATGGAGTTCACCCACTGAGGATTTGCCGGAGGGACTGGGAGAGTGTGCCTGTGTGGGCGCTGGGGATGGGGCTACTTCCCTTACAGGATTATAGGGTCGGAGCCGTGTGCCAGGGCTGGTCATATCACATGGTATTGGTCCCACCCTCCTGGCAGGCCAGTCGGCACCCGGCCTCTGTGAGGAGGTCTCAGAAATGGGTCAGCTTGGTTGGAACTATAGTGTGATATTCTTGGGGGCTGGATCTGATCTGAATCACGTTGGATAGAAGACACCCATCGCCTTTGCCATGAATTATATCCTACATTGTCTGGGCAGGGTGGCGGGGAGGTCAGCAGAGGGGAGCAGCTGGTAAACTGTCACCAGGGGTGAAACAGGTGTCCCCCCAAGTCAGCACTTTGCCCTGGACACAGGTCCTCCTGGGAGAGGCGTGCTGGACCCAGGCCGTGGGCCTCATCTTCTCTTCCTCCCATGGATGCTTTCCTGGAATCCTGGGGGTTGGCAGCTGATGCAGTGATCATATTATCTCATTCAGGGCCAGCCCTGGGATATAAAACTCACAGTTATCTGTGAGGGCAGGAGCTCACAGAGTAATTTAATTTAGTTCAGACAATATTTTTGGCACATCCACAGCATTCCAGGGCCTGTTAGGCCTGAAAACCCTAACACAGAGAAGAGACTTACCTTCTGCTCTCTGGGGGGTTCCCGGTCTATGGAGGGGATGTGGGAAGTCATGCAATGTCACCATGCTTTATGGTAAAATGTAGAAGAGATGAGAGAAGAAGAGCTATTGGCAGGATTCATGTGCTGGGGAGCCTCAGGGAGGGCCATAGGAGGAAGTGACCTTTGGGAAGGGTTTTGGAGGATGTGTAGGAGTTTTCTAGGCCATCGTGGAAGTTATGGCCTTGGAAGACAGGAGAGAAAATATGAGCAAGCGTGTGGAGGCTGGAAATGTGGGGCTGGTGGTTGTTGAAGCTGTTGGTGCGTTGTTTGGGCGTGGCAGTGGCAGTTGTAGGAGGTAAGGCCTGAAGAGCAGGTGGGGGTCATATTAGTATAGACCACTCTAGGGGCCTGATGCCGAGGTGGTGGGGAGTGACAGGAGTGGTCAGGCGGGCAGCCCCAGGTGGCAGAGTGGGGATCTGGGGCTCAGGAAGGAGGCAGCAGCTCTGACCAGGTCAGGAGCCCTGAGGTCTGGGCTGAGGAGGCGAGGATGAACATTCCCCTGGGTTTGCAGAGCCTCGTCCCTGGGGATGGAGTGGGGAAGACGCCCTGAGTGGCCTTGCCTGTCTTGGATGAGCGGTGCTATCAGCCAGTCACAGGGACCCAGGTGAGGGCCCACATGATGCTAGCAGGTGACTTAGCAGGTGTGAAGTCAGGTGACCACTCTGTTCTCTCTCCATCCCTCTTCTTCCCTGCTTCCCTTTGGGGAATGAGCTCTTCTGCTCCCACAAATGCTCCATCCCACCTGGCAGACCGTGAGTCTGTGTCATGGTGGTAAGTCAGGCATCTGCTCAGCCAGCTTCTCCAGACCTGTCTCCAAGTTGCCAGGAAAGAGAATGTGGTGTGCAAACCGAGGGTCGGTGCCTGGGGTGTCCTTCCCCTCAGCTGGAGCCCTCAGCGGAGGAAGGGGCCAGAGAGGATCGCTTGCATCTCTACTGGGCATGGGCGTGAGCATTAAGAGCTCTGAGCCTCAGTTTCTTTGCTGTGACTCACGGGGATCGGGCCTTGGACCACAGCTCCTAGCTCCTCACGGCTGCTATCCTGGCAGGAATACAAGCATGGGGGACCCTAGCAGGGACAGCCCATCTCAGTCCCCCCACTGAGCTGGCTTTGGGGCAGCTCGCCTACTCCCCAGGACCGCCACTGCTTCTGGGAATTAGGTGTTAGCGGCCCTGCCGGCCCCACAGCCTGGCAAGAACGGTCCAGTGGGAAAGGCCCGAGCCGCGCCAGGTGTCAGAGGTCCCGGTATACGTCTATCTTGATAGCAGGTGGGTAACTGATAGTGATGACGCATCTGGAGGTGTTCTCCACTAAGGTAGACCCAAAATAACCTGCGACCAAGTCTGAGCAGGATTTCCAGCCTGGGTTCTTGGGGTCTGGGGCCTTTGAGATCATCTAAGCCTGGAAGAGGGAAGAGGGGAGGAGGCGCACTGACCTGACCCAGGGCTGACTGTGGCCAGGTGCAGCCCGCGCTGGCCCGTACGCCTTCTCTTCTAAGGGCTGACGCCACCGAGTCCCCACCCTTTCCTGGAAAACTGAGGCCTGGAGAGTTGGAGGCGTGTGTACTTAGTAGCATCTCTGGAATTCCGAAGCCCAGGCTGTTCTAGATGGATGCGTGTGATTTTTCCGAGTTAGTTTTTCAAGCGTTTAAGTGTTTTTATGTTTCTTTGCTTTCCTGCGGTGTCCTAGGAAACACAGCGCAGTAAAAACCAACATGTGCTGAGAGGCATCTGGTGTCCATCGTCCTGGGGGCCCCTGTGACCTGCCCTCAAACCTCGTGTGCTGCTCGCTGCCACCACGCGGGTGGGTTGCCACTCACCTAACTGTGTTCTCCTGTTCTCCGAGGGGGCTGATTAGGGGCGTTGAGAACTGTATCTCCGGGCACCTGGGTGGCTCAGTGGTTGAGTATCTGCCTTCGGCTCAGGGCGTGATCTCGGGGTCCTGGGATCGAGTCTCACATTGAGCTCCCTGCAGGAGCCTGCTTCTCCCTCTGCCTGTGTCTTAGCCTCTCTCTGTACCTCTCATGAATAAATAAATAAAATCTTAAAAAAATTTAAAAAGAACTGCACCTCTGTCTTCCCTGCAAAGGGCCGCTGTATCTGCCATCGGGCACGTACTCCCATGGTGTTCTCGCACCCCTAGCACCTCACCCCCACCCTGAGGCTGCCTGTAGATCTGTGTGGCCTTTTATCACCATGGACGGGCTCTGTGTGGAGCACCTGGGTGGCCCCAGCCCAGGGCCCGGAAGCTGTCCCCTCTGCCTCTCCGGCACATTGGGGCCTGGCTTTGGCTCAGCGGAGGCCACTTCATTCTTGGCAGACTGGTGCTGCTGGCCTCTCCCCTGCCCGAGGCCCGGGCTTTCTCACCTGCCAGGGCGGCGAGGCTGAACTGTCCTTCCCAGCCCGGCAGAGAAGCCCCTGCCCTGTCCCTGGCCTGGGGCTCCCCTCACAAGTTAGCACAAACTGGGAGCTTAGAAGAGGCCGTTCCGTCTCTCAGGGTCTGGAGGCCACGAGGCTGAAATCGAGGTGCTGTCAGGCCACACTCCATCCTGAGGCCCTGGAGGGACTCCGTCCACTTCTTCTGGCTTCCAGGGCTCCAGGCACCCCAGGGCTTGCGGCCGTGTCCCTCTATCACTGCTTGCCATCACACGGCCTTCTCCTCATGTCTGTCTGTCTGCATCCCTGCTTCTGCTTATCCTCTTATGAGGACATGTGTTGTCGGATTCAAGGTCCACAGACGATCCAGGGATGGTCTCCTCTGCAGGCTCTTCACCCACTGATGTTTGCAAACACCTTTTCCCCAGGTAGTTTGCATCTGCAGGTTCTGGGGATTAGGATGTGGACTTCACCTTTCTGAGGGTTGCTGACAAACCCACTGCAAACCCCACGGTTCCCCAGTGCACCCCATCTCCCTCCAGCCTGGAAGGCAGAAGGCCCCCGTGCCACCTCTCCCTGTGCTGAGATGCCACTGGCCTGGAGGGGCCACAGGAGCTTCTCTGGAGAATGGCTTGAAGCTGGGTGTTCCCAACCCCCCCCCCTTACGTTCATGTGTCCACTCGGTCATCAGAAAGACCTTTAACTGTGGGCTGAGCTGTCCTCATCTCACAGGGGAAGGGAGGGGGCCTGGACAGCTGCAATTGTCCAGAACTTCCCCTGGGAAGCAGGGAGTGGCAGGGGGTGGTCCTGAGCCTGGGACCCCTGCCTGCTGTCCAGGCAGTCCTGATGTATCACCTCCGACATCAATGCCTGAGTGGCCTTGTTGGCCACAATCTAAATTTCATGGAAAATTATGACCGTGATGCTGGTAACATTCTCTCTCACTGCTGGAGCTGGGGAGGCCAAGCTGCATGGGTGTCTGTGCTCCCGGCTGCCTAGGGATTACCAGCCTGCAGGGAGGCCGCATGCTAAGATGGGCTTCCACCAGACTCACAAAGCAGTGATGGACGAGCTCAGAGCCACCTGGGTGGGGGCTCTCCTCCACCCCCAGCCCCATGCTGCCAGGCCATCTACTTCTTTGCATCTCTTTCTCTCAATTAAGCCCCAGCAGCTATGGTGCTGGGGTTCTGGCTGTGGGCTCTCTGCACCTTAATTAAGGGTCATAGTGAATGGTATTATATCCTGGGGTTGCCGTGATTCTATTAAAATTTCTCTTTGTAGACATCAGGCACAGCCCGATTCCACCCAGGGACAAAGGCGAAAGAAATCCAGGGCAGAGCAGCTCTCTCATCAGCAGGCCCTGTGCTTCCTTCTTGTGGCTGCCTCTAGCAGCTCAGCGAGGAGAGGGGTCAGTAGGTTCCGCGTTTCAGGTTGTTCAGATCTCCTGGACTCTGTGCTCTGAAATTAAGATGGTCCCAGGGGCGCCTGGGTGGCTCAGTGGTTGGGCCTCTGCCTTTGGCTCAGGCCGTGATCCTGGGGTCCTGGGATCGAGTCCCTTATTGGGCTCCCTGCGTGGAGCCTGCCTCTCCCTCTGCCTGTGTCTCTGCCTCTCTGTGTGTCACTTATGAATAAATAAATAAAATCTTAACAGAAAAAAAGATGGTCCCAGCAACACAGAGTGCAGTGATTAATTAGTAACGTCTGCTGTGGACTCCAAAGGAGGGCACTGAGGGCCCCATGTGCTGGTTGCTTCGTCCAGCTAAGTCCTTCCAATCTGGCCAGCCGGGTTCCCTATCACCAAGGCAGTGTTTCCAGCCCCAGAGCTCACCAGGACCTCAGTGATAGCCACAGCTATGCACCTGCAAGAGGGACCCACTTCTGGCAAAGGCAGGAACCTTAAGTGCGCCATGGGGTCCCAATTGGGGCCTGTGTCCACCTTCAGCCTCGCAGTTTGAGAAATCGGGCTGGAAGAAGAAGCAAATGTCATCAGGTGTCCTGCTTTGTTGCCCCCACCCGCATAGATGCCCAGCCCTACTCTGGCATAGACTGTGCCTCCTGTAGACTCTCTACCTGGCGTTCCTGGAAACCCCATCATTTACACCACGCTTTGCCAGACTTCCCTGCCTCTATCCCTACAGGGAGCCCCTGTGACTCACCAGGACAGGAATGGCCGCTTCATCTACAGGTCAGAAAACAGAGGCTCAGTGTGGAGAAGCCACCAAAAGTGGCCAAGCTGAGACATGGGCCCAGGTGTCCCCTGGCCACCTGATGGGAAAGCATTGGTGCCCTGTTGTGCAGGAGTCAGATCTGATCGAGTGTGTCACTTATGAATAAAGCAGTGTACCTGCTTTGCCATGACTGGCCACTGGCTTCTTTCATGTGTCTGTGCATTTCTCATTCATTCATTCATTCATTCATTCATTCATTCAATAATTATTTAGTGAATGCTTTCCACCATCCAGAGCTGGGAGACCTTCAGGGATGGACAGTCTAGTTGGAGAGATGGATGCTAACCACATAATTGCACAGATGGTGAGGTGCAGCCCCGAACTCCAGAAGTGTTCCTTCTGGCTCCCCCTCTGGCTCCTGGCCCTCCTGCGGCCATCAGCAGGGTGGGGGGCCAGGCGGGTGGCCTCGGGTCACCCCTGAGCTCACCACCCTGAATTCCCTGCATGCTCTCACACGCTCCCATCCCCGGGCACCCTGCATCGACCTCATAATTTCTGGCTGCAGAACCTCTATGCTTGCTTGAAACTGCTTCCTGCACCCCGTCTCGCATCGAGGGCCTTGTCAGGTGCCAGTGTTTGCAACCACTGCTGCTGTCCGGGCCACAGTGTGGATTTAAGAGGTCTCAGAGTTGTGTGAAGCCTTTCTCAAAGCATCACCTTCCTCTTGGTGGTAAGGTATCCACCAAGGAATCCACAGATCCGTCCTATGGTTAATGCTGGTGTCTTAAACCATCCCTAGCCAGTGCTCTGTGCCAGCAAGGCCACGAGAAATGTATTGTTTTAGGTTTGAAAATCTGGTCTGTGTATGAAAGTCGAGGCCTCTGAACTGAAATAATTGCGTGTAGTTCAGGTGAACCTGCCATTTCTGTTCACAGACAGAAGTGTTCTGGAAAACACAAATGCCTGCTCAAACCCCAGTCAAAAACCTTCTTCATCAGGAAAACACTTGTGAGCTAAGGGTTCCTCTTTCCAGGCGCTTGAGTTCTGGGAAGTGCCGGCTGCCGAGTGAGTGGATGGGACAAGGGGCGTCCAGTGGAGAGGAGCAACCTGTGTGAAGTGGGGGTTACTCCAGGGCCGTGAACCAGGCTCACAGCTGACGCTCCCATCAGCTCTGGGTTTGTAGGAACCCCTGCAGCAGGACAGGCAGGGTGCAAAGCAGTGGGATGGGAAGGTGGTCAGAGGGAGGGTGCTGGCCAGACCCCAAGGGTCACACCGGGTGGCAGGGGTGCGGAGGGGGCCCTGACCCCAGGTGAGTGGTGAACTGTGGCTGGGAAGTGCTGCCGACCTGCAGTGAACTCTGCAGGAAGATCCAGAGGCCTCTACACTGGGTTATTTATTTTCCTACTGGGATCCTCTTTTCCTAGACCATTTCCCTTCTGACTGTGTGGGGACCCAGACTCAGCTCAGGGCTGGGGAGGACCCCAAGAATGCATCCTTCTGCCCGGCATGGCAGTGCCAGCCCTGTCTAGGGCAGGGAGGGGGAGGACAGCTGACACAGCTCTCCTCGTGGAATAGAGCCCAGGCAGTTCCTGCGCGGAGGCCACAGAGCTTGCTCACAGAACGCTCCCCGTGTCGGTCTTTTAAAGGGGTCAGGATTGCCACTGTCGAGGGGCTAGCCTCAAAGGCCATGATTGCTGGGACAACCCACTCAGAGATCTCCTTTCTTGGAGGAGGCAGGGGGACGAGGGGTGCAAACAGGGGAGAGACAGCTCCCAGGCATCATCCCCAGTGTGCCCTGCCCTGGTCGGGATCCAGTGATAGAGGGACGGGTTGCCCGCCTTGTTCTCATCAGCGTCCCAGCTGCCTGTCCCAGCCTCTCCAGTCCATCCTCACTGTGCTGCTCTTCTGCTCCGGAAGGCTCTGGAATACTCTCACGGCTTTCCCTTTGCCCTCCTGCGAGTATAAACCAAAATTTTCCCTGCAAGATCTCCAGCTATTTCCTTCTCTATCCCCCAGTTCTGAGTTCTTTCCACTCTGAACCTCCTTGGCATCCTCTGAGCACACAACGCTTATCTTCTCTTCCACGCTTTGGCACATGCTATTTCCTGCATCCTCTTAGCTGAGCAGCCTGTACTCACGCTGCAGTCCTCCAGGAACGTATCACATCCTCCAGAAGCTACCTGTGGCTCTGGCTGAGGCTACGTTGGGGTGGGGCATCCTCACTTCTGCTCTCATGGCAGCTCTGCTCGGGGTGACAGAGCTTCCTGCACCGTGGACCCTCCCCAGGTCCCTAAGCGAGCACCTCTCCCTGAGAGCAGGTGCAGCACTTTTCACATCACTATCCTAGATACCCAGGAGCTAGTGCAGGGGCTGGCATACAGTAGGTGCCCATTTCATGCTGGCTGATGGAATAAATGCAGAGGGACTGCCTTGATTAAGATCTATCTGGGTTTGACCCCTCCTGATGCAAACTGTGTGACCTTGAGCACATCACTTAACCTCTCTGAGCTTCGATGTTCTATCTGTAAAAGGAGAGGGTGGCAATAACAGCTGGCGTCTAGCAAACATTTATTAAGCCTGTGAGCTACATGCCCTGTGAGCCCTTCTGCCCGGCAGCGCTTCCCTCCTCACAAGCCCTGTTTCAGGTGGCACGATTGCTGTTCTCCTGCTTGTCCCTGAGGGCAGGGGTGCTTGGGGGGCCAGGCTGGCTCGGGGTTCCCGCAGGTCAGGGGCAGCCAGCTGACCAGGGCCTCGCTCCAGGTGGTGGGCAGGCTCAAGTGGGGAGCACTGGGGACTTCTGAGTGCGGCATCCATAAGGCACGGAGGAGAGGGGGCTGCCCTGCCCGAGCCCGGGACCCCGGGCCTCACAGCAGCCCACAGGGGGCCCGGAAGGCTCTGCCCTCACAGGGCTCACACCGTCACATGGGGTGAACCCCACAGGACCCAGGGGACAAATGCAGGAAATGAGAAACGCATGCAGGGATGTCAGGAGGACACGGCCGGTGGCCAGCAACTGAACCTTTCAAACATCCCGCTTGGTCTATGTGGGGAAGGCCTGGGGCAAATCCCTGCCCCACAGCCAGCGGCCTGTCCTTTGGCAGCTCTCTCACTTTTCCTGGGTCTCAGTTTCTTCATCCACTAAATGGGAACAGCCACTTTCCAGTCCAGACAGTGCTTGGGAGGTCAAGGGCTCTGCACTGAGCGCTGCCTTGATTTGAGGGACTGCCCCGGGGAAGGCACCCAGGTGAGGAGCGATGCTGAACCCAGGGCGTGAGCTCTCTCTCTCCTGGGTCCCTGTCAGGGCTGGTGGTAGGTGAGGTGAGAGGCCAGGCCTAGTTCTTAAGAATCTGGGTGCCGAGGTGGGTGGCGTTTGGCTGGTGGGAGGTAGGGGCAACCTGACGAGTAGTACCTGACCTTGCAGGGTGTCATGAAGCTGGCTCAGCCAGGAAAAGAGCTGGGCTAGGGCCTAAGTAATGAAGGGTCAGGGGGCCGAGGGGGTGCCAGGAGGGGCTTCTGGAGGAGGGTGATCTTGAGCTTGACCTTGAAAGAGGTAGAGAATGGGACTCCAAGAGCATGGGCCAGCACAGGGAGCTTGGTTGGTGCCCCTTGGAGCTCAGGGCTTTGCGACTCTCTGGGCACATCCTGTTCGGTCCATACTTCATGTCTGTCATCCCTACGTCCTTAGTGCCGCCTAGGCCCGGCAGCACCAGCACCAGGTGTTGGGAACATTGCGAGAGTGAGGGAGGCATTGGGCATGGCAACAGAGCAGCAGACCTAGACTCCACTGCTTGGGTGGTATAGTCAGTGCCAAAGTCGCAGAGGTGAGTGGACAAGAAGGGAATTTGGAGCTTTCTGGAGATTATTCTGGAAAGTTTTTCCTGTGCCTTACCCTGTTAATGGCAGGAAGGAAGGGGGGGAAGCAGAAGCAACAGGACCTACTTTGTGCCAGCACCGCTGCCCCTCTCTATGCTCACGCTGCACCACAGAACCCTCCAGAACACTGCAGAGAACATTCCCCCTGAAGCTCAGGTGAGGGGCCCGAAGCCCAGAGGAGGAGGCTTGGCCCTGGGGCCGCCCACGGAGCAGGGGTGTGAGGCTTCCCATCTGGCTCTGACTCCAAGGGCCCTTCCCATCACACATCTGACTCCCAGGAATTAGAACTTTCTGGAAGGCTCCTGTGGCCCTCGACCCCTTCCCTGACCCCACACTCAGGGCATCGAGCCAGTGGCACTCTGCAGAGAAGCTGCAAAATTAGCAACTTAAATTTAGTTGTCAGGAAATTGGTTAAGGGAACAACGTATTTTCAAGGGATTAGTTTTCTTATAAACCAGCATGATAAAGAAAAAGGCCAAGTTGTGGGACCAAGGACATTCTCTAAATTTGTAACAAGGATCCATTATTCATGGGCGATATTTGAAAAGGCCGCAGCTCCAGAAGGAAATTAGGCATGAGTGGAAAGGTCCCTGGATGGGAGGGGCCTTTCCAGGGAGGGAATGCACCTGCCAATGGGAGGGGATGTACCTGCTGATCAGCAGAGGTGTAGGGGGGTGGGGTGGGTGGTGGGGTGGGTGGGGGGTGGGATAACCTGACCATCAGGATGGGGAGGGATGCATCTGCCAATTGGGGGCAGGAACAAGGGGGTCCTGTGGTGGTGAACACAGCACAGCTCCATCAGGGAGGCCAGAGGTGCCTTTCCATGCTACACCAGGCTCTGCAGTGTAGTTTGTACAGGTGCCTGCACACAGTAGGAGAACAACACAAAACTGAGCTGGGGGCCTTATCATTATATGTGGGGCCTAATTTACTCTAAACAGCAATGCTATGAATGGATAGTGGGCATTCTGCAGAAGAAGACACTAGGTCAGAGTGATGGAGAGAAGTAGCGTCACATGGCTGAGGCCTCAGGCTCGAGAGGCGCACACCCCATTGTCTCTCCCCATCCTGCCGTCTCTGCCATTTCCTCTCCCTTTGGTCTGTTGGTACGTGAAGGAATGGAGATCCAGGGCACTACTGGAAGACACACTGTGTGCCTCTCACCAGGCCTGAGTCCCCATTAGGAGGGACCCATTCAGCCTTCCTCTCCACCTGCTGGGGTTGCTATTATTGTCAGATGAGGAAACAGAGGCTCTGGGAGGTCTGGGGGACTTTCCCAGCCTCTGCACCTTCATCACCAGGGCTCTTCCCCTGCCACCCCGTGGGAAGTACGCGGCCGTCCTGATGCTGGGACCATCCCAATTCCTCAGCACGACTGACCCTGCTGAGGCTCCTCGCCTGGCTGGGTTCCAGCCAAGGCTCATAAGAGTCCTGCCTCCAAAGAATCCCACAGTTCAGGTTTCTCCATTAGTTATAATCATCGTCTTCGCCATATGTAAGCGCTAGCTCTGTCACCCAAGGTGGCAAGTGCCTCCATGCCCCCCCTGCACAGATGGGGAAACTGAGGATCACAAGGGTGAGTGACTTGTCCCAAGTCATGACCTAGTGGGGGAGCCAGGTCCCAGACTCCAGACCATATTCTTTCCAGAAAATTCATTGCCATGAATTTCAGAAGCCAAATGGCCACCAGGCAGTTTGTAAAAAAATGGAAAGAACAGTTTTAAGAAATGATTTTCTGCTGTGGCTCATCTCCTGTGGTGTGACCCAGCTGCACTTTGGGGTCCTTCTGTCCTCATTTCAGATGGCTGCACTTCTGGGGGGTGGACGTGTGTGGGGTCATGGAAATGAAGGATGGCGGCTCCCTGCCAGCTCTCCTATGCCTGAGCATGCTGACATAGGTGGGAACAGGCCACCTCCACGTGGACTCAGTGACCCAGACCCTTGCCTGGACCGATATGTCACTGTGCACACCTCTACCCTGTGTCACAGGTGATGGGAAGGCCCAGGTGCTCTGTCCACTGTTGGGCTCCGTGGGTCGGTGCTGGGGACATAACACATCTGCTTCCCATTGAAATTGGGAGCCAATGGGCAGAGATCCCACTGGTTCCCTGGTTTTAGAAGGTGCACAGACAGAGCTGCAGGAGGCGTGCTCACCTGGTCCCACCTAATGGCAGCTGGGATGGAGCCTTGCCTTCCAGGGGACTCCATCCTGAATGGGGAGGGGTTGGCTGCAACCGGGAGCTGCCTGTCCAGTTGTCCTGAGCCTCGTCCCCTCGTCTCTGAAAGGAAAAGAACAACTGACCTCCGGGGTCATCGTGGGCAGAAAATGCAGTAAGGTGGAAACAGCATCACCGGGGCGCAGTGGGTCCTGAGTTTACATAGCGCTCCCTGCCTCAGTCAGCACAAAGCAGCTGCCAGGAGCTGGGAGTGCACACGTGATCGGACCCCGGTCCTCTCCGTGGCATCCTTGGAGTGCAGCATGGCTGCAAAGGGACAGGTGTCTGGGAGCAGGAGGCAGAACCCCGTGAGCCCTGCGCTGGGACAGCGTGTAGAAGGACTTGGAGTGGTCCCCTCGTTCAGCCCACATGGGGGCAGCAGGCAGTGCTGGGGAAAGGCCTGAGAAGAACCCCCTCCCTACCACCCCTGCCTCTTGGCTCCTGGCGTGCTCTGTGCCACCTCTCAAGACCCCACAGCACTGAGCCCCCACAGCCATGACTCCTCCTGACCACCCTTCCCCCTGTCTTATCCCCTGCCCTACCCCCGGCCCTACCATTCTGCAGGTGCCTCTTGGGATCATTTTTCAAGGAAGTTTCCCACTCCTGCATCCTTGTCTGCTTTAGGGGGCACTGCCTCAGGCTTGTCGGAAGCACAGGCCGTGCTGGGGGCATGGAGGGACGGACAGGCAGGAGTAAGTCTAGGGGCTCCTGAGGAAGGACTTGTGATCCGTGCAGGATCCTTGCTTGCCTCAGTAGGTAACTCAGGGAAAACCTGGTACTGGGGGCAGCAATGGATGGAACCTCAGTTCCTCCCACATACCACCAGGGCCTCTGTTTGAGGCTCAAGTGGAGTGTGCCCTGTGGCAGCCTGACGGAAGGAAACCCGTGGCCAAACCTTAGGGCCCATCAGACTCCTGCCATCGGCCTGGGGCTTTAGTCTTGGCAGCACCTAGCCGGCTGTGCCCGGTGTGGACCCACCCTCCTGGGAGCCCTCTGGAGAGAGGGCCTGGCCTCCTTCTCTGGGGCACTGAGATTTGTGCCGCCTGACTGTGGCACCGCACAGGCCTTGCAGGGCACCCAGCTCCTTTGCTGGTTCTGTCCTGGTCTCTTAGTTACCGTTCTCCTTTGTCTTTACATCTTTGTCTTTCTTAAGGGATAAAAGTGGGGACACCTCCGTGTTAATGTTACAGTCATTGGTGACTATCTGACTCCCTGCACGTTGGCAGCCCCGTCTGCTGCAGGAGGTGAGGCCAGGAGCACCCAAGGAGTGGGATTTATGCGCCACGCATGCTGAGCGGGCTTCACGGCAAAGGTGCTGGGCTGGCGAAGGGGGCCAGGCAGAAGATGAGCCTCCCGGGGCTCTGCGGCCCGAGCACGTTCCTTGCCATCAGGACAGCCCAGACCGGACCCAGACATGCCCTGGTGTCCCCGCCCACAGAGGGGAACAGAGACCCTTCCACGGTTGGTCTTCCTGCTGGTCTTGCTGCACCTCTGTACCGTGAGACTGAAGGAATCTGGAGGTGTATCATCCCTTCTTCCTCTCCTTTAAAGTACGTCCCGACCAGGGAGATCCTCCCCCGCTAAGACACAATTAAGTCTCTCAAATTAATTATGCACCTGACAGCAGGGTTAGTGATTTTCTTAATTTCCACTGTAATTACATCGTGGGAACAGTCACCCCTGCTCTCCCAGGAAGGAGGCGTGGGCCCCAGCAGTGAGCACCATGTCTGCGGAGCCTGCAATCAAACTCCCCGTTGTGCACCCGAGATGGATGCTTGGCCCCAGCGCATGAAGCGTGTCCTTGCTCTGTGCCTCATGGTCTCCTCGAAACAAAGAATGTGCGCTGCTGGAACTGAAGGGTCTTACCAGGGAAGGAGTTTTGGGAGGCCGAAGCCAGGTGTCACGGGGCTCGGCCCACAATACCTAGCCCAGGTGTGGAAGAGGATTCTGTGGTCACGGTGGGCCCTGTGGGGCTGATGGTTCTGAACCCTGGGCTGGGCTACGATCTCTGTTTATAAAGGGATAATTTGCGTGAGTGCAAAGGAAGGCCGTCGCAAGGTGGAGAAGGGATATTCAGGAGTGTGATCAGAACGGCCACTGCTGTTTATTAAAAGGAGCTGCAGCAGACTCTGCTAGTCTGTGTGCTGGTGCCATGCCACACCAGGCAGCCTTTGCTGCTCCTCTTGTCCTGGCCCCTACAATCACCTCGTCCCTTGCATGGCTACCACTTACAATATGCCTGTCTTCTGGCCTATGACAGCTTTGGGACAAGAGGTACTTGCGGGGTGCAGGGAACAGGAGCTACATGCCTATGGCCTCAGGGCTGGAAGGGCCACCGCTGGAATTGAAAACTGGCTCTCCTGCTCTCTGGTTCCATATGACCTCTGAGCTCAGCACCTGCTGCCCAGGAGATGGAAGCCAGCCTTTCCTTCCGAGAGGTGCCCGTGGACGTGCTTCACTAAAAATGTCACCCCTTCAGCCTCAGCAGTTGGGGGAGAAAAGAATATCATAAAACCACAAGGGTGTGAGTGACCCAGGGGAATTGTGACCTATGCAAATGCTAGCTCATTGTTTTTCAAGAATCTGACTGTTCCTTCATCTCCGAGTGCACTTATTGGACAGGTTCCACCCCATTCCTTGTGTTCAAATTAAACAGCCGTGCCGAGTGGTCTGGGCAATGGTAACATGCTGTCATTTAGATCAGAGGCACCTCTCTCTGCGAGCCCAGGCTCATCTGAGGGGTTGGGAGATCAAAAATAAGAATAAATTAAATATGTATTATATATTCTATATCTTTGCTATCTCTTAGAAGCCCCAGTAGGAAAGTTATTAATTTGTAGAGCAGGGAACATCCAGACTCAGAAGGAGAAAAGCCCCGCATACACAGATCACCCATTTTCATGGCCCTGGGGGGCTGGGCCTTTTATAGACAGCGGTGAGACCACCTGCATAGAAACAAGGTAACTGGGTGTTTTGTACAAAATTTATTATCTCCTAGAAATACAGAATCAGCATTGACCTTGACTCAGATCTAGTCTGTACACGTTCCACAGGCCCAAGCACATGGATATGAGAGGACTTAGGGATAGAAGGACAGACCACTGGGGTCAGGGGTGTAGTGGATGAGGGATGGACATAGAGACAGCTGGGGGCAGTGGTGCAGTGGATGAGGGATGGGCATAGAGATAGCTGGGGGCAGGGGTGCAGTGGATGAGGGATGGACATAGAGATAGCTGGGGGCAGGGGTGCAGTGGATGAGGGATGGGCATAGAGACAGCTGGGGGAAGGGGTGCAGTGGATGAGGGATGGACATAGAGATAGCTGGGGGCAGGGGTGCAGTGGATGAGGGATGGGCATAGAGATAGCTGGGGGCAGCGGTGCAGTGGATGAGGGATGGACATAGAGATAGCTGGGGGCAGGGGTGCAGTGGATGAGGGATGGGCATAGAGACAGCTGGGGGCAGCGGTGCAGTGGATGAGGGATGGGCATAGAGACAGCTGGGGGCAGGAGTGCTGTGGATGGGATGGATGTAGAGATAGCGGCCAGCAGGGGTGCAGTGGATGGGATGCACATACAGACACCTGCGGGCAGGGGTGCAGTGGATGTGGAAATGATGGTACAGATGCAGATGACCCTACCCAAACAATAACAGTTGGAGGTGGGGACAGTCTAGATCCAGGGACAGACAGGTACAGACAGACAGGTGCAGGTACAGGGAGGTGGAGGTGGCCAGAGCTGTAGATACAGAGAGGGTGGGCCGCGTGCTCCCTGGTGGTTAAGCCGGGCTCAGGCCTGGGTCCAGAACAGTCGTATGTGGTACATGGATGGAAGTGGACTGGCCCAGCCCACTGGCCTGCTGGATACCACATTTAACTATTTCTCATTTTAAACTTCACCAAGGACCCGAGGCTGGGGGCCAGGGGTGAGCATCAGGGCAGGGGGTGGTTCTGAGCTCGTTCTGTGCCCCTGAAGGGAAAGGCGTCCCTTTGCCAGCCCCATACTCTCTGACTTGGCTGTGTGACCTGTGCCCTGGCCATGGGCAGAGGGAAGGAGCTGGTGCTGCTGCAGCCCCACCCCTGGCCCCCTACCCCTCCAGGCCGTGCCCTGCGCCCTGCCAGGTCCTCTCACTGCTCTCCACCTGTAGGGGTGAGGGGTAGGGGTACATTCCAGGGCGCCTGTCATGGCACAGCCTAAGGTCTGCCTGAAGCCCAGACCAGCAGAGGGGGTCGGCAATGCCACGCGGGGGCTTCTGGCTCCAGTCTCAGGCTCTTCCCACTGCACATGCAATTGAAGTGAGTGTTCAAGTGTTCCTTTATCAGCATAACTCCAACCCAAATGCCTTTGCTGGAAGAGCCTTGAACATTTTCTGGTGGGTTCGGCACTGTGTTCAGTGCTTCTCCTGTTCCTCTGACTCAGCCAGGGTGTGGAGTGAAGACACGGAGATGTGTTAGATGTCCCCTTGGTGCTGGGTGTCCCACTATAGCTCCTCTGATTCTATCAATCCATTTCTTAACTCTTAAGTACTGTTCATTTTCTAAACTAGGAAGCCAAACCCAGAAAGGTGAAGAAACTGCTGACATCATTCAGTTAATAAGTGGCTGAGCTGGGGGCATTTGGGTGGTGTAGTCGGTTGAGCATCTGAATCTTGGTTTTGGCTTACGTCACAATCCTGGGGTCCTGGGATCAAGCCCCGTGTTGGGCCTCCAGACTCATTGGAGAGTCTACTTGGGATTCTCTTCCTCTCTCTCCCTCTGCCTACCCCCTACCTCAAATAAATAAATCTTTTTTTAAAAAAGAAAGAGTTGATGTGGTATGTAGGGAATCCAATATGGCAGCAGGGGGTGGTCTGTGGAGCAAAAAAAGGGGTGAGAGCTGCCATTTATCTCACACCTGCTGGTTGTCAGGTGCTGGCCAGGGGCCTGTCTACTGGAAGTCTCATTGACTTGTCTCATCAGCCCCAAGAAATGGGCCTTGTCAGCCCCATGTGCCCAGAAAGACAGTGTGGCCCACCCAACAGCAGGAGGGGCCTTACTACCCTGCTCTGTTGGACCCTGGCCTAGCCTCTTCTTTTCAGGAGTCCTAGCCTCTCCCCATCCCTCTGTGGATCAGGCCCTATAGGCAGCACGGTGCTAGACTGTCCCCTGCCACCTGGCACTCATTCCCGAAGGCAGCCCCTGGCCCCCAAAGGCTCCTAGGCCTGCTGTGTTCCTCTCACATCTGACACCCACCTGGCCCAGCCCTGTGACACTTGGTCTACCTGGCCCCCTTGCTATGAGAAGCAGATAGCACCATGCGCTTGGTGTGGTGGGGACACTCCCACAGCCTGTCTCGCAGCGGGTGGGATGGTGAGCAGGTAGGCAGCAAGCTCTGGAGAAAGTCTCCTTGAGTCCAAAGCCCCATCCTCCTGTGTGACCTTTGTGAGTTAGTGAACTCCTAGGAGAATTGGAGTGATGGACTCCCTGTCCTCGTAGAGACAGAGTCAAGACTCGGTGGTGGCACATGGCAGCATTCAGCATAGAGCCTCCGTGGAATGTTGGTCACCCTGATGCCTCTGAGACTCTGTTTCTCCATCTGTGAATTAGGGCTCACAGCAGCAAAATCGTTTGTTGTGAGTTGCCAGGCAAAGGGAGCGGTCATGCAGTGCCCAGCTAGGGGTCACCTCACCACTCTCCAGGTGGGCACCGAGTTGGGATAGGGAGGTTTCTGGAAGCCAGCAGGGCAGTGGGATAGCCCAGGATCTACATCTGCCAA
The DNA here is from genome assembly GCF_053574225.1 of Canis aureus. NCBI lineage: Eukaryota > Metazoa > Chordata > Mammalia > Carnivora > Canidae > Canis > Canis aureus. Next base: position 60,339,828 of record NC_135612.1, read on the forward strand.
TGGTCACCGTGTCTTGTTTGCCCGAGTCCCAGGAAAGAGCATGTGGGAAATGGGACTTTGTCTCATTGTCATAAACCACCTCCACCAAAGTGCAGCAGGCTATGAATAACCACACTGGATGAGGCTGTTGCCTATGGTAAGCCCTTAGTATCTGATGCCATTTGGGATGGTTGTATATGCTCCACTGGGGAAGAATTAATGCCCCTGTTTTCCATGGTAATGGATTTGTATTTCTCCACTTAGAAGTTTCTAGCAGCTGCAGACAGAATTGCTTTATCTGTGTATGCATCTATCCATTCATGCATCCATCCATGCATCCATCCTCCATCCATGCATTCATCCATGCATGCATGCATCCATCCATCCATACATGCATGCTCCATGCATCCATCCATCCATGCATCCATCCGTGCATCCATCCTCCATGCATGCATGCATCCATTCATCTATCCATCCATCCATCCTCCATCCATCTATCCGACATCCATCATTTCGTCCATCTATCCATCCACCCATGCATGCATCCATCCATCCATCCATCTATGAATCTATCCATCCTCCATCCATCTATCCATCCATCCATCCATCCATCCATCCATCCACCCACTCATCTGCTAACATTACTGAGGTTTTACTCTGTTGGGGCAGCAAGATGAACAGTGGAAGGAGGAAGCCACAAACTGGCTGTGTGTTCCTGGGCTGGCCATTTGTCCTCTCTGAGCCTCAGTGGTCCTGTCTCTGGAGGATTCCTTACTTCTGACCTTATATGGATTCTTGGGAGACATGAACTAAACATTTATAAAGTACATGGACAGTCATTGAGTAGGAGCCTGTAAACTTACCTGAGACTTGATGTGGTCAGGGAGGGCTTCCCGGAGGCAGCAGAGCCTCAAACATCTCAGGAGATAGACACTCATTCCCCAAGACACAGTAAAAAACCAAACCAAACAAACACAACACAGTACAGGGAAGTGCTGTAAACATGAAATGTATTAATTACATGTGTAAAGAGTTAGGAATATTTTCTCCAAGTATAGCTGGTTTTTACTGGACCCATTAAGCTGGTAAATGAACCAGCATCTAATGGTCAAAAGAAATCCCTGTAATCATCGTCAGGAGGTCAAGGGTTTCTGAAGTGTGTTTCTGAGCACTGATTGAATCAAGTGTGTTTCTGAGCATTTTTAGTTTAATCAAGGATTGTAGAATTTGAGAGCCAATGTTTATTTAACATTACACTAAGATATTTTATTGAATAAAAAATGAAAGTGAATGGCATTCTCTTAAACTTTATGTAGAAGGATAGCTGCTTGTGCATAACAAAATTTTCTGAAAATAGAAAAAGAAACCAAGGAGAGGGAATTTGCTTAGAAACTCTTAAAACTCGCCGTGAAGTTGCTGGCTTTGGAAATAGTCTGTTAGTGAGGTGGCCGAGCACCTGAAGCAGACCCCTGCCGACGCACCGCACACACAGCGATCAATGAGAATTAGCAGTGAGAAAGATGGTTTTCCAGAAAGGTGAGGAAAAGAGGCCATTGGCCCATTTGGTACTTTCAGCAGAAAACAGAAGGCTGTGCCCTGTGTTTGGTGAGAGACTAGGAGAGAATATGCGGTTGGGTCTCAGGGCTGAAGCCTTGTGCCAAAGTTAGATGTGTCAAGGGGAAAAAAAGTAAAAAATCCAAATATAGCAAGAAAAGTCAAGAGAATATACACAATCATTTCAGCCAGACAGGAAACCCAGAATTTATAGGAAAATGTATGGGACACATTTGATGTATAAAACAGAACTGTGTGTAAGGCCAAAATGCTGTGAACCAAAATCAACAGAGCGCAGCCACACGTCTGAGGAGGGCAGGACTAATATGCAGTAGCCACCTCTGGCATGTTTCTGGAAAGCTCTAGTAAGCTGGGAGCAGCAGGAGGTGAAGAGTGGAAGGCCTGGGGCGGTGGGTGGATGTTCTCAGAACAGCAGCCCCCCGCACCTGTTAACTGGCGAGAAGATGCTCAGCCCCGAGGAGGCAGAGGCCGGACGGGACCGCTGTCTCCTCAGCCCTCAGCGATGCGTAAATAAGACACGGAGATCTGTGTCAGGCCTTCTCTCCCGAGCCTCGGGAATGGGAGTGAGCGGCCCCGGGGGCGGCCCACGCGTTCCCGGTGCGGAGGGCCAGCGGCAACACCCACCAGGGGACATAGACATGGGACCTTCACCGCCACCCCTGCTAGCTCCCCGAGGGCGACGAGAACGGCAGGACTTAAGGCTTCACGGATGGGATGTTTCTACAGCCTGAATGTGACAAAAACAAGCTGGGCAGCGGGGAGCAGAGCGGGTACCTGTAGACAGGGCGCCGGGCCGAGCGCATCCACACCAGGGACCCCTGGGCAGTCGGGAGAGGGACGCTGTCATCAGGCTGGAGCAGTTTCCACATTGTATTATTTTTCAAATTCAATATATTTAAACTAAAAAGAAAACAAAAGCGTTCACCCATTTCCCCCAAACCCCCACCCTGGGCGGCCGGCCTCTCCCTCTCCCTGCCCCCTCCCTGACCCATGTATAGGTGAGATCATACTGTACTTGTACTTCTCTGACCTGTATCAGTGCAATGCCCTCACCTGTATCACTTAGTGCAATGCCCTCAAGTTCCATCCACCTTGTCACAAATAGCAGGATTTCCTTTTTTATGGCTGAGTAGTAGTCCAGAGTGTATATATGCACACGTGTATGCGTGCATGCGTGTGTGTGTGTGTGTGTCTATCCATTCATCCATCAATGGACACTTGAGTTGCCATGTCTTGGCTATCATACATAATGCTGCTGTGAACTTGGAGGTGCATTTATCTTTTCAAGTTAGTGTTTTTGCTTCCTTTGGATAAATACCCAGAAGTGGGATTGCTGGATCGTGTGGGAGTTCTATTTTGAATTTTTCGAGGGCCTTTGTGTTTTCTAGTGGCTACACCAATTTACATTCTACCAGTAGTGTACTCAGATTCCCTTTTCTCCACATCCTCGCCAACACTTGTTATTTCTTGTCTTTTTGGTGATAGCCATTCTGACAGGTGTGAGGTGATGTCCCATCGTGGATATGATCTGCATTCCCCTGATGATGAGTCATGTGGAGCATCTTTTCATGCACCTGTTGGGCATCTGTATGTCTTCTTGGGATCAATGTCTGTTCAGATCCTCTGCTCATTTTTCAATGGTATCGTTTGGGACTTTTTTTTCTGTTGAGTTATATAAGTTCTTTAGATATTTTGGATCTTAGCCCCTTATCAGATTTGTAAGCTGTTTTTTTTTTTTTTAAATTATTCTGTAGGGGGATCTCTGGGTGGCTCAATGGTTTAGCACTTGCCTTTCGCCCAGGGTGTGATCCTGGAGTCCCAGGATCGAGTCCCACATCGGGCTCCCTGTGTGGAGCCTGCTTCTCCCTCTGCCTGTATCTCTGCTTCTCTCTCTCTCTCTTTCTCTGTCTCTCATGAATAAATAAATAAAATCTTTAAAAAAATAAATCAGGGGCAGCCTTGGTGGCTCAGCGGTTTAGCGCCGCCTTCAGCCCAGGGCCTGATCCTGGGATCCGGGGTCGAGTCCCACGTCGAGCTCCCTGCATGGAGCCTGCTTCTCCCTCTGCCTGCGTCTCTGTGTCTCCCATGAATAAAATTAAATCTTTAAAAAAATAAAAAAAATAAAAAAATAAATCATTCCATAGGTTGCCTTTTCCCCTTGGTGATGGCATCCTTTGATGTGTAGAAGCTTTTTAGTTTGATAAAGTCCTACTTGTTGATTTTTTCTTCTGTTGCTTTTACTTTTGCTGTCAAATTCAAAAAGTCATCACCAAGAACTATATCAAGGACATTAATGACTATGTTTTCTTCTGGGAGTTTTATAACATCGGGTTTTATGTTCAGTCTTTAATCTATTTTGAGTTAGTTTGCGTGTGTGATGTAAGATAGTGAGTGGTCCAGTTCCATAATTTTGTGTATTTTGTGTGTGTGGCTGTCCAGTTTTCCCAACACTATTTATTGAGGAGACTCACCTTTCCCCAGTGCATATTCTTGGCTCCTTTGTTGCAATTAACTGGCCATATATGCATGGGTTTATTTCTAGGCTCTCTATTCTATCCGATTGATCTGTATGTCTGTTTTTATGCTGTTACCATATTGTTTTAATTTTTTGTTTTTTTTAAGATCTTATTTATTTGACACACACACACACACACACACACACACACACACACAAGACAGAGCACAAGCAGGAGGAATGGCAGAGGGAGAGAGAGAAGCAGGATCCTCACTGAGTAGAGAGCCTGATGCAGGGCTCAATCCCAGGACTCTGGGATCATGACCTGAGCTTGAAGGCAGATACTCTACTGACTGAGCCACCCAGGAACCCCCCCCCCCCATATTGTTTTAATTACTGTAGCTTTGTAATATAGTTTGAAATCAGGAGGCGTGATTCCTGTAGCTTTGTTCTTCTTTCTTAAGTTTGCTTTGGCTATTTGGGGTCTTTTGCGCCACACATATTTTAAGATTGTTTGCTATATATATATATACTTTTTAGTGTCATTGAAATTTTGATAGGCATTGCATTAAACCTGTAGATTGCTCTGGGGGGTATGGACATTTGAATAATATTAATTCTTCCAATCCATGAGCATGGTATATCTTTCCATTTATTTGTGCCTTCCTCAACTTCTTTTATTAACATCTTAATAAGCAGGTCTTTACACCACCTTGGTTGAATTTATTCTGAAGCGTTTTATTCTTTTGGACACAATTGTTAATGAGAATATTTTCTTAATTTCTCTGATAGTTTATTATTAGTAATAGAAATGCAACAGATTTTTGGGTATGGATTTTGTACCCTGCAACTTCACTAAATTCTTTTATTGGTTTTAACTTTTTTTTTTATTCAGTCTTTAGGGTTTTCTATGTATAATATAATGTCATCTGCAGAGAATCAAAGATTTATTTTTTCTTTCCTACTTGGATGCCCCTTTTTTTCTTTTTTTGACTTGGATGCCATTTATTTCTTTATCTTGCCTAATTGCTCTGGCTAAGATTTCTAATACTAAAGTCAAATAAAAGTGTCGAGACTGGGTATCCTCGTTTTATTCTTGATCTCAGAGAAAAAGCTTTCGGCATTTCACCATGGAGAATGGTGTCAGTTGTGGGCTTGTCATATATGCCCTTTGTTATGTTTAGGTATGTTCCTTTATACCTCCACTTAATTGAGATACATTATAGTAAGCAAGAAAAGCAAGATAGAGGGTAGGAGATAATGTTATCTTGCTTAATGTGAAACAAAACCTACCAACAGCAAAACAAGCCTGCCGCACAGAGGTCTGTGTTTGTGTGTGCAAGTATGGGAGCTCAGAGAAGGATCTGAGGAGTTCTCCCTGGGATGTTTGGTTGGGTTTTGTTGTCTGGGTGTGGATGGAGGGAAGTTTTGTGGATGGGGTTGGGGGTGATTAATTTTACAAAACTTGTAGGAAGGTCATGGGGAACAGGAGAGGGGGGAGCATAAGGGTGGTCACCGGTCCCCTCACTGACTCTTCTGCCATAGTTGTGGGTGATGGAATTTCACACCATTTACACTTCTTCTGTTCTATACGTATGTATCATTCAGGTTTCTACAGTGCACAAATATGATTCATATAATCAGAAACAAAACAACAAAGCGACTTTCATTGCATGGACAAAAAATTGGCAGCACTGTGCATCTGAGCTCTGAGGAGAGGCCCAGAGGAATGATTAAAAAAAAAAAAAAAAGGATAGAGAACATTGTAGAAAGAAAACAAAATTGGAAAGGAAGAAAGGGCTAACATCCTTTGGGCTGGCGAGAAGTGAATCATCAGGAAGCTGTGTCCTGGGGAAGAGCATTGCATGCACAGTGCATGTCGTGCTGTGAGCAGGACAGGGAAGGACACGGGGACTGTGATGGCACACTGAACCCATACAATAGCACCTTGTGGGTCACTGTTAATTTCTTTGGAGGCCACCTCTGTCAAAGCCCAAGCAGGACTTCAGTTCTGCTTGAAGCACACAGAGACAGGTGAGGCCGATGGGCCGCCCCAGGAATTCAGGGACTTGCTGCTACTTCTAGAGCAGAGGGACAAAGGGAGATGGTGGCTCTCCTGCAGTTCAGGATCCAGGCTCCCAGCAGGAGCCAGAATCGGGGTGAGCCTGCTGGGCAGGAGCTGGAGGGAAGAGGCACAGACTCTGCTGGAGACAGGAAACAAAGGAGAAATACCCCAGTGTCTCCCTCCCTCCCTCCTGCAGCCCCCACAGAGCCTGCCCCCACAGAGCCCACTGGGACATGTGATGGCCTGGGTCAGGGGGCCTGTGGGGTCGGGCTCCCGTGGCTCAGAGCAGAGTGGGGACAGGGAACAGGTTTGAGGGAAATGAGAATGGCTGTCAGGGCAGGGAATATATTTTCAAGTCTATTCTCATCACATCAAGAGGAGGACCTTGAGGCAGACACGGAGGGCATTCCTGTCATTCCCACTGCCCAGGTGGGGAGAGCGAAGCTCCGAAAGGCCTGGGACGAGCCACCAGAAAGAAAGGGCTCTGCAGGGCGAGGGAGGCGGGAGGCCAAGGAGGCCATGCTCACCTCCCACCTCCTGGCAGTGGCCTCACTGGGCTTGAGAGGTGGGCACTGAGGGGGGCTCTTGACAGGATGAGTACCAGGTGTAATGCTATATGTCGGCAAATCGAACTCCAATAAAAAATATACAAAAGAGAGAGAGAGAGAGAGAGAGGTAGTTCTACGAGATTCCACCTCCTTGCCTGACGGGGTGTGTGCCAGGATCTGGGGTTCAGTGACAGACTCAGGAGGGAGCTGCCTGGGCGAGGAGGGAGTCGAGGTGCCTTTCCAAACCACCGCCTCTGGCGTGGCAGCTGTTGTCACTGCTTCGGGGACTGAGAAATTACATCTCTCTCTCTAAATGTTCCTTTTTTATTTCTTTCTTTCTTTCTTTTTTAATTGCCATGACTGGAATAATCCCAGTTTATCTTCTCTTTCACCCTTGACGGTGAATTTAATTTAATAGGCTGTAACTGCCCTGCCTCTGATCTTTAAATGCTGTGTTTATTTGCCTTATTAGCATGGATGCTATGTTTGAAGAAAGTGCACAGATGTCTTGCAATGTGGGGCTTCAACCAGCGGCTGGATTGTCGAGTGGCCTTGCTATGTCCACGGCCCCTGACTGAAGCTGATGTGGACAAAGAGGCTTCTATTCCCCTGGGGCCGCAGGAGCCCGCTGTAGTGTGGGAATGACAGGGGAGACTGAGCCGATGGAAGGAGGCCAAGGCCGTCCCTACTGAATGTTCTGGAGCTCTGTCTGGGAGAGTCCAGCTTGAGGCCCCCAGATAGGACAGGTGTCCCTGCCCTCCCCAGCTGTCCACAACTTGTGTGTGTGTGTGTGTGTGTGTGTGTGTGATGTCCTCCTGCTGACTTCCCCCAGGAGGGCCCCAGCCCTGTCCGTCACTAAGTTGGCAAGACCAGAGGTTGAAATCTGAAGCGCCCTTACTTCATGACACAGTCCAATTCCAGGCCCCTGGAAGCCAGTGGCCTTAAGCAAGGAAACCAGGGAGGAGCTGTGTCCTGTTCAATAAGTATCCTGCCCAGGAAAGGCAGCTTCAGCGTCCTACCACAGGGCCTTTGCACATGCTGTTCTCTTTTCCAGACACTCACATGGACCAACTCCTCAATGCATTCAAGTCCCTGTTCAAATGTCATGTCATTGGGAGGGCATCCTGTGCCCCTCTGAAGTAGCAGCCCCTTATTCTGTGATTCATAGCATGACCTGACGCTATACATTTGTCCTGCTTATTTATCCTCTGACTGTCCCCCTATAGCATCAGCTCTCTGGGGTCAGGAGCCCTGGCATCTGGTTACCCCCCAGGAAGGGGTGAAGCCAGAACAAGTGTCCTGCTTTCCTGGTGGCCCCGGAGAGAGGACCACACATTGTCCTAGATCTTTTCATCATGGGACGTGTACTCTGGAGATGACCTGGGGAGAAAGGGAGCGGGAAAGGTAGAAGGAGTGAATGAAGGAGAGAATGGCTCACACAGAAAACCAGAGACATGTGGAGAGAGAGAGACAGACAGATCCAGAGACACAAGGACAGAGCTGTCCCGTGGAAGAACTCTCAGAGACGTAGAGAGATGGAGAAAGAATGCACACAGATACCAACACAGAGAGAGACAGAGACAGAATTGGAGGTGCATCAAGAGGCCAGAGATCCAACACAGAGAGAGACAGGGAGCTGGACCTGGGTGGCAGGGTCTGCAGACACTGGTTGGGGACGCCCGCCGAGGCCGCTGGGGGCTGAGCAGCACCCGGAACAGCCCGTTTCTTCACGTTGCTAAAAAATTGAGGCTTTCTCCTTCATCTCGTCTGGAATTCTAGCATCAGCTGTCTGCCGCTCCCCCAGATGCTCAGACGCAGGAAATTCAGACAGGCTTGGGCCTGGCCCTCTTCCAGCTAAGAATCTGTCCTCAGGAAAAGACTCTCCTCCATGGGGAAGGAAACAGAACTGACATCACCCTGGGGCCTGAATCGTGCACATCCATCTCTGGCAGGTCCTTGCAAGGTGGTGTGTTGTTGTTGAAGATACACAGTGTCCTCCCGTGTGGGCAGCACTGTGGGCATGGCGGATTCATTTGCACGCTTCCTGTGAAGAACAGCACAATGACATCCTGGTGTTCTTAAAATAGAAGTTGAGTCACATGCTGGAATCAACCCAGTAATGGGCCCTGGGATCCAGGAGACATAACGATGGTATAAACAGGCAGCACGGTTACTGGGAGAGCATTTTAAAGGCTCAGTCAGTCATTCATCAAACATCTCCTAGGCTCCTGGTGGTGGAGCCTCCACAAAGCCTCTCCATGTACCCCCTCTCAGAGCCCAGCCCAGGGCCGGGCACGCAGCAGGTGCCCAAGAACATGTGAGTTGGATGGATGGAAGGAAAGAAGGAAAGAAGGAAGGAAGGATAGATGGATAGATGGATGGATGGATGGATGGATGGATGGATGGATGGATGGATGGCCCGGCCAGGCAGGTGGTGGATGGAAGAAGGGTTGGATGGTCAGAGGGAAGCAGATGGGGAGTGTCAACCAGAAACAAGCCCAGAATACCATGAGACACCACTCACTGGTCTATAGCGAGGACCCACAGGATCGCCCCCACCCCCAGAACTCAGCTCCCCCAGACTCCATCTATACTGACACCTCCTACTTGCCCCCTAGCTTTCCAAGGGCAGGAAAGACATCCCCTCCTCCTACCCCTGCCCCTCCCAGACCCCCTCCCATGGAGGAGTAGGCTCCTTCCCCTACTGATGGGCCCTCACACAGGTGTGGCTTTCCTGGGGGCCCTACTGGACATTGGGACCCCACATCTCTGTAAGGACAGACCCCAGCTTGGAGGGAGCTTTTCTTCCAATATTAGAACCTGTTCTGTAGGCACTGCCCCTCAGTGGCCATGGGCCTCGGCTGAGCCACTTCATGTACCAGAGCCTCAAATTCTTCTTTTTCCTTCGTGGATTCTTGGGCCCCCCTGTGGGCTGCGGGTGAGGTGAGAGGGTGTGGCACCGTTCCTGGACCAAGCAGCTCATCTGAGGACCAGAACCTGCTTTCTCTGCAGGTGGGTGGGGCGAGGTCGTGGGCTACAGGACCCAACACACCTGGGTCCACCTGCCTCCTCACTTATTTGCTGTGGGATTCTGAGCAAGTCACTGAACCTCTCTGGACCTTGGCTTCCTGGGGTCCGCAATGGGACCCCGGGTTCTCAGTGTGAGAGCACTTGGAGAAGTGGGGCCTGTAATACAGATGCAAGTTGCCTGACTTCTAAAAATGTTTTTGCTGGGGATGCATGGGGATTCCAGCCACCACTTCCTGGCAGTGTCTGGCAGGAGCCCCCCTGCCCCAGCTCGCTGAGATGGCACCGCTGGCAGAAACACCCCCAGAAGGGGGACCATGGCTTCGGCTGGATTCTAGGAGTGATGTATGCACAAGGGGTCACAGTCCCCCTTCCTGTGGCCTGGAGGTTAAGAATCCACTTGCAGTGTAGCCAAATGTCCTGGGGCAGGTTCCAGGCAGGGGCAGGCACATTGTCCATCTGACACTGTGACGGGTCCTGCCTGTGGGGTGAGAGTCCCCGGCCCCGAGACACCCCCACATGCTCCCGAGGAGACACCCTGACCCAGTGCCTGACCCAGTACCCCCTCCCTGCGTCTCCTAGCTTCTCAGAACTATGGTCACAACGGTCAATCCTGCATGCTTGCTGAATGACGCACCTTCTCTGAGAAGGGCCAGACTCATAATTCTCATGTGCTTAAAGGCATCTTATCGCTGTTGAACTCTCTGGGGATCTTAAGAATTGGGAGAGACATGTTCTGCCGATTTCCACCTGCTTTGGTTTTCTTGCCTGGAGAGCAGTGATGATGGGGTGCCTGTGGGAGGAGGCGGAGTGATGGGGCCCGTGTGAAGAGACCACATCGGCAAGGGAGGGACGGTGCGGGTGGCTCCTCACCACACTTCTACTGTTGTTTGCACTATTATGGAAATTGGGCATCATTCACCACTTCAGCAAACTTCCACCGACTGCTCAGGCTGGGAGCTGGGGATGTGGAGGTGAGGGTCACGCCTTGCAGCTTCCATGGTGCTGCAGGGGCTCGGGGCAGCCCAAGCAGGGCCGCACCATGGGCTCTTGACTAGTGGGACTCAGGTTAATGCACAGGGCGTCGGGGGAGGATGACCCCTCAGCAGGGGTGAGGTGGGGAGGGGGCAGGCCCAGGCAGGCATCCCTTGGGGAGGATGAAACATGACCCTGGCTCACACTTACCACAAAACTACAGGAGATCCTCAGCAGTGGGGTCTTCAGGACAGGGATGAGTAGCTTCGCAGGGCAGAGGGTAACCAGACACCAGTACTCTGCTCCCAGGAGCTGGCGCTCTAGATAGGAAGTGAATTAACACAGCTCGTGTATAACATCAGGTAGCAATGTGTGCTATGGATAAAAGTCAAGCAGGCAACAGGGCAGAGCTATGGGAAAGTGGCCTGGGATGCTGTCCTCGGGGACAGTTGAACAAGGCCTGGAATGCAGCAGGGAGTCCATTGCTGTGTGTGTCTGGGAAGGGGAACAGCATGTGCAAAGGCCCAGGGCGGACTGCACACCAGGCGGCATTTCGTAGGCCATGGGGACAGTGCTTTACTCTTCAGGCAATGACACATGACAACACATATGGGTACCACCAACCAGGGAAGCTCACCTGTGCCTTAGTGTCCAGGGTTTTTGTTGAGGTTGTTGGTCATGTGTCCCCTGTGGCTGACTTCGTCTCCTGCCCCTCTGGAAGTAGAGTGATCCCAGCTGACCCAAGACCCCTACCAGGAATCACATCGTCTGCATGGACTGGCTGGCTGGCTGGGGGCACAGGGGAGCAGAGGCGCTCTTACCAGGTGGGACCTGCCAAGGGCTTAGAGGTGACCTTCCAGATGCTAATCTGGGGCTTAGCCTTTCTTTGGAGTGTGCAGAGTTCAGACAAGCCAGACCTTCTGAGCTGACCTCTTACTGCACAGTCACCAACACTTTGTGTTTCCAGGAGGAGGAGGAGGAGGAGGGGAAGGAGGAGGAAGATGGGGAGGGAGGTAATTGCTGTATTCTGGGCCAGCCACTGTGCTGGGAGGTTCATGGCTATCATTTCATTTAATGCTTGTGACGACCGTGGATGGAAGGCATGTCCCCATTGTACAGAAGGGACACGTGTGGTCAATAAATTGAGTCACCAGCTCAAGGTCACACAGGCCCCTCCACTTGAGGGTGACATGGGCCATGGCTGCAGGCCACTGTCTTTGGAGTAATGCTTTAAGCACATGGGTGTCTCTTGTAGGAGACTGGCTAGGAGAAGTTGTGGCCCTTGCTGGGGCTGGCCCCCTGCTTGGCCCAGGAAGGGCTCTGGAGGGGGTCCGACAACTCTTCAGGGTCCTCTGTGCACCCTGGGAGAGCCACAGCCCCCAGTGCACACTTCCCTGGGTGCCTAGGGCAGCAGCTGGACGAGGTTGACCAGGTGGCCCTGGAGCTGCCTCCTCTGTCTGCTGAGAGGAGGGTATGTGGCTGTCTGTCCTGCTGGTTCCCCACAGGCTGCAGGCAGATGCTGCTGCTGCCGCCGCTGCACATGGCCTCTGCTCCGTGTAGACAGGAGCCTTTACCTATTGTTTGTCTTCAGTCTCCAGAAACGTTCACCTGATGGATTTCAAAGATGTCTTTGGCATTGGCTTGGTTTGAGGAACTTGGTTGTTTCACCTCCTTGTCGGTGGGTTGGAGTGAGCAGGGATTGTGACCTCTGCCCTCCAGCTGCCCACCCAGGACTGCCCGGAGTCTCCTGGACTCAGGAGCTCTGCTCGGGGCCGGGAGACCTCAGTCAAGGTCATACCCTGGGCCACTCAGCTGCTGTGTGACTTTGAGCCCGTGGCTGCCCTTCTCTGGGCCTGTGTCCTGTTCACAGAAGGGGTGTGGAGGAGGCCTGAAGGAATCTGCCCTGTGTGGCTCTCACAGTGGGGTCTGGGGCTGAGAGCTCATGCAGGGCTGAGGCAGGCTCTGGGTGAGGTCGGGCGGGTGGACATTTGTGCGCTCTTATGGCAGCCTTCCCTGGTCCCCGCTCCGTCTGGGGCTCGAGCTCGGGGCTGGCCAGAGAGCCGGTCCGACACAGTCCCGGCCCTTGAGGGGCTCTCAGGGGGGTCCCTCGAATGGAACAGGTGTCCCAGGGAGCGGTGGGCGTGCAGAAGAGGAGCAGAGGCGGCGTGGCGGGCTGAGGGGGTCGCCCAGCAGGCCATGTGCCTCCTGTCGTCTCCACCTTCCCAGGCTCCTCCTGTGCAGAGGGGTGGATGACCACATCCCTCCCTGTGTGCTCTCCTGGGCCTGACCGTTGGCCCACTGTTGTTGGGGACTCTGCATTTATTCCAAAGGTGTTGGGGACCTCTTGGGGGTAGTTCACAGGGCAGTTGCATGATTTGCGAGAAGAGGAACCTAGTAGAGGGACACAGAGATGGAAAATTCTTGATTCCCAGGAAGACTTGATCTTCTCTGGGTGGTCCCGGCTCCTTCTGAACCCTGACCCACTGCCGGAGTTGTGGGTGCAGGTTGAAGACGGCTCTCCCCTCACCTTGTCCTGTCTGGGGAGTGGCTGCTGGCAAGCAGTGGGGACCGCATGCCATGGGGCAGAGCTACCACCCAGGCTGGAGGCCAGGCTGCCCCTGCCACACTCAGCTCCCACACCGTCCACACATTTACTGCCCTGCGCCTCAGTCTCCTGCTCTGGAAACATGGTACATGTTACATGTTGGGGGGATCAAGGGTTTAGTACATCGTGCTCAGCACTTGGTTAGTAGGACATCTGGGGGAATAACAATGATGTGCTATTGTCACCAGTCCTGTTATTGTCACCTGATATCACAGACAAATTTGGTCTCAGAGATACGAACTCTCAGAGATCGTCCAAGGTCCAAAACCAGGAAAGGTTGGAGGTGCCTGCAAGGTCGGATCACTTAACTTCAGCTCAGAGGCCATGTCTTTAGGGACATAGTTTGGGAACGGAAATCGGTAGGCTTTCAGCTTAACTATTCCATTGTGTCATTGAATCCGCCTTTGTTTATACTCCAGGAACTTTTTGCCATAAAAAAATTTTTTTTTCAATCCGATATCCCCACTTTCATGACTTAAAGTTATTTGATGTTTACCGAGATAGTTGTGTTGTGTCTTATTTCTTACCCCATTTCTGTACTTTGTATTAAAATATTCCTTGTAACATTTAAAAATAGAATTCCCTTCCAGATTGCCTGGATCTTGTCTGCTAATGCCTCTGTGCACTTACTCTTCTTTAAAAAGCTTAATCTATCATTTGGGCTGCCTTTGGCAGGAGCCAAATGTAGTCAAGAGTCATTCAGAAAATCAATTTAGAGCATCAGATTCTCTAATCTGACAAATTGGCATATAAAAGTGTTATCATTTTGTGCCAGGACCCCCTCAAGAATAAATGAGGACCCTCGTTTTTAAGATATCAAATTGTAAGATTTTCTCAGATCTAAAAACACATTTTTTTTTTTTTTAAACAGCACACAGACACTTAGAGCTTCACAGAAGAGCCCCGCTCCTGGGACATAACCCCAGGGAATAATCCAGGATGTGTTGAAATAATGAAGATGTTGTTTATGACGGGCAGAGGGGCTCTGAATAGCAATATATGGGAAAAAATGAATTTCCAAAGCGCATAGCGCGTAAGAGGCACTCAGTGTTTGTAGAAATGCCTGACATAGTTCAGCCTAACGAATGGCCTGTCAGCAATGCCACGTGGCCTGGATGGAATGTCACACAGCCGACAGGAAATGCCGACCATCGTAAATGCAGAATGGGATTTTGTGTACAGGCTGTCACTGCCGCCCTATGAATGTGATCACATTTGGACAAAGGCTGGACGGACGAGTGTAGAGGATGATGGGGCCCAGTCGATGGCTGAAGCAGAAGCTTCTTTTCTTGCTACTGTTGTAGACACTTCCTGTTATTTTCCTCCAATTATCTTTAAATGATTCCAAGAAGAGTGGAGGATGAGTTGGCATATCAAGAAGGAAATTTCATTGTAAGTGGATTGGTAAACTTCTGGAATTTTCCTACGGATAAGTTCCAGGTCCCAAGGGTAGCCTAAGCTGGCGCAGCCCCCAGAGCCATGCCCAGACCCTCTGACTTTGCAGCTCACAACCCCACCCACCCCACCTCTAAGGGGCCTGCTCTCCCAGGCCCTGCCGATCTTCCTCCAAGATGAGGCAGCTGCCGGGTTGGACAGCTTTTCAGAGCCGCATTATCTGGTCTGCAGCAAGCCTTTTCGTGTTATTATTTGTCTTTTTTCTATTTGGATGTTTTCTATTTGAAATGACATTTCTGAGCTTCAGAGAGGCTTGGCATTCTCCCAAATTGGAGAATGTATGCACCCCTGTGCTTCACCCTGGGCCCTGACAGACAGAGGTCGGCCGTGGGCAGGGCCTGGTCCTGGCCAGCAACTATCCTGTCCTGTTCCTAGGAGGTGCTTGTGTGTCATTCCCAACAAAAATCTAGAGTGCCCCACGCTGCCTCCCCCAACCCTCCACACTCCCACTGTGTCAGGAGCATCAGAGATGGTGGGCATATGAACCCGCCCGGGCATAAACCCAGCCAGGCCCCTCCAGTTCCCCCATCAGATACAAGTTCCTCAATTAACCTAGAAGACACAGCAATGTCCTGTCTGGTCCCCGGGTCGCTTCTCAGGGAGCCACATCTGGTATCATTAGTTATGGCAGTGGCCTGTCGCCTGCAGCCTCTGGGGCAATTGGCACTTCCCCTTCCTACACCTGCTGCTGCTAATGGCCCCACCCTGCTCCCAGCCTGCAGCCTGGGCTAAGGGTGGCTTGGTCACCTGCCTTGGCCTCTGGAATTGGGCCCAGCTGAGGGCTTGCTGAGCGGCTGTAAAAGCAAGAACATCTATGGGAGGTTGACAGGGCCTTGTATGCCAAGGTGAGCAGCAGGCAGCCCTGCCCCTGCCAGGTGAGCCCTTCCAGTGGGGCACTTCTAGGGACACAGGCCTCCTTTAGTCCCAATGGTTATAAACCAGTTCTAAAGACTCCCCCACCCTCCCCAGTTGGGAAGAGAGCTGCTACAAAGGTCCTACCTTGTGCCATGTTAAAACCTCCAGAAATAAAACCAGCCAGAGCCATGGTGTCCCGTGTCCCCTGGGTTTCCCAGAGCTGGAAGCCAATAGTTGACCTGGAGTCACATTGAGCCAGCTTTGTCCTTGATGAGCAAATGAGCAAATGACCACCTGTTTGACTCTCAGTTTCCTTGTTTGCCCTGAGTGGGTGGTGGAAGGGGAGTAGAGGAGGGGAGCCACCATGTGTCTTCACCTGGGGGCATGAGCTGCCCGGCTGTGACTGAGGCTGCCTTGTGTTACTTTGTCTCCTCGGGACACCGCTGTCTGAGGCCTGGACCTTAGGCCTGTATTCCTTCTGTGCTGCTGCACCGAGTACCCAGCTCCCCTGACCAGCACTCAGGACTGATGATGGCCAGGGGGCTCTTCCCGAAACACCTGCTCTCTGTAGCCCAATACCCTGTTCCTCCTCCTTCCCCTTTCAGTGCCCATCCCCCTACCCCTTGATTCTCTGTGAGGCCTCCCAGACCCCCCAGGCACCCTTACGCACTTCTCCAGGCTTCCCTGAGAGCACATCCACCTATCTTCCAGAGCTCTGCGCAGGCTTCTAGCACCTTCTCTGGGCTCCATGGGAGCCCCTAGCATGCCAGGCTCTGAGATCTCATAGAAGCTGCTCTAGGCCCCAGAAGCTCATCTTTGGGCTGCATCTCTGTGGTCCTTCAGCCCCATATGCTGGGTTTGTGCCCTCAAAGGCAGCACCCTGTCCTGCTCCACAAAGATGTGGCAGGGGCATTGTTCACTCAGAGTGGACATGGGCACAGCCCAGAACAGGATCCTGGAGGCCTCTGCCCCCAGAGGAGTAGGGATTAACTCCTTTGCTGCTGGTCTGTGAAGAGGTCTGGGGAGAGGGTTGGCATGCAGGAGGAGGGGCCTGGGCGGCAGGGGGCCGCTCCTGGAGTTGAGGGGAGGGATACTAACTGGTGTGGAATCATTCCAAGATCTGAGCAACTAGTACAGACCAGCAGGCACCACCAGCTGCAGTCCCTGCCCATCCTCGTCTGCATGCTGAGCCTAGCACAGAGCCTGCGTGGAACAGGCGCTCAGGAAATGTTGGTTGAAAGGAACTCTCAAACTGAGAACATTCACTTATTTTTTTTAAGATTTTATTTATTTATTTGAGAGAGAGAGCGCGAACACGAGGGGAGGGGCAGAGGGAGAGGAAGAAGCCAACTCCCCACTGAGCAGGGAGCCCAACATGGTCCTCGATCCCAGGACCCCAAAATCATGACCTGAGCGGAAGGCAGATGTGTCACCCACTGAGCCACCCAGGTGCCCCTGAGAGCATTCACTTATGTCAGGTATTTCTAAGGGTAACACAGGGATTCATTGGGAAGGATGTGATCGTCATTATGGAGTGATGAATCCAGGTGGCCAGGAGCCAACTTGAGCCGAGGCGTGCAAGTTGTCTTGCAAGGTAATCTGCTCCCAGGCCACACCCCGACTCCCATCCCTAAGGTGTTGGGAGAGCTGCTGCCAGAGAGACTGGGGCTGTTCTGCAACCTTGCCCAGCCCAACTTCATTCTAGAGAGATCTGCCAGTGAGCATCACGCCGCCTGACACCTGCGGGTGCAGAGGCTCAGCAATCCCAGGGCAGGGCGGCTGGGACCCACATGTGGAAGGGCTGGCTGGGAGACTGGGCCTGTGGGACAGGCTCGGGGTGGGGGTGTGTGCTCTGGCACCACGTGGCCATAGGGACACCAGCCCTCCAGGCCTGCTGGGAACACAGCTGGGTGGATGTCAAACGGGCTTGAGGTGAAAGTGCTGTGAAAGCCAGAGATGATGGTGGCTCAGACCCCTGACTGGGACGGGCTGCAGTCCACACCCAAGGGCTGACCATTAGCGGGTGCCACCCTCCAGGCTCTGCCAGGGAAATGGAGGCGGAAAGTCCAGCCGCGTGGTGGTGGGGTGCTGCACCACGTGAACACCTCCACGGACATCGCTGCAGCGCTCAGGGACAGCCTGGGTTCTGTAGTTGCCGTGTCATTGAGTACCAAGAAGGCACTCCATACTCCCTGAGCCTCGGTCTCCTCATCTGTAAAATGGGTAGGTATGCTCCTGTTTGGACGTGGTTTTCCTGTGTCAACGAGTCTGTGTGTCTGTCAGGCGTGGCATCCAGTGTGTGATAAGCATGTGGTTTCACTAACTGCCCCCTCCCCTCTCACTCAGAGGGGCCCACTCTCCGGATCCTGCCCAGCAGCTGCGGCGGACTCACCAGGTGCCTCCCCTCCCCACCACCCTCTGCACCCCGGGGACAGTGCTGCCCCCCTTCTCTCCTGCCGATCCTGAGTCGGCGTATTCACAGACAGGGCAGCAGGCACTGCCCCCGGTCGTGGGTCCCATGAGTCGTCAGTGCCTGAGAACTGGAACGGCCCCTGTGTGAAGGCGGCTCAGCGTCCGTTCCTCCTCATTGCACATCACAGACGCCGTGCACGGCTGGAATCCCACCAAAGCTCAGAGCTGCTGCCGGCTCGTGCCTCTAACCCGTCACCTTGTCTGCGGGGAGAGCCCATGGTGGGTGCCCAGATCCCCATACAGCTCTGGACAAGTTCCTTTCCTAGCTGGGCCTCAGTTTCTCTGTGTGTCAAGTGCAGATGGTAATTCTGACCCTGTGGACTGGCTTACGGGGCTCTCCTCAAGATTCCCTGCAAACTGTCAGGTGCAGAGCCAGTACTGCTCCTCAGCGTCTATGCAGCCGTGCCAGCTGTGCCGCAGCCCAGGGTGGGTGGTGGTTTGTTGAGGCCAAAGATCTGGAGGAGCACCTGTGTGGCTCAGTGGTTGAGCATCTGCCTTCGGCTCAGGGCATGACCCTGGGGTCCTGGGATCAAGTCCTGCATCAGGTTCCCTGCGGGGAGCCTGCTTCTCCCTCTGCCCATGTCTCTGCCTTTCTCTCTGTGTCTCTAATGAATAAGTAAATAAATCTTTAACAACAACAACAACACACAAAAAAGAAGAAGAAGAAAAGACCCAGAGACAGCAATTGAGACATAGGTTTATTGGGGGAACTGATGTACAGGGGGAGTCCAGAGCATCCGCTGCTGGGATCAACGTGCCGCAAGTTTTTATATCAGAGCAACTTCATCTAGCAGCCATGAGTGGCCTTTCCCTCTGTGCACCGCCAGCATTTCCAGGGACTTTAAGGCCTGACCCCTGGACACTCTTCGTTACAAGGGAGATGCTCTGGGTTGGCACCCCTGGAGTGCCTGACCCTGAGCACTGCACAACACACATTTCACTGCACATCCCGTTTGATGGGAGGACAGGATCTCTGCATTCTCATGAAAGTGGCTAACGGGGGCATTCAGGGTGTCCAGCGCCTGCCACATGGTGCCACCTTCGTTGGAGCGCACGGGTGTGTCCAGAGAAAGGGCCACATGGAAGGGCTGTGACAGCTCCCTGCGGGCGGTGCAGAAATGTTGTATATTCACCTGCTGTCACCACGAGCACACCTTGTGCTCTCAGCTCACGCAGGTGTGTGGCATCTGTGTCATCAGCCCCGTTTACAGATAAGGAAGCTGCACCTCACAGAGGTGGTGCTGTGACCCTCCTAGGCTGTGCAGGTGGGCGCTGCCTTTCACACCTGCGGTGGGTTTCCAAGCCAGCGGGGGGAGTTGGCTGGGGGGCGGTGGGTGCTCATCGGCATGGCAGGGAGGGGCGGGAGCTGAACATATGTCCCTGCCAATGAAATAATTACAGAGTATGAAAATGGCTCAATTAAATCATTTTTTAAAAAGCGAATATGTACAAACACTCGGCAATTAGGCAGCCGATTTGCGGAGAGCGACTTTCCAGCGGCGCCTGCCTTCTCTGTTTCTATGTGCCCAGGTTTAGAGTCTGGTTTTTCATTTTTAATTTGAATAAATGCAGGTTGGAATAATCACTGTCTGCATTCCCAGAGGCACTTAGGGAGCACTTGGAGGTGGTAGGGGTGCTGAGTGCTGGGGAGGGACCTCCCCCCGGGTGAGGGCCTAGCGTGGAGAGGCTCTGGGGTCCCTGGGGCAGCTAGGAAGGGCGTGTGGGGCTTGAGCCCCTGGGTGCTGGTGCCACTGCTCAGATATGATAGCGCCCCATCCCCACATTTTTGACAGGAAACTCCCATGGTTCAGAGAGGGAAAGCTCCTCACCTGAGGTCACACAGCCTCCAGGTCTGACACCAGAGCACGTCCATAGAAATCCAAATAAGCATTTGTTGAGTGCTACCTGGGTACTACCGGCCTGTGGATTCTTGCATGATCCTGGTGACTGTTGTCCTCACTGCATGATCTGGACAGACTTCAGGAGGAGGCAGGGTGAGTTTCAGGATTGGTCTGAGGTCCTGGGTTCTGACCTGTCCCCACTGACCAGCTGAGCACTCAGGGGAGTCAGACTCTTTCCCTGGACTTATGCATGGTGATAGATTCCATTCTCATCCCCCGCCTACCCTGGGGGTCCACTGAGAGACAGACCCCGGTCCTGCAGTCACAGAGGTGGGGATCCAGCAGGGGCCAGGCTGGCCCATTGCGAGGTGACCAGGTCAGAGCAGGTCAGCAGCTGTTTACTGCAGGCCTTGGCCATTGGCATTCTCATACGCGGAGTGTCAGGAGCCAGTTCCTGGCAGCAGGTATGCAGCTGGTGGCCAGCAGCTACTCAGCCAGCATGGGGGAGCCGTCAGACACGGACGGGTCCCTGTCACTAGGGTCATGCATAGCACCTCAGTCTCCCCGTGTTCTTGTCACCTGCTTCCCACTCTCTGAAGGAGCCTCACTCCGAAGCCTGTGCACCTGAATCCTAGCCACACACGGAACTCTTCCTAGGGGCACAGCTAGGGGAGGGGACGGCAGGACTGGGTTTTGCCTCCCTGCTCTACCTCTGCCCAGGTGCAGGAGTCCACATCTCCCCTGGAGAGCGGACTGTGGGGAGATCCAGCAAGACCTAGGAACGCAAGATGTCAGAGCTGATCTAGTGGAGCACAGGTGCATAGAATGTAGGCCTGCTCGGCAGCCTGTAGTGGGCCCAAATAGGCTCCCCTAAATCCTTGTCTACCCAGAACCTCGGGATGTGACCTTTTGGGGTATAAGGTCTTTGCAGATGTGATTAGTTAAGGATGGAGATGAAATCATTCTGGATTTAGGGTGTCAGGTATCCTCATTTATAGGAGAGAAGTGTGGACCCTGAGACACACCCAAGGGACCACGTAAAAACAGGAAGAGGCTCATTGTGCATGTTTTCTGGGGTCCCTTCCTGCCTGCCGCCTTTCTCCTTCAGCGTCCATGCCAGGCCAAGAGCCACCTTCTGCCAAAGTTCTGTTCCCTGACCTCCGCTGCCCGCTGGCCTCGGGTGTGCCGGCCACAGCCCCACAGGGGCTGTACAATGCCAAGAGTGACCTCATGCCAGCTGTGGACTTGGCGATGATGACACATCCCTGTAGGCTCATCAGCCATGACAATGTACACTCTGAGGAGGAGGGAATAAGGGAGGTCATGGGCATGTAGGGGCAGCGGGTACGTGGTGCATCTCTGTACCGTCCTCACACTTTTGCTATGAACCCAAAACTACTCTAAAAAATCAACTCTATTAACTAAAAAAGAAATAGGTGAAATTGGTCTTAATAATATATTTTATTTAACTCAGTATATCCAACATTTTATATCGACATTAAAATTATAATGAAATATTCTACATTCACTTTTATCCACTCTCTTTTTTTTTTTTAAAGATTTTATTTATTTATTCATAGAGACAGAGAGAGGCAGAGACACAGGCAGAGGGAGAAGCAGGCATCATACAGAGAGCCTGACGTGGGACTTGATCCAGGGTCTCCTGGATCGTGCCCTGGGCTGCAGGCGGCGCTAAACCGCTGCGCCACCAGGGCTGCCCTCCACTCTCTTTCAAATCAATATGTATTTTGCTTCTACGGTGCTTCTTGACAGGGACAAATAGTGCCCCCCAGTCTCCCGAGACAGGCGGGCCCAGATGTTTCCATGGCTTGAGGACCGTTCACATCCTGTCCCGGCCCACCTGCTCAGCCTCTGGTCCTGTTGCCTCCCTTATGGCCCACTATGGCCCATCAGCCGCCAATATGCTGCTCCCTGCCCTGGTCCCCTATATGCAGACCTGGCTCAGGTGGAGCACGTCTGGCCTGTACTGGCCTCCCCCTCCCTCCTCTGAGCCTGTGGCCCACAGAGGCCCGTCATGGATGGGTGGGGAATGGAGAGAGGTGGGGAGGGGGGCATGTGGGGACCGAATGTGAATGATTCTGGAGGGAGAGTCGGCAGGGGAGGGTAAATGGTTGGACGGGTGGTGGGGGCAGCTGAGGACAGTTGGGGGCAGAGGGGTCGAGGGAGGCCCCTGGCCGGGTTGGTTTCACATCCCCCTGAGAGTCTCCCAAGGTACTCTGGATGTGTCCATTGGCATCACTGCTTACCTGGAACTGCCTATCTGCTCTTCTCTGTGTCCCCAAGGGCAGGATAGCATGTGTCCTGCTTACGGTGAGATGAAGGGACCAGTGCACAGTGGGTATTCCATAAACATGTGTGCCACAAACAAACTTGACCCAGTGAAGAAATGTGAATTCCTGCTTGTAGTGTGGAGCTGGAGGCTTTGAGGAGCTAAACAAATACTGGATGAAAGAGTGAGTGAGTGAGTGAGTGAGTGAGCGAGCTGAGGGCCCCGCCTCTGGCAAGAGGCCTGGAATCTGAGGTTCACGGCTAACCGGGGAACTGGATCTGCATTGTCCTATGGGGTGAGGCATTCCTGATGCCTCAGTCACTGGTGGCAGTGGCAGACTCATTCACCTGTCCCAAGAGGAGGAGGGAGAGCTAGCCTGTCCTCGGGGCCTTTGCACCTGCTCTCCCCTCTACCTGGAATGCTGTGTTAGTTTCCTAGGGCCACCTTGACAGAGGACCACTCACTGGCCTGCCTGAAATAGCGGAAACATATTCTCCTGGCTGAGGATGTTGGCAGGATTGGCTTCTTCTGGAGGCTCTTGGGGAGAACCTGTCCCGGGCCTGCCCTCAGCCTCTGGCTGTGGCCCGCAATCCTTGGCATCCCTTGTCTGTGTGCACCTTCACATGGCACTCCCCCTGTGTGTCTGGGTGTCCCTAGGTTGAAATCCCCTCCTCTTAGGACTCTGGTCATTGGATCAGGGCCCACCCAGTACTGTGTGATGTCCTTGTCACTTAATTACATCTGCAAAGCCCCTGTTTGCAAATAAGGTCACACTCACAGGTTCTGAGTGGACACAAATTCTGGGGGGACATTACGTAGCCAGGTACAAATGGCTTTGCCCCAGCCAGGCACATACTCCCTTCCTTCCTGTCTCTGCCCAAACATCTTGGTGTCCAAAGATCCTTTTCTGACTCTCTAGACAGCAATCCCATGGACTGCTCCAACCCAGGCCTGACCACACCTGAGGTTGTTATATTTTTCTTATTTATCACCTTCGTTCCCTTGTCCCACTAGACCTGCTCCACCTGCAGGCCCACACTAGCAGGTGCCCTGGACAGTGGGCAGGTGTGAGCAGATCCTGTGACCTGGTCAGGGAAGGTGAGGGACGGGGTGGGGGGAAGGGGAGGCTGGATCCTGGGGGAGCACCTAGGCTGTGAGGCAGGTGGGTGTCAGGGATGGATGACAAGGTATCTGGGAGGCAGAGTCCATGGGCAGGTCTTAGACTCGGCTTGCTGGTGGCAGTAGGGACAGCAGAGGGGCCAAGAGGCTCCATGCATCAAACTTGGAAACACAGCCATTGGTTTCTGTGGAGACTCGAATTCCCCGGGTCTCTGATCACTCCTCTGCTAATGGGCCTCTGGCTCCCTCCTTCTCAAAGCAAATCAGTTCTCTGGGGTTTGGAGAGTAAGTGTGTCCTGAATCACCCCTCCGGGAGCCCTTGTTGGTTTTCTGGAGCAGGGCTTCCCTGGGGAGTCCAAGGGCAGTCAAGGGCCCACTCTGGGGAGGAGGGGGAGGGGACAGCACTTGCCCTCTGTCCTGGTCTGGGAAGGCCCTTGTGGCCCTGAGGCCAGTGAGGGACTTGGCCTCTGGGGACAGGTGGACAGGTGACCACTAGGCACCGGGGCAGTAACACACAGCACATCTTCCTGGAGCTTCGGTTTGTCTTGAAGATCTGGGGGGGAAGTCTGTTGGTGCAGAGACTACTAAAGATGTACTGTGGAAGGCACCCGACACGTGCCGATGGTGCAGGCCTTTATGACGAGCAGTCCCACGTGACCCCTGGGTCCCGACAGCACTGGGCAAGCCTGAGAAACACCTGCCTCGTGCAGCCCCTGGAGGGGGAGGGGGAGGGGGTGTGGGGGCCTGATGCCAGGGTTCCAGCCAACGCCCCCCTCCCCCTTGCACATGCCACAAATTCTCGCCCAAGGCCCTGGGGCTGCACTCCTGCCAGCAGGTCTTGGCTGGGAGGAGACAGAGGTGATTGCAGGGAGGCCTGGGCCCTAGGGTGCCATGCACGGCAGGAGCTCCCTAGCAGTGGCTTCCACCACAGGCCCTGTTCCCTGGTGGGTGACTTCCCTGACATATCAGAAGAAGGGGCAGCTCAAGGAGAGCCCTGAAGCCGAAGGTCCTGGATGTTCCAGTTTGGGGTTCAGGAGGACCCGGCTGGCTCTGGCTTGCAGCCAGGCTTGCTCTGCAGTCACAGCACATTTTGATGGTGTGATAATAAGGAGCATTGGCTTTAGGGTCACGGAGGTTTTAAGCTTCAATGTGGAATTAATCCCACATCCCGATGTATCGGTTGCTTCCAAACAACCGATGTGGAATTACCTGACAACTGATTTGTCTCCCCCTCTCACTGCACAGACTAGGGGTTTAGAGCCCCAGATCCTGTCCTGCATCCCTCATGCTACAGACAGCGATGTGGGCCCACAGTGAGGAGCACGCGCCCTGGCGGGAAGCCAGCGGTGGTGGCGCTCGCTGGTGGACACAGGGCCAGGGGCCTGGCTTCCAGCAGCACCCGGAGCTCCATCCTGTCTGCTGTCCCCTGCCGTGTGGTCAGGGGGGAAGGTGCATCCCTCCCACCCCCCAGGAATATTCGGCGGAGCAGACAGGATGCCAGCCGTGAGTGGCACAGGCCAGCTCGCACATCCTGAGTCAGCCACTGGTTAGCAGAGTGATTTCAGGCGGGAGCTTACCTGCGCTGAGCCTCCTCCTCATCCTTGGGGCACCTGCAAGAGAGACATAGTGACCTAGTCTTTAAGGGTTTTCGAGGAGTCGAAAAGATGGAAGGACAGAGTGCCTGGCACACGGGAGGCCCTTCATAAACAGACACACGTGTGGCCGGTGGGCTAAGATAAACTTAGGGACAGGACGGAGGGCTGTGGAAGGCCACGGAGGAGGGGACCGCGTGGGGAGACTGGCTGGCATTCACTGACTCCACGCGCAGTTCCAGACCTGGAGCACTTGGCCACGCTGAGGGAGCCCCGTCTCCTCCCTGTCACCTGGGGCACGTCGCTCCCAGGGAGGGCTTGTCGTGGGGTGCTATGTCCACACTGGTGTGCAGCCCTTGCTGGCTGCCATGTGGGCTGGGTAAACCTGCACCTGGAGGGAGGGACACCTGGCTGACACCTGTTGTCCTGTTCCCCCAGGTCCTCGGACTTTGGCACGTCCTACACCAAGCTCACCCTCCAGCCTGGCGTCACCACAGTCATCGACAACTTCTACATTTGTCCAACGAACAAGAGGAAGGTAAGTGGCACGCTGGGGCAGCTGCCCACTCTGCATGGCCGGGCTCCAGCCTCGGGCCCCTGGCCAGGGTGTGTGACATGACAACCTCTCCCACGACACCCTTTCCGGTTCCACTGTGATCTGTCCTGCTGACTGTTAGGATGGCCAGCTGGGCCGTCGGTGGAAGGCCGTGAGCACTTGTGCGGGTGCGTCTGTCTTCTGCTAGCCCTGCAGACAGCATCCAGGGCAAGGCAGCGGGGCCGGTGGGTGCTGCGGAGTGGAGGAAGGTCTCTGCTTGGTCTCTGGAAGGCAGTTGTGAGCAGGTGCTGTCTTTGGCAGGTGTTTTTATTTGGTTTTGATTTGGCTTCAGTTTTTCAGTTGAGCTGTACTGTCTGTGTTCTTGGTCTGAGCGTGTCTCCTGACTGCTCTTTGCCTGGCTATGGCATCGGGACAGCCGTTGTTCCCAGGCTGCCTCTGCCTGCCCGGTTCTGGGGAACACCCATGTGTAAACTTGTGCTTGCTTCCCAGCCACCTCGGACCCAGAACAAGGTTGGAGGAGGCACCGGGGGGGTAGAGAGGACTTGTGTGCTTGGCTGTGTCTGGAGAAGCAGCTCAGTGTCACCAGAGGGGACTTACTTGGACAGATCAGGTGCCTCACGGGAAAGGGGAGGTAACCTCGGCTGGCACAGAGAATCAAATCATGATGTTGGAGATTGGAACCCATAGCCTGGCGCTCCCTCGGTATGAGGTGGGCCTCCGCACTGACAGTGGCTCTGATGACTTAAATGAAAGGTCCAGGGGACACAGAGCCTGTGACATCCTCTGTGTGTCCCCAGTCAGGAGGGTCCTCAGGTACCGGGGAAGGGGCCAGCGCCATCCCTGCAGGCCGTGCTCGCCTTTGGAAATGAGAAGTTGGGGAGCAATGAGGGAAGGTGTAGAGCGGGCTTTCTGAGGCTGTGAGATCAAGGAGGCCTTTACCTGGAGGCCGGGCAGGATAGTGGTGACAATAGCCAACAGCCTCAGTTTCCTGGCCTGTGGACAGGAAGGATGAGGCAAGTGGTGGGAGGGGGCGCAGTGAAGGGGCTTCTGGATTGGCTCGGGCCTTTTGGGCAGGCCAAAGGTGACGTCACTGTGGGCCACCTGGAGATGTGTGGAGCCCGGGGGATGGGGGGGGGGGGCTCTGATTGGGACACCCTGCAGAGCCTCCCCTGCAGGCAGCACAGGGGCAAGGAAGCGGCGGGGAGATGGTGGTGTCTAACACAGACAGGCCCACCTGGCTCAGTTGGAGCCCATGAGAGGTTTTATGAGGATTTGCATTTTAGTCTGAAAATATCAATGGGGGTAGAAGTCTGGGTCTGGTGGGGTCCTGTGGCAGCCCAAGGGTTCAGCCGACACTGGAAGAGTAGAGTGTGTGCTACACTTGGCAGCAGGTCCTGCTGAATGAGTGACTCCCCCAGAGCTCTCCTGCACCTGGCAGAGTGGGAGAGCCACCCACCTGCTCGAGGCCTGCATGTGCACAGCCCCGGGCTCCTTCCTGGGGTTGCTCTGGTCACCCTGCATTTGCCTGGAGGCCTAGGGGACGGTGCCTGGGCTGGGGGGGTCCCGAACTCAGTCCTGCTTTGCCATGTCTCCCAGTAAGGAACCTCCCTGAGGTCCTCTCACTTCTCTGAGCCCAGGGCAATGATTGAGGAGTTACGTCCTGCTCGTAATTGTCACTGTGGGGTGGGGGGCTGCACAATGGGTCCCAAAGGTGTCCTCTTCCCAGTCCTGAAACCATGACTGTCACCTTACATGGCAAAAGAGACTTCAGAGATGCAGCTAAGGACTTTGAAAGGTGGTCCTGGATCCTCTAGGTGAGCCCCTGTCATCGCAGGGCCCACACCAGAGGGAGGGAGGGGGCGGGGGCCGAGGCCGGGGATGGGGGAGGACACCTAAATGCTGGGAAAGGCCAGAAGAGTCTTCACCCCTGGGGCCTCCAGATAGGAGCGCAGGCTGCAGATGCCTCAGTTTTATGCTTCTGGCCTCCACTGTACGGATAAATTTCTGTTGTTTTAAGTTGCTTGGTTGCAGACTTGTTATGGTGACTTGTTATGGTGGCCGCCAGAAGTCATGCAACATCCGTTCTGAGGGTGGACTGGAGGGAGGCCAGCTTCCCCTCTCCCTCCATTGCCCTGCCCAGCCACACCCACTCTGGATGGAATCACCATCCTCGGCCCCCTTCCCATGGGCCCTCCTTCTAGGATTGGAAAGCCCAGTCACGGATGCAGGCAGGGCCCAGGCCTGTCCCGAGTCTGACCTCTCCCATGGCAGCACCCCTCACCCCCCAACACACCTCAGGACTGAGCTGACCCTCCCTCTGGTGGGATGAAGGTACTAATAGGCCCACTGAGGCACACACGAGCCCACAGGATGGGTGTCTGTCTCAGAGGCAGGCGGGGGCAGCAGTCAGGGCAGGTGTATTCCTCTGGGCCTCGGGAGCTGGGCAGCAAGGGGTACCCAGCACAGCTGACTGGAAACACTGGGAACTGGAAGGAAGTCGGGGCACTTGTGGGCCGGGCAGGAAGGCAGCCCGGAGACTGACTCCTCTACTTCTCTTGCTGGAGTGTCAGGCTGCGCCTGGGGCCACCTCTATAGCCCCCCAGCTCTGTGACCTTGCCAAGTCCTAAACCATTTGCTCCCAGTTTCTCCTTGGTGGAAGGAGGGTAACAGTAGTATCTACACTGTCAGGTAGATGGGCTTAAATGAGGTGCTGCGTGTCAAGTGCTCCGAACATGGCCTGGCTTAAGTGAAACCCCCACCTGTGTTCCTAGAACCACTGTCTTTAGAAATGCAGGAGGTCCTCTCCTTACCAACCACCAGAGATTGTGAGGAGGAGAGGTGGTTCTGGGGTGCTTCATACTCACATGGGGTGGCAGTTGTCAGCTGTGTCTGTTGGGGAACAAGAACCGGCCCGGAGAATGGGGGCCCTGTCAGGTGTCTGTGACAGATGTCTGACCCAGGTGGCCGCAGGTCTGGGAGGTAGCCAGCAGAGGCCTGAGCTCTGAGCAGCAGACTGCACCGCTTGGCAGGAGGACAACCCTGGGCACTTATGTCCATCGTCCCTGCCTGTGTTCCCTGTCCTCACATGGGGTCATACCAGCTGAGTGTGGACTGCATGAGTAGATACGTGGGAACTACTTAGATGGGGGCCGGGCATGCGGTGGTGCTGTGCCTCCGGGAGCCGCCCTGCAGGAGAGGGGCCTAGGTGGGGGCTCCATGGGATGTAGATTTGAATGCACTGAGAAGCAGAAAGCCCCAGTCACTGTCACAGCAAAAAGTGGCATGGGGTCATAGCATGTAGGGGACAGGGAATCCGCAGTGGCTTAAATAAATAAGATTTATTTATTTATGAGAGACACACAGAGAAGGGTAGAGACATAGGCAGAGGGACAAGCAGGCTCCCTGTGGGGACCTGATGCAGGACTCAATCCCAGGACCCCAGGATCCCGACCTGAGCCAAAGGCAGACGCTCAATCATTGAGCCCCTGAAGTTTGGTCTTCAAACTTCTGAAGAAGCATCTGAGGGAACAGGAGCAGCCCGTGCAGAATACTTGGTGGAGACTGTATCGTACTCACCTCCGTGTCCTCGGCTGGGCACAGTCCTGAGTGCTCAGCCAGGCCTCGGGAAATATGCCACGGGCTGGGCTGGAGATGGGGTGCTGCCCTTCGGGGAAAGAGATTTCTATTTCCTATGAGGTGTAATTGTCCTTCCATCGCTGTGCTATATTATTCATTCATTCATGGCTTCTTGATTCTTTAGCCATCCCACGGTGATTCTTCATGGTGTTCCAGGCCCTGGGCCAAAAACAGATGTCAATCATATCCATTTATTTTTGGGGAGGTGGGGCACAACTTGGGGGTTTACACCATCACCTGCACTACCCAGGTGAGAAAATAGGCTCGGGGAAGCTGGGGGATGTATCCAGGCTCTCCCAACTGGTCGGTAGAAAAGTGTTTACTGTTCACCCAAAGCAAGTGAGTGTTTGTGTCTCTGTGCCTGGGTCTGCTAGATGCTGGAGCACACTGTGTCTTACCCTGAGCTCACCAGGCACCCCGCAGCAAAGTTCTGGGGAGTGCACGGGATTCCCCAGGTCCATGCAAGCGCAGTCCAGCCCACTTCTCTGGAGGGTGGAAGTCTGCATTCCTTGACATGCCGGGGCTGGGGCGGGCCCAGTCTGAGCATGGCTGAGCTGGGCGACTCTGGGCAGATCCTGTTTCTTCCCCAGGCTTGTTTCTGCAAGGAGGTTGAACTCGAGATTCTCCAAAGCCCTTTCCAGCTTGGATGTTCTAGACTCCTCTGCTCCCGTCCCAGCAGGGGAATGGTGGCTGGGGAAGGAGACACATGTGAGGAGAACCCCAGTTCTGCATGGTTCATCCCGGGCCTCAGCTGGGCCCCTAAGCTCCCTCTCAACACCAGCGCGCACCCACTCAGCAGATGTGGGTCGAGGCCCTACGACGTGTCAGGCTGTGTGCTTGCTGCTGGGGCGGGAGGACCCTTCATCCAGTTTTATAGAAAACAAATCTGGATTACATATTTATTTCTTCAGAGTAGAAGCCCCTCGCTGGGCCCTGGGGTGCAGGGGTGAACTGGACAGACAGCTCGAACCTTCTAGAACCTTGAGGGTCTGGAAGAGGGCTGAGGAACTGAACCTCTCCTGCCATGGTTTGTGGGAGGAAAATCAAGAGGACTTGTTCTGGGGTGAGTCTGAGTTGAGAGAAGATCGGGCCCTAATTTGCAGGGGTGCCTGTGGATGCGTGCCTACCTCTTCAGTTAGGGTAATAGATAGACTTTGCAGGAAGATGCGAATCCTATTAGGAGTCCATTTAGCAATAATTACAGGCCAGGCAGCACTTTATAGCTTCTTAAGAGACCACTTTGCAACCTGTCTTACAAAATGAATTCCCTTTTATTTTTGCCTCTCCTGCAGTAAAACAGAGCTCCCTGGCCTCCCTGTGCATGGGTAGGGCCTTCTACTATTGTCACGGCATGACCTCTGGCCCCGGGGGCCCTGACGATCCCCAGACATCCCCTATGGGCCTCCTGTCTGCAATCCCCACCTTAGCTCCGGATAGCTGCCTATTTCTAACTTGGCCACAGATACCACGGTGCACAGGTCTAAGGTATGAAGACATGGCCCGCGGGAGCTGGCTGGGGCATGGGATGGCTTTCAAGCATCGTGGTTTATATTAAAAATTCATATGAATGTTCATTTTACTCCATGCTACATCAGCGGTGGTTTGAATACTAAAAAGACACACACATTTTCAACAAAAAAGTCTTTCTCAACCTGGTGACCCAGGAGAATGCTCCCACTTTAAACACCAGGACCCCCTGGCCCAGGCACCACCATGTCTCCCCATCCCAGGGGGAGGCACATGGCTTCTAATTTGAGACACACAGGGTTGGGACAAGATGTCCATCAATACATCCATGTGTTCATTCTGTTCACTCACCTGAGATGTTCTGAGGAACTGCCACGTGCCAAACACTCAGGATGGAGAGATGAATCAAAACAAAATCTTGCCTTCAAGAAGCTCAAAGTGTCTCAGAGAGCAAGAAATCCACTCAGCAGAGGCAGGACTGATAGTGATAAAAAACGCCTGAGTTTCTGAAAGCCCTTCGCATGTCAGCTTTGGTATAAAGAGGTTCAGGTGTGTTGTCTCAAATCCTTGCAACGGCAGTGCCAGCTGAGGCTTTGCGCATCGCCCGGGTGAAGGAAGTGAGGACCAGAGGGAAGCCGTGACCTCCCAACCACCCTGTGGTGAAGCAGAGTCTGGATTTGCCCCCAGGCCCAGGGACCCATGCTACTTTCCACTAATCCCCCCCCCCCACACACACAACATGCTACTTTCCACTAATCCCCCCCCACACACACACACAAATTCTCTGAGCAGCTGTGCTCGGATGCTGAGCAGCCCGTCCTGGGGCGACAAGGGTGCCCCCCCCCCCAGTGGGAGGGAACCTAAGGTAGAGGGCGAAGGCCTGGGAGCCAAGTCCAACCCCGGTGCTGCCATTCAGCTAAGCTCTCTGCACTCAGCGCTCTTGCCAGGATGACTGGGCGGCGCTGCCTCGGGGCCTCACGCCCACCTGGTGCACCTGCATCCTGTGGCCAAGGTGAGACCCAGGCTCCTTAGTTGTTCTACGGCCTGTGGCTTGTCTGCGTCCTCTGGCAGTTGCAGTGTGTCACAGGACAAAAGTCACACTTTGTTCTGCTCTTTGTACCTGGGTGTCTTTTCTGGTCTACTTACATAGGTCAGCCTTTCTTGTCTCCAGCTCACATTTGGCTCCTCGAGCTCTCTTCCCTCTGCCTGGGTCTGGGCCCTCGGCTCAGTTCCTTGGCCTGCTAGCCTATAAACCTGGTCTCCCCCTGAGGGCCAGCTGGTGTGGAGGCCCCGCCCCTCCGTGGTGTGGAAGTGCCCGCCCTCCGACTGTGGAGGCCCTGCCCTCCCCATGTGGAGGCTCTGCTCCCTGGGGTGGGAGCCCCTCCTGATGTGGAGGCCCACCCCCTGGGGTGGGGGCCCGACCCCTCCCTGGTGTGGGAGGGCCTGTCCTGGTGGTGTGGAGGCTCCATACCCTCCCTGGTGGAGGCCCCGCCCTCCAGGTGTAGAGCCCACCCCCTCCCTGGTGTGGAGGCCCCGTCCTCCTGGCCTAGAGCCCACCCCGTCCCTGGAGTGGAGGCCCCGCCCCCGGGTGTGCCCCTCCCTGGTGGAGGCCGTGCAGCCCTTGGGTGGGAGCCCTGCCCCTCCCTGATGTGCAGGCCCTGCCCCCTGGCATGGAAGCCCCGCCCCTCCCCCGTGGAGGCCCCGCCCCCTCCCCACAGCGGTCCTCTTGCCCCACCCCTGCCTTGTTTCCTATCTGGGGCCGGTCGTGGTAGTCGGCCTTCCAGATGGAGCCAGGGTTAGCCCAGGCCCTGTGGACGTGGCCACTGCAAACCCTCTTCTGCATTCAGCAAGCACCCGAGTGGGTGATCTCTGGCTCATCAGGTCCGGGTTGGAGAGCACCAGCCCCGCCTCTGTGTCGTTGTGGGCTGTATCCTGGGGGATCCTCAGGTGGGTGCGGTGCAGGGGTCCTGCGAAGCCCGTGATCTTCGCACATGTTTACAGGTGTCCCCAGCAGCCAGCAGGTAGCTCTGCCCCTATGGCCAGCCAGCTCCCTGTTCCCAGGCCCAACAGTGAAGAATGTGTCAGGAGGAAGGGGCCCAGGTACAGAGTGGGGAGACCCACTACTGAGGCGGCTTGGATGCCAGTGTCTCCCCTCTGCTGCCCGCGTCTCTGTGTGTGAGATGGGTACAGCATTACCCACCTCACGCAGTGGGTTGGAGGTTAGACGACATGGTGCATGACATGGTGCGTGACATGGTGCAGCAGCCGGCCTGGTGGCAGCAGAGATAAAGTGTTGGGGTTCTAGAGCACCGAGGAGGCCATGCCCCTGGCCCCCTGAGCCAGGGCCAGTGCATGTGACATCCAGAGCACGGTACCAGCACACAACTGGGACCTCACCAGTACCAAATCTATGCCTTGTGTGCATCTTTCCCATGAGTCTGGCCCCATGCTCTGAAAATAAACCCATCCTGTGTTGGCTGCATGGCTCTGACACCTGTGGAGTGACACCCAGGTGAGAGATGGTGAATGTGCAGAGATCATGGCAGGGGGCAGGGACAGGGTGGGAAGACATTTTGCGATTTAGGTGCCCCCTACCTTCTGGTATGAGCAGTGGGTGAATGGGGTGCCATTACCTAAGATGGTGGGCCCTGGGGACGAGGCAGCCCAGAGCACCCCTGCTGTCCCCAGGCCTCACCCCTGCCTTCGACTCAGCACTTAGAGTAAACCTGAGCTGGATCCTGCAAGGTCTGTGAGTTAGGAGGGTGGGGGAGGAGCCCCTGCCTGACGGAGAGACAGACCAGAGAGCAGAGCCCTGCCAGGGGCTGAGAGGTGGGCACGGGGCTAAATGGGCCTTTTGTTCCAATCACCAGTGCTCTCCATTCCCCTTGAGAGCCAGGCATCCTCCTCTGTCCGGAAGAAAATTGGCTCAATTGGGCCTGTTGATGTACAGAGGCTTTTGTCTCAGAAATAGAGTGAACCCCTGGCATGTTCAGCTAATGGGCAGAAGATGACTCCCTCTTCCAGCCCATAGCTGTTGTGGGAGAGGGGAGAGAAAGGGGCCTCGCCTCTCAGAGAGCGTGTCTCCTGGGCCTCAGGGCTCTGCAACTGATAAAACGCACAGGGAGAGAGACTCTGGATTCACTCTGTCTTTGGAAGGTGGTATAGACCGAACACCCCGGAGACCACAGCCCTCAGTGAGTGTGTCACTGCTCACCGCAAAGGGGCCCAAGCGGTTGGGGTTCTACTGAGAACATGGATGTGGGGAACTGTCCTGGATTGTCCAGGGGGCCCAAGTAGTCAGGGCAGGCTAGTAAGATGAGGCAGGAAGGTCAGAGCGGGGATGGGCCCCTGGAAGCGAGGGTGGGGGTGCAGGCAGGAGAGGGAGGGAGACAGGAGGATACCCCACTGCTGGCTATGATAGTGGAAGGTGCCAGGGTCCAAGGGATGCACATGGCCTCTAGACACTGGAAAACACAAGGGATGAATTCTCCCCTGGAACCTTCAGCTGTGCCAACACCTCGACTACAGCCCCAGTGAGACTGATTTTGGACTCAGACTCCATCACTATGGGAGGATGCATGTGTACTGTTTAAACTTGTGCATACCCAGGATCCCAGAGTCCCAGAGCTGGGGGACCTAAGAGACACCATGCTGTCTGTGGCCCCTGGAGAGCCGGTCACCATTGGGTTCCACGGGGCCAGGTCGCCTCTCCACTTCTTGGTTCTGTTACCATCCACAGCCAGAAAGACACACAGGGTTATAGGGCTTCTCTGGGGAATGGAGGGAGCTTTGCAACATGGGGGCCTGGAGGGGGGACAGTGGGGCGGGCGTGTGCTGGCAGGTAGGTAGGTGGTGGCCCTGTGCCGGCAGTAAGGCCGGGTGGAGTAGTGCTGGCTCGGGCAGCAGGCATCTCTGGTGGCCCCCGGGGTGTGGAAGGTGGGGCTCATAGCACAGCCCTGGACTCCGGCTCGCCTACATCACAGAGAAGATGCAGCTCCTGGAATAAGGCACAACTGGGACTCGGGAAATTTCCTGAACCCCTCTGAGCCTTGCCCATAAAGGCTGAATGAGATGTGCTATCTGTGTGCTGTGTGTGGATTCGGACACCGAGCCACTGCTGACTCGTGACATTGTTGCTGAAGCCACAGAGCGTCATCCCACCGAACCCGCAGACAGCTGGGTGCCACAGGTGACGTAGCTCCCAGGGTCAGGGTGGTATGGGCGGTGCGGCGGGGCTGGGCCCCCACGCAGGTGAGGGTTTTTACCCACCCTGCCACCTTGGCTCTTTGGAGGGTTCGGGGAAACACAGACAGCGGACAGCCACCAAAAGTCCTCTGTATGTATTTTCTTAGCATTTGCTTATCACCAAACGTTGGCAGTTGTGTTCTTTAATTTAAAAAACTGGGAAGAGATCGGAGAGGGAGACAAACCATGAGAGACTCTTAATTCTGGGAAACAAATTGGCTCACTAGAGGGGAGGTTGGCGGGGATGGGGTCACTTGGCAATGGGTGTTAAGGAGGGCACGTGGTGGGATGGGCACTGGGTGTTATACCCAACTGATGAATTATGGAACTCTGCATCTGAAACTAGTGATGTATTATATGTTGGCTAACTGAATTTAACTTAAAATAAAAAAAATTAAAAGGTACTGATCATACCCCCTCCTCCTCTCTTATATGAATATCCTGATATCCAGGAATTTGGAAAGTCCTATGGCTTCTCCACGAGGTAGGGCTGCCCATGCCCGTGCTGAGAGAAATCGTCAGATACTGCAGGAGGCTTAGGGACCGTGCCGTCTCGAGTGCTCCCGCGGGTTAGTGGGGAGGCTGGGACAAGCCACCTCCCCTCCCTTGGAGTTAGTCTGGTTGGCAGTAGGTTTATCACATCTATCTACTCCTACAGTTGGTCTTCTTTCCGTGGAGGTCAAGGGAGAGACCTGGGGGTCGTGTTAGTTCAGTGGGAGGGAATGGCCTGATTGATCAGTGCTGTTGACCCTGGGTGCCAGAGGGACAGAGTGGCAGTGCCCATGTCACACAGCAGTTGTCCATCCTCATGTGGCCTTCGTGGGGCCTTCTATTTCTAGTGTTCTCTGTTC
Source organism: Canis aureus (assembly GCF_053574225.1). Classification (NCBI taxonomy): domain Eukaryota; kingdom Metazoa; phylum Chordata; class Mammalia; order Carnivora; family Canidae; genus Canis; species Canis aureus. The sequence continues at coordinate 60,375,436 of NC_135612.1, forward strand.
TAGTTGTCTGCCTTTGACGAACCAGTCGTGGTGTAAATATGCACCCTAACGCTGTGTGCTATGTTAGGACTCCTTGGATTACAAGTAACATATACCACTCAGACAAGAAGAGGAACATACTGGATTATGTCGCTGTGATGATCAAGGGTATCTTCCTTCAGCTGTGGCTTGATCCCAGGGCCTCTACTGGTGACTGGTGTCTCTGTCCCCCCATCTCTCAGCCAGCCTCTCTTAGGTCTTGGCTTCAGTCTTGGGCACATTTTTGCTGTTGGGCTGGAGTGATGACCTCTGGGAATCAGGCACACCTAATCCTTAGCACCTGGATTTTAGAAGGGGTGGGGTCCTTTCCCAATAGGTGCTGCACACAGACCCCAGGGAGGGCTCCAGATGTTGGGCTGGGTCAGGGGCCCCGTTTCTTAAAGCAGTCAGTGTGACTAGAGGGAGCTGCTGTTTTGACTAGCCAGACCCAGGCCCATGTCCTCTGGGGGTGAGGTCAGCACATCCTAGTGGAATGGAGTGAGGGGAGGCTGGTTCCCCAAACCAGGTAGACAGGGTTCCCTGAGCAAGGGCGGGTGGAAGCAAGAGCAGCCCATGTGCCCACATCCATGGGCATCTGGAGACTCGCACCCAACTGATGTTGCTATTGCTGAGATTTGTGGAAAAAAAAAAATCATTCCTTATTTGAGAAATTTGTTTTGGATCTCAAACTCCCTCTTCCTGCTTCTTTCAACTCAGCAGCAAGTGCCTATTTTTAGGTTGAAGGAAGGACCTCACAGCTGGCCTGCTTTCCTGTGGAAGTGCCCTGCCTCGACAGGGGGAGTATGGGGAGCTCCCGGAGAGGGGTGCAGGGAGCTGAGGGTGCCTGTACCAGGAAGCCCTGAACCCTGCTGGAATCAGGCACTGAAAACCTACCAGTATTGGCCACCCCTCTCAGCTGATGCATGGTGGGGTGATATTTGCAGACCCTCCATCCCCACAGAGGCGGATGCTCTCTGCAATAGTGCTCACAAAGGCCAGCATCAGTGTGCTGTCGATTCATTCTGGTTCCTTTCTGTGCTCACACAGAGGGCTGTAGCATGGGTCTATATTGCTTCATCGAGGCCCTCCTGAGCTCATGGGCTCCTGATGAGTGGGGCTCGAGCACTACATGGTATCGAGCTTTGTCCTCCAGGTGTACCCAGGCAGCTGGGAGTCAAGGAGCACAAGCCACATCAGCTCAGTACTGTAGGGCTTGTGGAAGCCATCCCTGGCTGGTGGGATGGATTCGGGGAGCTCTAGTCTTTGCTCCTGGAAACTGAAATGAATCCTATCTATGGAATCCACTGGTGGAGGGTTTGCCCTGCCCTGCCCTGCCTTGCCCTGTCCCGCTGGGACTGTCTGCAGATGGCAATTCTGTGGACCTCTGCTTATGCACCTGCCAGAGGACATGCAGGCTCCTGCAAGTCTAAGCTTCTCTAGCACCACTGCTTTATGTGGCTGTAGGTAAGGTATGATAGGCGGCAGCCTCAGGGCTTTGGAGGCCACCGCAGGCCAGCAGCTGCAGAAAGGGTCTTCACTGGAAAGCCATCAGGTAGAGATGTGACCAGGAAGGTGGCTGGCAAAGGTCAGGAAGCAGGGACCTTGCTAGCAACCAGCTGCTTTTACAGGAACCCCAATGATACCCTCCTTTATATCTTCCTTAGATCATGAACTTGCCCTTCGAAATCAGGAAACTTTTCATTTTTATTTTTATTTTTTTGAGAGAGAAAGAGAGCATAAGTGGTAGGGAGGGGCAGAAGGAGAGGGAGAAAGAATCTTGAGCAGGTTCCATGCCTCAAGCAGAGCCGGATGTGGGGCTTGATTCCACGACTCTGAGATCACAACCTGAGCAGAAAGCAAAAGTAAGATGCTCACCTGACTGAGCCACCTGGGCCTCTGTGAATGCAGGGACCTTAATGGGTATTTCCAATAGGACTGTCCACCCGGGGGGGATTGGATATTCTGCAGGAGGGAAGCAGGATAATCTCACCAAATGGAAGGGGAGTGGGTGCTAAGTGACCACACAGCCATTACCACAAGGGCGAAACACAATGCCCATGTGTCTGAGTGCCTCTGTCCATCTGTCTGATGGGACAGCAGGGTATGGTGGGTCAGACAAGGTTTGGGAGGCCTGGTGGTCCTAGGTTCAAATCCAGCACTCTGGTTTGTTGGCCAGGGTGTCCTTGCGCCTATTGTGTGACCTCTCTGGGCCTTTTGGTTCCCTCTGTGAACTGCGGTGGATAATAGCAGGTTTGGATGCTTGGTGGCTATGTTCGTTCTCACGCATGGTGGCGGGCTGAAGAACGCCTCCCCCCGCCCCAGGGGCATCCATGCCTCGATCCCGGGAACCTCTGAGTATTACCTGTGCAGAGGAGGTTAAGTTAGGGATCTGAGATGGGGAGCTTCTCCTGGGTTATCTGCGTGGGCCCGACATAATCACAAGGCTCCATTTAAGAGGGTGGCAGGAGAGTTCGTGGGACAGAGAATTTGAAGATGCTGCATTGCTGGCTTTGGAGACAGAGGAGCAACCACAAGCCAAGGAATGTAGGTGCCTCTAGAAGCTGGAGAATGCAAGGGAACAGATTCTCCCCTGGAGCTTCTGGAAGGAACCAGCCCTGCGGACACTTTGGTTTCAGACTCCTGAGATTCATTTCAGACTCTGACTTCTAGGACTGCAAGATAGTACATTAGTGCTGTTTCCAGCCAGTAAATGTATGGTGATTCTGTTACAGCGGTAATAGGAAACTGACCCACGCTCCTGGCTCTTGTCATCACCTCCCTAGCACTTCAGTGACTGTCTAGCCCCCATGGTAGGGAGATGGTTCCAACCAATGTCACCTCCCTCCACCCCCTCTCCATGGGAGGTTTTGAGGGTCTGCGGCCACAGCAGACTCCTCTGAGAGGCAGAAGCTATAGACCTGAGACCCCCAGGCTGAGGTCTGAGCTTTGCCATATTCCCTGCTGCTCCTGTCTCCAGGCCCTTCCCCCGCACCCCGAAGCCTGGCTGGGGGATGAGAGACCTGGCCTGTGCTTCCCAGATTGCAGGCAGTCATCTCTTGTCCCCAGGCTGAGGCACTACTGCCATGGACATGCGGAGGCCCAGGGCCAGCAGGGGGAATGAGGCTGCTCCAGGCCGGGGATGGGTGGGGGAGAAGGCTGCTCCAGGCTGGGCGGACAAGGCTGCTGCCAGCCGGAAGCTGCCTGCCCAGCTGGGGTCTCAATCTTTGTTTCCCACCCAGGGCCTTGACTGTGCTTTGCTTTCTCGCTGTGTCTTTTCTGTTTGGAGTGTCTTGCTGCAGGTCATACTCTTTTGATTGCACTAACAGTTGCACCGACTGCCAGTGACTTGGCTTTTGTTTCCAGCTACTTTGTTCCTGGAAGCTCTGGTGGCCCTGCTGATTGCTTTTAGCTTGCCTTGCAAGATATGCTGGATGGAGCTGCAAGAAATGCGATTACAGTTCTCAAGGGAAAGTAACTTTGATATGGCTGGCCTGGGTCATCCATCACATTCTCCTCCTCTTCCCACCCCAACTCTATAATTGGGATTCTCTGATCTCCAGGGGCCTGTCCTTCCAGACTAGTTTGGCAGGTTGTACAGGAGCCCCTACTCTGATTTGGGCATTCACCCCTTCGTGCTACCAATAGAAATAAGACCCTTGAGGGTCCTGCCATGGCAAGGAGCAAAGTCCAGAAGGGGAGACAGACAAGAAAACAGGTGGTCCTGACACAGGGTGGGTCATGGTGCTGGGCTCACAGGCGGCTGAGGGCTATGGTCTGCAGAGAGGCACTGGCTGGAGGCCACTGCCCACCAGACACGGCAGCAAAGAGCCCGCCACGTGGGGCAGTGCCCATGAGAGCTGTGGTGGTGTCTCGGGCCTCACAACTGGGCTGGGTGGGCTTGCTGTCACCACCTTGGTGTCAGGGGGTGATTTCCCAGCGCCCTCACCCATACTTTGGCCGATTCTCCATGTGGCAGTGAATGTAGGCAGCCTGGTACCTGAGCTTTTCATCAGATGACTTTTATGTTAGTTAAAAAAAAAAAAAAATGATGAGTGCCTCCTGGCCGGGTCCCAGTTTGTGAAAGGAGACCATGATTAGGTATATGAATAAATTGTAATACACAGATAATACTGCCATGTAATTACTCAGGTATAAGAGAATAATTACACGGGTAATTATGCTCTGTAATTGTCACTGTGCTTAATGGTTGCAGGCACAGCAACTGTGCTCCATGCAGCCCATAAACAGATACCTAAGGACAGGGCCACGATGCACATTCTAATTGTCATGTAATTAGAGAGCAATTAAATAGTTATTTGTCCCATATAAATTAGCCATTATGTGTCCTCCAAAGTCCTGCTATACTTTTAATAAAATGTGACCATCTCCCTTACTAGCAGGGGCGTAAATACCTTTCCTCCCCGAGAACAAGGGCCCACTTGAAACGGGGCAGGTGCTGTTCTAAGGGTCCCCTGCAACATAACATAACCTCTGGGATTTCCGAACTCAGATTTGACCAAGGTTTTTTTTTGTTTGTTTGTTTGTTTGTTTTTTGTTTAAAGATTTTATTTATTTATACATGAGAGACACAGAGAGAGGCAGAGACACAGGCAAAGGGAGAAGCAGTTTCCCTGCAGGGAGCCCAATGCGGGACTCAATCCCAGGACTCTGTGATCATGACCTGAGCCAAAGGTAGAGGCTCAACCACTGAGCCACTGAGGTGCTCCATCGGCCAGGGTTTTTATTGTCAGTGCATGGAAGAAGAAGATCCCCAGGACAGGGAAAGAAGATCCCTCTGCCCCCTGGGCACCGATGCTTTCCTGGAGGCGCAGGATGATCCAGCTCTGAGACCTGAACCAGAGAGTGAGGGCCATCTGGTAGGGCTTGTCTGTGGAACGCAGAGTGTCAGCCCTGGCCCCGGGCCTCCTGGAGTTCCTGTGACCCCGACTATGAAAACAGCACAGATAAGCTGCCAGAAGCAGAGCCCATGCTAGGAGCCAACACTTCTCGCTACTGGGAAGCTCATGAAGCAGAGCAGCCCTACCTGCCTGCAAGAGGCTGGGAAACCCCCCATCGGATGCCCCAGTGGGTGAGCATCTCCGTGAAGGCACCCAGTTCCCAGGGACCCTGAGCTTGCTTTTCCTTTGCACCTCCTTGCCTCCTTGCCTCCCCACTAGAGCCCCCAAACCCCTGCATCTTCACAGTCTGCAGGGTGAGAAGCGAGGTGTTGGCGGGCAGCACCGTTGGTGTGGGTGAAAGTTGGAGACCATGAGGAAGGACAAGTCCCCGACAGAAAGAAAGAAGTGACAGGGCTGGTGGGACTGAAACTCTGATGTAAGACCCTGGCAATGTCAGTGGCAGGACCGAAGGCCACCGCAGAAGCAGGAGACAGCAGAGGAGCAAGAAAAGCATATCCATGGTGTGAGGCTGAACCCAGGGTGTTCTCACAAACAGAATGGGCGCTCCAGACGCGAGGATGACAGTAAGAAGGAAGGTGCTAGCCAGAGATGGAAGGAGAGAGCACACCTGAGGATCCAGGCATTTCCAAACCAGAACCCAGGGCTGAGCCAGAGCAGGTGTCAAGATGGAGCTCCTGGGGTGGCAGAGGAGCCCCTGTGAAGCTGAACTCACATTCTGAATTTTCTTTCTCTATTTGTGATGGGAAAAGGAATTTGTAATGTTTCCCAGAAAAGAAAAAGTATGTGTAAAAGGAGAAAAATCAGACCAGGATGGACATGTTTTTGGTATTAAATTTCGAAATAATAAGGTGGATTCTGGTGTCTGCACACAAGTGTGGGAAAGATAGGACCTCTGGGTCTTACATCCAATGCAGCTGTCATTTGTAGTTTCAGGGAATACAGGGGCATCTTCAGAGAGCAGGACCAGATACTGAAAGGAGAAGGCTTTGAAAAGATGTTGTTTCAGCAGAGAAATGGATTTTGCTCAGTGCTGGGGAGGCAGAGAAGGCCTGGCATAGGGACAGACAGGGAGGGCCATGGGCAGATGCACCTATTGTTGAAACATGAGTAGAAACCAAATGCACGTGTTGAAAAGAACTTTTTGAAAAGGAAAGCTTATCATACAAATTTTGGGTAATGTTACTAAAGACTGCCATGTTACGGGGGTGGGGAGGAGACAGATAAAGGTGGGGAGGAGGCTTCTGGATACTCCTCTGGACATAGAGGGGAATCAAAAGATGCTACTTTGTTCCTTACTTTAGCAGTTGGAGAAATAGAAATTGAAGAATATTTTTAGGAAGCTTTGAATAATCTTTAGTTAAATCCAGTTAGGTTCACTGCTCATATGCTGGGGAAGGTGAAATAGCCATATGGCCAAATGCACAAGCGCACAAAACAGCAAGGAAGTTTCTAGAACAGGGTGACAAATATTAGACACAAACCACACGTGACCTAAAGTTGAAGTTGCCTTCTTTCACTTGATGTCCTAAGGGGAGCGCTCCACATCCTGGTGAGGGAAGAAGCAGGGCAATGGGCGCTGAAAAGGAACTGCCCCTTTTAAAAAATATCCTGGAGGTTCTCCCCTGATATGCACCTGATGCTGGAAAGTTGAACATTGTGAACTCAAGGGTCTTTGCAAAAATGTAAAGTATGAAGGCTATTTGTTATTGTGAGTGGATAGGGCCACGCAGTGGTGTAGATCACATGAGTGAGTGACACAATGCTATATTTGAGGAGTTCGGAGAGGGGCCCCCTCCCCACATTATGCCCTCCACATTGACCACCCCGGCCCCACCCTACTCTCCGAGAATATTTTTCCTAGGAGGCAGCCTTGGTGTTGGATATTCCAGCATTAAGGTTTCAAGTCCCAAAGTAAATTTAGCAAACACCTTTGAAGTAGTTAGAGGTAGAGTATTTAAAATATGTAGACACAGGAAGATGAAAAAGATGTCTGTCTTATCCTCAGGGCACTTTTTAAAATAAAACGATTAAATGGTATTGAGATATTTAAGGAGATGCCAGTAAATGAAATATCCTGTTAATGAGTGGAGGAGAAAACCAACTTAGCAAAGAAAGCAATTATTTTCAAATTTACCTGCAGACAATGTAATTCTGCATTAAATTCCAGTAGGTTTGGGGTTGTTTTGTTTGAACTTGATGAGCTAATTTAAAAGTATATATCAAAGAGCAGGGATCAAGGATAGCTACAACACTCCTCAAGAGCAAGTTGAGTAAAAAAAAAAAAAAAAAAAAAAAGAGTAGGTTGAGTATCTTGCTTTACCAGAAATGCATCAAGAATTACTACACTGATTAGCATCCTTTGGAAAGACTAATCGACCAAAGGAGCCAAATCAAGTGCCTGGAGACAGACCCAAGTACATGCAGGAGCTTTAGGCACCACTGATCTGATTGCTGATCACCGGGAAGGTGATGGACTATTTAAAGTGGTGTCAGGGTTGGGACACCTGGGTGGCTCAGTGGTTGGGCATCTGCCTTCAGCTCAGGTCATGATCCCAGAGTCCTGGGCTGAGGTCTGCATCAGGTTCCCTGCAGGGAGCCTGCTTCTCCCTCCACCTATGTATCTGCCTCTCTCCATGTGTGTCGTCTGAATAAATAAATAAAATATTTTATGAATGAATGAATAAATGAATGAATGAATGAATGAATGAATGAATAAATAAATAAATAAATAAATAAATAAATAAATAAATAGCGTCAGGGTAAGTGGTGATTCACTTGAAAATAAATGAGATGGGACCCTGTCCCCCACCACATAGCAATCTATTCCAGGTGAATTAAACACTTATATGTGAAAGGCCAACCCACATAACTTTTAGAAGACAAAGCAGGAGAACATTTTTATGACCTTGTTATAAGGAAGGTTTTCTTCAACAAGACAAAGATCAAATTTTGATGAGAAGATGGAACAGCTTGAATTAATTACTTATATGTGGCTTATGGATACCTCAGGGCACTTTGGATACCTGGCAGAGACATGAGCATTTTAACCTTAAATGCTGATGTAGAGATTTGCAGAGAATGTGGGAGCCCAGAGGAAGGACATCACATGGAGAGAAACACTGTGCGGGCTGAGCTGGCTGTGCAAAAGAGAGCAGGAGGGACGGGGGAGGGCAGGGGTGCTTGAGAAAGGCATGGTGGCATAAAACGTACTAGTGTGAGGACAGATGTCAAGGGACAGATGTGAAGGGACAAGTGTGAAGGGACTGGTGTGATGTACTGGTGTGAGAGACAGGTGTAAAGGGAGTGGTGTGAGAGGCAAGTGTGAGGGACTGGTGTGAAGGGACAGGTGTGTAAGGACAGATGGGAAGGAAAAGGTGTGAAGGGGGTGGTGTGAGGGACTGGGTGAGGGACTTTTGTGTGAGGATAGATGTGAAGGGACTGATGTGAGGGACTGAGTGGGGGACCGGTGTGAAGGGACAGGGGTGAGGGACAGGTGTGAAGGGACAGGGGTGAGGGACAAGTGTGTAAGGGTTGGTGGAGGGACACGAACTGGGATCTTGGGGAGCTGCAACATGAGGCTCAGGTGAAAATGCCCGGAAGTCATCACTGCCGTCGACTCCCTGGAATCGGTTACTCAGCCAGACCCTTCGGGTGGCTCAGCACTCAGGGCTGCCGGGAGAAGCACCATCCAGGTGGGTGCGCTCGTGCAGGCCTCTCCTGGAAGCCGGCGTTCAGATCGCACACACGCAGATGACCTCCGAGGACCTCTTCAGGGTAAACACCCCCTGAGTATGAAAGTGATGGTAATTGCATGAGATGGATCATTCCAGAACCTCTGACTGTGTGAGTGGGTTGCTATTAAACTGTCTCGTTTTAACGGCCACGTTCCCCGGGAGCGGGTCAGTGCAATCCCCCTCGAAGTTGTCTGTGAATAACTGACCGCGGGCAGCATCCCGATGGCGCTTCCTCGCGGGGGCCCTTCCAAAGACCCCCAGCTGCAGCCCCCACTCGCCTGCAGGAGCCAGCAGGGCCCAGGACGATGCCCGGCTCCCCCACCGGCCACGCTGGCAGGTGGTGAGAAGGGTCTGCAGCACTGGCTGTTCAGCGGCACCCAGGCTGATCACCACCTGGTGTCAACCAGGGGAGAAGCACCCAGTATTCTCTCACCCCAGCACCTATTTCATGTTGGAGATTGAGAGGGGAGGCAACAGATGCCATCCATGCCCTTATCCCCCTGAGGGAAAGCGGCCTTACATCAAACATGCTTGCTGTGGTGGGTGGAGGAAAGGCGCCCAGCGTTAGGAGAAGGCATGGCTTCAGAAGGCACTCTGGGAGACGGTTGTGGGAGGTTTTCCCTACAGAAGCGGCACTTGAGCCTAAGTCTGAACTTGGGAGTTGCATAGCTGAAGGAGTGGGGGGCGGGGGAACAGCAGGTGCAAAGGTCCAGGGGCTGGAGATGCTTGGGTGGAAAGCCAGTGTAGTGGCAGGCAGCTGAGACAGAGGCGTCTGGGCAACTGCACTAAAGGAATCCATGAGCAATGTTTGCACCAGCATGGCAAGTGCCCACTAGTAAAGGGAGCATCTGAGATGGGGTTGGGGTCCTGGAAACAGCCTGTGTGTCACACACCCCACTAACATCTTCACTTTTGACTCCTGAGGGATATGGGAAGCTAGCAAAGGGCTTCCAACAGAAGATGAACACTGGAGTTGGATTTCAGAAGGTCTATCTGGTAGAGGAGGAAGAGGCCCAGCCAGGGGTCCCTGCCATCCAGGGGAGGGGTGACAGAGGTCTGGTAGGGTTTCAGCAATGGGGAAACTGGAGTTATCCCTCTGGAGGGGGGGATGATAAAAGCAGGGTGCATTTGTGGTACAGAGTGCCCTGAGATGTCCAGGTGGGGTGCAGGCATGTGGGCTTGTGAGTGAGGAGCCAGGACAAGGGGCTGGGCTGCACCCCTTCCTGCGGCCCTTGTCATCTAGAGCCGGGGCACAGAGGACTTCTCCCTGAGGGCACACGGAAGCAGGGAGAGAAGGGGGCCTTGGTCCCATCACTGACGTGAGCTGAGCTAGACACTGCAAAGGCAGAAGGCAAAGGCCCAGTCCTAGCTGGTGGGAATTCTGCACAAAGTCCAGTTCTCACAAGAAGTCTCTAGATATGATGTAGAACATGGAGTCAGCTAGGCTACAGAATGTGCTGTCTATCCATCCATCCATCCATCCATCCATCCATCCACCCACCCATCCATCTACTCATCCACCCCCATACACCCACCCATCCACTATCCACTCACCCACCCACCTACCCACCCATCCATCAACCCATTTACCTGTTCTTCCACCCACATGTCTATCTACCCACCCATCTATCCACCCATCCACCCGTCCATCCATCCACCCACCTATCCATCCATCAACCCATCCACCCATCTATCCATCCATCCACCCACCCACCTGTCCACTCACCTGTCCATCCATCCATCCATCCATCCATTCATTCATCTATCTGTCCATCCATTTACCCACCCTCATCCACCCACCCACCCATCCATCTACCCACCCATCTATCCACCCATCCACCCGTCCATCCATCCACCCACCTATCCATCCATCAACCCATCCACCCATCTATCTATCCATCCATCCACCCACCCACCTGTCCACTCACCTGTCCATCCATCCATCCATCCATCCATCCATCCATCCATTCATTCATCTATCTGTCCATCCATTTACCCACCCTCATCCACCCACCCACCCACCCATCCATCTATCCACCCATCCATCTACCCACCTGTTCATCCACCCATCCACCCATGCATCCATGCATCCATGCATCCATGCATCCATCCATCCATCCATCCATCCATCCATCCATCCATCCATCTGTCCTCCCTCCCTCTCTTCCTTTCATCTACCCTTTTTCCCATGCCAGGTACAACACCAAGGAACCCTCTGCTCATTGGGAAGACAAGTGTGCAAACTTTACAACCAAGGAGGGCAGTTGTCACAGAGCACATGCCTCCTGTGGGGACACAGAGGAGGAAGCAGTTTAGTCCACCTTGTCTGTCTGGAAAGGGATTGGGTAAGAGGCTTCCCAGGAAAGGGACAACTCCTGAGGAATGTGAAGGATCAGTGGGAGGCTGAACAGAAGAAAAGGTGCTCAGTATCCCCTGGGGGAAGTGTGACGCTCAGCGTGGGTCTGGCTCACCATGAGCAGAGAAGAACAGTTTGGCATGAATATACCAATCTTTCATAAGTAAATTGGTGCTTCCAAAGTACTTGCAGGGACTTGAAACTGTTCATTAAACTTCTCATTTACATCCTTACAGCCATTCATTCATTTAACCAACCAACCAACCAATGAATCGATCATTAATTGATCATTCTTCTTAGAAAGTGCCTGAGGCCGTTCCATCTTCCTTCCTCTTACAAGGATCTTGGATTCATCACCCATCAGCAGGGGTGATGGTGGGGTGAGGTGTGTTTCAAATTGTTTCTGTCTCTGAGCCTCAATTATTTCATCTGTGAATTGGGGTTGGTGACACTGCTGTAGCTTCTGGCTGTTGTGAGCTCCCAGTGACAAAGATAGGAAAAGGCTGTGAAGACCATCTGTGCTTTAGAGGCTGCGCAAGGATTCATTGCTCTGTATCGCACTTATTAAGTAGATGGAGATTAATCACCGAGCATGGAGACTGTGAATTGGATTAACTGCTCTGGGCTAGATTCTATTATCATAAGGATAATCATTTGTTCATCCAATGAATATTTACCAAGTGTTTTTCCTGTGTCAAGCACCTTTAAAAAGGATCTGTCCTCCTCTGTATGAGCCACCGAAGCACTTTGCTTTGCACACAGGGTACCGCAGAGCCCCTGTGGGACCTGGCGGTGCAGACCTGCTGAGACAGCCTGTGTGATGCACCCTCCCTCCTTGCCGTATCCTGGCTGGGGAAGGGATGCAGCTGGGAGAGAGGAGGCTGGAATCCAGGTGAAGAGCAGCCACCCTCTGCCTCCATCTAAGCTCTAAGTGCTTTGGATCCGCTAGTGCATTTCGAAGTATGGCACCTGTTTTGCAGGTGAGGAAAACGAAGCTCACAGAGGTGGGGGGCCTTTCCTGTAGACTTGGAGCAGGTAAGAAATGGAGCCAGGGTCCAGCCAGACCAGGTCCACAGCAAAGCCTTGGAGGTCTCCTGAGTGTAGATACGCTTGGGAACATGCATCACATAACCAGGCTCCAGAATATTCCATCCTTGTAGGAGTGGGTGTAGGGGAAGGAGAGGTGCTGCCCACCACCTCCCCAGGGCTGTCTTGGGTGCTGTCATCCCTCCCTTTTCTGCCGCTAAGAGCGACAGAAACACTTGAACAGGAGAAGGATGGTCAAACAAGTGTATTTGGGAAATGTTTTTTCAGACCAGGCTTTTTCCACATGGCATTGTGGATATTTGGGCTGGATAAATCTGGGCTGTGTGGAGGGGGCTGTGCTGTGCACTTGGGCGGCTAGCAGCATCCCCACTAGATGCCGCCAGCAGCACCCCACTCCCCCATTGTGACAACCAAAAATGTGTCCAGACATTGCCAATGCCCCCTGGGAGCTAAACCACCCGTTAGAACCAGTGCTTTAGACTGAGGAAGACCCAGGTGACCTGTTCCCTCCTGGGAAACGGGGGAAGAATCCTCTGAGAGCCACGGAGAGACCCCAGCTCCCCTGGCCTGGCACTGTGACCTGGAGCCTTTGACAATGCTATGGGCATGAACGATTTAAGGGTGGCTCCCAACCTGCCCTCCACACTGCCAGCTGGAGTCTTGGCCGAGCAGTTTTGGGTCTGGCCCAGGAGGCTGACTTGCATACCCACTCAGATTCCCCAGCTCCATGCCTGTCCTGGGGCCTCTGGCTTCCCCGCTGAGCCCACCCCCTGAGACCCCCAGACTGGCTGTCCCAGGCCCTACCCCACCCCACCCACCCCACATGGCCTAATCCCAAGCACCCTTTCTGTGCACCCCGACCCACTTTGCCTGCAGCCTTGACCTACCAATGTCACTCCTCCGCAGCCACTTGCTGTCAGTTTTCCTGGCTCCTGTACATTTTGAACCACATCTCCCTCTGTGTCTTTTGCTTTTCTAGGAGTGCTGTGGGGAAGTGGGTCTCTAGGGTACTCTGCCCTTGGACCTCTCTCCCAAGGGGCTCCATCTGTCTGGAAGGGCCTCTCCCCGTTTTCCCTTGCTAAACCGTACTCCACCCTCAAAACCCAGCTCACATGACAGTCTCCAGGAGGGCTTATGGTCCAGGAGCCCACGCAGTGTCCCCCCGCTCCTGTACTCTTCATACAGGAACCCCTCCTCCTGCAGCCCTGTGAGCTCCACACAGACCTGGCTGTGCCTGGCTTATTTCTGGCCCCAGTGAGATATCTAGCCTGGCTCTGGAGCTGGATTGAAGTGGAGTAAAGCTGTGGAGGGTCTGGAGGACACCATGCACCACTGTCTGGCCCAGTGATGACGTGGCTACCTTGAGAGGGACAGACAGAGGACAGGGCATGCTGGAACACTCACAGCTGGTAAACCCTACGGGGCTTCATGGCAGCCAGGCCCCAGGTGGTGGGGTAGGCACTCATGGATAGGTAGAGGCCCCGGTGATCACCACCTGCACCAGGCACTCTGGTGTGTGAGCAACCCTCCTGGCTGGGGTTGGGAGGCCAGATGAGGGGCCACAGGATGAAGGTCCTGGGTTCAAAACCACTGTGTAATCTTGGACAATTCCTGTCCTTTCCTGGGCCTCAGCCTCCTCATGTATAAAATGGGGATGATAGTAGTACCCTCCCTTGAATTGGTCATAGGAGTTGGCTGAGCCGCCTCACCAGGGCTGAGCTCAGTGCCCACTGCCAAATATCCATCCCTCGCACCAGTCCGGGGGTCCGAGCCACGGCCGTGCTGCAGAGGGCCAGGGGCAGATGCTATGGAGGCCAGACTTAATTCCCAGCCATTCTATTTGGGAAGCAGGTACAAGACCAGCTGGAACTGTCCTTTCGAAGTATGTTGGTTACATGCCTGCTGAGCTGAAGGCAGGGAGGCTGCAGTGGAGGCCGTGGCAGGAATCCCAGGGATGTGAACGTCTGACAAATGTTCCCATCCTTGCAGCTTTGAGCAGGAGAAATGCCGGCCACTGAGCCACCAGAATGGCTTGCAATTACCTACATTGATCTGTTTGTTCTGTTTCACTCATCCCTGTCCGTGGTGGCCAGGGCTGGGGTGCTTCAGGCAGACTGTCTGGGGTTTGGCAGTCTTTATTTACCTCCCTTGTTTGCGGAGCCTCAAAGAACATGCCATAATCAGGGAGTGGGGGTGGAGAGAGCGACAAATTGATTTTCTCCTGAAAGGTAATTTCTGGGGAATTCTTCAGCTGGAGGCAGGGTGGTGGGTGAGAGGCCAGAAGACAGACTGCTGTTGTCAGACGGGGCTGTCTCCTCTCCCTGGTGGCCTGGCTGGGCGGCTGGACTTCCCACCTTTCAGCCCATCGCAGTGCTTATTCCATGTGCCATCTGGAAGAGCAAGGGAGAGCAAGCTTGCAGAGACAGGGCTCTCCCCCACCCTGCCCCGGCACAGCCAGGTGCACAGGAAGGTGAGGAGGCCGTGGGGGCTCTGGCCATGTGCTGACTGGCTGCCGCAGCGCTCCAGCCCTGAGACCCTCCCATCGTCTTTCTCAAGCCTGCAAACCCGTGTCACTCTTCTTTGGAGCTTGGTCCTTTTAAGCCTGCATAATGGGGTCCATTAGCATGTTGATAATCTCCGGGAGTTAGGCCATATCTCCCCACCCACAGGGGCTGGCGTGCTGCCTCGATACGTACAGAAATTGAGATTTGCCAAGCAAGACGCAAGTGCAGAATTCTTGTTAGAGGCTTCAAAAAGCAAGACGGAGTTAGCTTTGGGGACGGTAATTAATGGGCAGTGGCAGTTGGTGGGGAGGGTACCAGGACTTGAACATGGACTCTTTCTGCAGCTAGTCTTCTTCCCTGCCCACCCCATGAGTGATTTGAATGTCACCTTGTCCCCAAAACCTTCCTTGATGGCCTCAGGCAGTTCCAGCTGCATCCCTCACACCTGGCCCAGGTGTCTCCCAAGCCCACAGCCGGTATCCAGTAACACCTCCTCTGGGTTCCCACGGCAGTTTCTCCTTATGGGGCCCTGGGCCGGACTGGGGGGCTCATGCTGCTTTGTGCAAACCCACTTGTTTTTGATATGGTCATATAGGGCCACCCGGGCCTGGAGCTGGGGCATCACATGAATCTGAGGCCAGGCGGGTCTCCAGCCCAGGTAGGATCCCAAGACTAGAATGACACACAGAGAGCTGTTGAAATTAGGTTCATTCATTCACTCATTCATCCAACCACTGTTTCTACAGGACTTTATTGAGCTGCATAAGGCACGGTGGTGGGTATTGTGACTTAGCCCCTGCCCCTTGGAATCAACAACCCAGGGTGGGAGCAGGCATTGAGGCAATAATCACTCGATTAATTACTGATAACTATTCATTCTAATCAATTATCACTAGCTGTTAATGGTACCCTGTGATGGTGTTGGAGAGGTCAGGCGTCTGGAATCAGGCTGATGGCAGGGCCATGCTCTCTTGTTGAAGGCTGCACAGGGGGGAGTTTCCCCACCTCTTCCAACATATGGTGGTGTCAGCAAGCCTTGGCTTGTGGCCACATCTCTCCAGTCTCTGCCTCTGCCATCATATGGCCTTCTCCTCTGTGTGTGTCTGTGTCCAAATTTGCCTGTTCGCCTAAGGACACAGCCATTGGAGTAGGGCCACCCTGTTCCCATGTGACCACATCTTAACTCATCACGTTTGCAGAGACCCTGCTTCCAAATGAGGTCACATCCTGAGGTTGCAAAAAGGACGTGAATTTTAGGGTGCATTATTGAATACACGATTCAATACACGATTCTTTAACAATGTAGAAAGAGTTGTTAACTCCCAAGCCAAAACAGGCCATGGGCAAGACTCATCCTGCAGATGGCAGATTGCCAGCCTCTGGTCTAGAGTGCCATGGATGGGTGCCCTTCCTTCTGCATTGGTGGGGGGAGTCATGAGGGATGAAACTGTGGGGTAGGAAGGAGAGAGAGGGGGACCCACACAGGGCAGGCTTGGACGTGCAGGGCTCCTCCTCAGCCCTCTCTTCAGGGATGATGCAAACAGTTGTCCTGCCCCATAGGGCAGAACTTGGGCCCTTCCCTTCCTACCAGATGGGCGTTACTGCCAACTGAAAGGAGAAGCATGTCCCCAGAACTCCAGCGTTTGGGAGACTCGAATACAGAGCTTGGCTTGGGAAGTTCAGTGCCATGAGTTCTAGTTGATGCAGAGCACATTTATTCCCTCCCCCACACGAGCACACACCAAAGATAAGCAGTGCTTATTTACCAATGTGCACTTAGGTGTTCTGGGAACCCAAATGGTCTAGTCATTTAGGGAACTTTGTCAATACAGAAAGCCTTGTTGCTTTTGACTATCGCTAAGCAACGCAAGTGGGAACAATTTGGCTAAAATGTAAACAACCTAATTCTGGTGAAATAGTACTTGTTGGAAATTACTTTATGAAACATAAAATGTCAGGTTAATTTATTTGATAACGTGTTTCTTTTTTTTTTTCATTTTTTCCTCAAGTTGGGTGTTGTTGCAGTAAGCACGAAGTAACCTGCCAGGGAGAACACGTAGGCTGTTTCTTAGTGGGGGAATGATAGAGACTGTTGTCCTCTGCTTCTTGGACACCTTTGTCGCTGGGCTGTGTCCAGGGCCATGTGGGCCGTGAGGGCTGCAGGCCTGGCCTCTGTCTCTGCCCTTCAAGTGTCTGGCTGCGGCCGGCATGTTGGCCAATCCCTTGGCCGGGCCCGTTTGCCCACCTGAGATGGAGATTGTTCTGTCTACTGCTCTGGATGGCTTGAGGCTGAAAGGAGACAAGACTACGTAAAATCACACAGCAAAGTTCCTTAAACGGAGCCGGTGCTCAGCAAATGCTTTCCTTAATTTTTTTTTGGTTTTGTGTTAGTGGATTATTACCTTTTGAATGGTAGGAGAAATGATTTTTTTTCATTGCTGTGCCTGGGGGACGCGGAGCTGTCTTCAGCATGAAGGGGGTCTCCAGTAAGAATCTGGTGAATGAATGGATGCATCCTTCATCAGAGCGGTGTGGGAAAACCAGGGCCACCACAACCACAGCATTGCCTCGGTGATCCAACCAAATCCCTGCTGCATCCCAGGCCTGGCACGAGCAGGAGCCTGGGAGGTAAGCACAGATGGCATTGCCTCCTGGGGAGGCCCGACCCCTCCTCACCTGCCTGCCTCTGAGCTGATGGCCCGTGACAATGAGCCAGGTGCCGCACACAGAGCAGAGCCCTCACTGGGGTCCTCCTGGATGTAGCCCCGTGCCATCCACATCTCGTCTCCCTGTGATGTATGTGTTCCCACTGTTCAGAGAAGGAAGCCAAGGCTCAGAGAGTGAAGTTCTCTCAAGGGGACTCAGTGGATCCCTGGAGGTTAGACTCGAGAAGGCCTTGTTGGTCACCAAGAGAAGT
Source organism: Canis aureus (assembly GCF_053574225.1). NCBI lineage: Eukaryota > Metazoa > Chordata > Mammalia > Carnivora > Canidae > Canis > Canis aureus. The sequence goes on from NC_135612.1 coordinate 60,392,931, forward strand.
GGGGATGTCCCTGGACGGCAGCTGTGTGAGGGCTCCCGTCAGTAATGGAGCAGGGGTGCGAGAGGAGCTGTGTCCGTACAAGGGTCAGAGGAGGAAGCCCAGGAGGGAGTAGGGAGGAAAGCCCGCTGGGCAGAGCTACGTGGGGAGTGTGCAGGAAGGAGCAGGTGTGAGACCAGCAGGGCAGCAGCGAGCAGCCTGGGCGAGACAGGCGTGTTCAGGGATGGCCTTGTGAAGGGGAGGAGTTTGCACCTGTCACCCACCGGGACGGACCGCTCCTCCTGGCTCCCGCCCAGCCCACCCCCTCTTGCCCCAACAGGCCTCTGGCCTCCTACCTCTGCCTGGCCCCATCACACAGGGCAGGGCTCAGGGACCTGGGGCTCAGACTCCTGAACTCCATCACCCTCAGCCCCATTTCAAGACAGTCTTCCTTTTCATCTCTTCCTTGAGACTGAGACTGCCCACCCTTCCAACAAAGGCCCCGTTTTCAGTTCCCAGATCCCTCCCTGTCTTTCTCATCTACCTCCCCTTGGGGGACATACTATCTGTGGGGGTCAGAGCTACCTCCTGCCTACGTGTCCCTGCCAGCAGCTGCCTCTCCTACCTCCTAGCTGCTGCCACACAGAGGGTATCACCCCTTCTGTCCTGAGTGGTCTCATTCCCTGGGCTCCTGGGGCTCAGGAGAGGGGCTTTGCTCTGCAGGAGGATTGTTCTCCACCAGGGCTGGAGGAGGATGAATCTGGAGACACTGCCTGGGCCTTCTGCTTTCTGTTACCACCCTCAAGTCTGGCGCTGGTCCTGGGAACCTTCCTCTGGTTCTCTGCTGGTCAGCAGAAGATGACCAAGACCAAGACCGGCCCCAGGGAATCCTCCATCACCTCCTCTAGGAAGCCTCTCTCTGCCAGAGTTCTTGGGACTCCAAGGCATTCCATCTGTCTGCGGGGCTGCCCCTCTACTGTGCCTCAAGGAAAGGGTGCTCCCTTCCCAGGGGAGGTGGGTGGGAGTTTTAAATGCACCACTAGACAATCAAGCATTTCTTATGTCCCTGTCTGTTGTATTCCCTGGTGCCTTGGCCCTGCAGCCCTGCCTGCATATAGCAGAACTCAAGAAATATTCCTGGTAGGGAATAAAAAAGAGAGAAAGGAGGTGGAAGCAGTAGGAGGGAGGACAGGACAGAAGGAAGGCGGCAGACCTGGCTGGTGGTCTGCTGCTACAAATCTGACCTGGGGCCTGGGGCTGCAGTAACAAACCACCACCGACTAGGGGTTAAGCAGCAGAAATTGGCACCTAAAGTTTCGAGATCAAGGTGTCAGCGGGACTGCTCCTTCTGAAGCTGTAGGGGAGGGTCCTTCCCTGCATCTCCCCCAGCTTCTGGACTTTACTATCGTCCTTGGAGCTCCCTGGCCTGTGGACATGTCACCTGATCTATGCCTTCACCTCACATGGTCTGTGTCTGTGTCCACATGTGCCCTCTTCATTGCCCTCTTCAGAAGGACATTGTCCTATTGGATCAGGGCCCACCCTAATGACCCCATTTTAACCTGATCACCTCTGCAAAGACCCTCTCCATATAAGGTCATCAGGCTGCTTTCTGAAGTAGCGAGGGGGTAGGACTGCGTGTGAATTTGGGCACATCATTAACGGTGTCGTAGGTCCTGGGTGGCAGCTCTCACTTCATGTCTAAGGACCTCGGAGGACCTCGGGGGACCTCAGGGAGATGAGGACATTTGTCTGCGTGCACAGGAGAAGGCGCTGCTGAGCCAAGGGTGAACCAGCCCCTACCATGCCTTTACCCTGCACTTGTTCCCACAGAGCAGGCCCCATGAAGCTCTTTGTAGAAGGAAACCCTGGAGCACAGTTCCCTTTATAGTGAGTATTCCAAATAATTGGATCTAGAAAAAAAGCAGCAAATGATCCCAACAGTTTAGAGAAAATACCCCAATTTCCCAGCAGTTGTCTGGCTTGTACCAGGCGGGTGCCGCTTGCTTGCTTCCTGGCATCAATAGGCTGTGTGTCCCTGCACTTCATCACAGGGCTGACCTTCTGGGGGGCCATGGGGCTCCATCCGACAAGGGAAGGTGCACTGGCCAGCTTCTGAAATTCATTTCCCCTCCTCTGCTGCTCCTCCTCATGTCACTCTGATGGCTTGCTTGTTAGCGGCCGTGAGCTCAGCGGGAGGGAGAGCCGGGCCGCCTGGCATCTCTGGATTCTGTGGGGACGCCCACTTGCTCAGGCACATTTGTTTCCCCTGACTGAAGATCGATGAGACATGATTTTAAAAATGAATAACCAGTCCTGAAGAAGAACTGTTTCATTTTATTTATTTTTGAGAGAGCGGGAGAGCACATGCAAGCAGGGGTGGGGAGGCCAAGGGAGAGGGAGAGCAAGAATCCCAAGTAGACTCCATGTCGAGCACGGAGCCCAATGTGGGGCTCGATCCCACGACCCTGAGATCATGACCTGAGCTGACATCAAGAATCAGATGCTCAGCTGACTGAGCCCCCCAGGCGCCCCAGAAGAATAGTTTTAAACTAGCTTCCTGGACTACCCTGGATGGGACGAGCCACCCTCCTCCTGGGCTGATGGGCGGGGGAGAGGCTTGCTCTGCCCTTGGGGTGCAGGCCCCATCTCATCAGAAGGTGATGGTAGTGGTGATGACAGAGAGGACAGAGTAGGGATGGTGATGATGATGATGAAGATGATGGCTTGTTCATCACACCACAAGGTCATTTCTCCCTCAGGGTCCAGGGGCTGTCAGTATTCCCCTCTGTCTTGGGGGAGGCACTTGATTTTTTGCTCTTTGGGTCAGGAGGTGACATGCCACTGTCACTTGATCATGGGGCCACAGCTAGTCTCACAGGAGACTGGGAGCTGGGGACACACGGATGCTTGGTAGGCACTGAATTCTTTGCCACCTGAGCTTCAATTTGGATACAGATCTGCTGCCTTAACACCCACATTTATTTCCCAAGTGTATTGTTAGAGTTCTAAATTTTGTAGCAGTTTGAGATTTGCAGAAAAATTGTAAAGATAATGCAGAGAGCCCCTACATGTCTCATGCCCAGGTCCCCTATTATTAATTTGGGACCTTGGTCACAAACAAGGAACTGATACTGATGCATTATTATTATCAACGCTCTATTCTGTATTTAGTTTTCCTTGGTATTTCCCCAATGCCCATGTTCTGTTCCAAGACCGCATCCAGGACACCCCAGTACACTTAGCAGTCATGTGTCCCTGGGCCCCCCTAGAGTGCAGCAGTTCTTGTGCTTTCCTGGCTGTCAATGACCTTGACATGTCTGAAGAGCGCTGGTCAGATGTTTTTTAGAGTGTTTCTCGGTTAGGATTTGTCTGATGTTTTCCCTGTGATTAGACTGAGGTCATGGTTTTGGGGGAAGAAGACCACAGAGGTGAAGTGCCCGTCTCATCACATCATTTGAGTTTTATTTCCCCTTCCCATGCTGTGCCCTCTGGCGGAAGGTCATTCGGGCAGCCCCCAGCTCAGGGACTGGGGAGCTGTAGTTCCCTTCCTGGAGGGCAGAGTGTCTACATCAATTATTTAGAATTCTTCTCCATAAGAGGTTTGTGTCATCCCCCTTGCCTCCGTTTATTTATTTATTCAATCGTTTCTTTATATGAGGATGGATGCATGAATATTTATTTTATGCTTTAGGTTATAATCCAGTCCTTCTGTATTTATTCTGTGGCTCAGATGGTTCCAGCATTGGCCCCTGGGAGCTCATTCATTTGGATCCTGTCCCGTTGACACACTCCCCTCATTGTGATTTTTATTTTGTTTTAGCACTTCCTCACTCTCTGGTATCCCCAGACATTAAAGGCTCACCATCCATGTTTCCCACCCAGTCCCAGAATCGGCGCCTTCCCCACTGAGCCTTGGCTCCTCTGTTGAAGGCTGACCATAGAAGCCAAGGTCGGAGTGCCCTCTCCACCAGCACGGGCTCCCAGAGCTCCACAGCTCACGGGGCCCCTGGCATCTCAGTGGATTCTGCAAAGCACACACACATAACAAAACAAAGTCTAAAAAGTCTATTTTTTCAGCAGTTAGGTCCAACAATGTAATAAGTGCATATGTCCTGACAATATCACAATCATCTTTAAAGATACATATAACCTGAAGGTAATATTTTCATTCCAAGACTTGTTGATGGGATGCATGTACCCGTTGGACTCCAAGCTCCTTCTGGAACCCTGGGGTCACAGCCCCGTCACACGTCAGCACCCTTATCTCCTTTTCCACATGGGCTTCCCTTTCTGTCACAGCATCCGCCAGAAACCTGACTTGGCAAAGGTAGGGTGTCATCGAGAGGGATGTGCTGTGCTCTCATGTTGAGATTATGAACAACACAAGCTGGAAGTTGGTGCGAATCAAGAAGATGTTGAACCCAATTGTGTTTTTCTCAAACAACAACAACAAAATCCCACTGTGTCCCTGTCAGCTCACTATGGCGCCCAAGGGTGCCTTGGCCCATAATTTGGGAACCATGCACTGTGTGGTAGCTGTCTACTGCTATGACAAGGTGGCAGGGGGACATTCTCCCAGAACAGCTGAGGTAGCTCCTCTGTGCTCGTAGGGGTCAAGAAGGAGCATGCAGCAGGTGTTGCAAACCTTTGCTAGGCACATTTGGAATGCTCCCTGGGGGTCACATGGGAATGGCTCAGAGCTCCCCCATGTCTCAAATCTGCAGGGACCATGGCACCCCTCCATCCTGTGAGGGTCTTATGTTCCCCATCAGTATCAGTATTAGTATCAGTATGTCTGTGGTGAGCCCAGCTCCCAGTATGTGCAAGGACAACACTATCCCCTGCTTCCCACCCCTACAGACCACCTGCCCAGTGACACTGGTTATGAGAAGAGGTCAAAGGTCAGGAGGTGCGTGTCCCAGGCTATGCATAGGCTCCGTGTGAGCGTGCCATGCTGACCCCTTAGATCAGCCACCTGGGCATCCATCTGGGAGAGGAGCAGGCTGGGGTATAGGCGAGGGACACAGCTTGGTGTGGTCTTTCACCATGTGCGTGCGGTGCGCCAGGCTAGCAGCCAGCATGGGCGAAGGCTAGCATCCAGGTGATTCTTTGGTGTCCCTGGAACTGGGCTCTGGGAGAAGCAGCAGTAGGACAAAAACACGTGAAGACTGGCCTCCTGGGCCCTTTCCGGCCTGAGTCCCCCCCTGCCTACTTTCTAGCAGGTGTGACTCTGCCCTCTGGGGCAGGGGGCAGCATCTGGGTTCTCCTGCCTAGGAAGAGGCTTCTTGTCATCTTGGCCCTGGGGGTTGCCGCCTCCAGATCTTTGTAGGCGGAAGAGACTGAGTAAGAGATGGCTGATGCTGAGGTCAGCCTGCAGCGCTGCCCACCCCACTAAACACCCAGGTGGAGGAGCTCATGCCCCTAGCTGTCCCCTCCTCAGAGGCCCGAGTGCCCCGAGCCGACCTGTGCACCTGCACCACATCCTCCCCACCCCCTGACCCTGGGCGGCATCTTCTTTCACCCTTACCATCTACCTGGACATGTCTCTGCCTCTTCCCCCTCTGCATGTCACTCATTGTCCCCAAGATCCCCCTCTTTCCTTCCCCTCCACAGCCTTGATCCCAACGACCCCTCCCCAGCTACCTCTGTGCTAGCTCTACAGGACCTCTGCTGGGGGGCTTCTCCTTGGGTAAGGGGTGTCCCACAAAGCCTGCTGTCCCCACCTCTACGGGGTGCTGGGGAGGGGGACCAGAGTGCCCTCTTCTCCATCAGGCCTCCTCTTAGAACGTAGCGTTACCACCCATCCACTCACCTGAGTGCCATCCTTGACCTCAGTCTACACACCCCCAATGCCCACCCTATGGTTGATGGACCGTATGCAGCATGTCCCCAGGCTCCCAGGCTCTGTCCCCCACTGGCCAATCTCTGAGCTGCCCTCCTGCTCTCCTGCTTCCACCTGCTCACATCTCCATGTGGTAGCTGGGGCTCTGTCCTCAACGCAGCTGGGACCACATCCTGCCGGCCCCTCCCAGCCCTGCCTTGCCCAGCCTGTCCCCGGTGGCCACTGTCCTAGCCATTCCCTGGCCCCCAGGCCACCGCTTTGCTGCAAGCATGGCCTGCAGTGTGTGCCAGGACTCTGCGTCTTTCCTCAGCTCCCAGGACGCTGCCTGATGGACATGGATGGACAGCATGCAGCTTTGCTTCCATGCAAATGAGTCAATGGCAAGTGGTCTTGATGCTGAGTCCCACCTGTTCCCTTCATTCAGTGGTTCCAGATCCAGCCCTGTGGCGGCAGCAGAACCCAAGGCCACTGAGGGAAGTGAGTGGCCATGGGAAAGGCCCGGGAGCTGGGTGAGGGACAAGCTGGGTTAGGGATGGGCTGTGCCATGTTCTGACTGTAGGTCCTTTGCCGCGGGTCCCTCTGAGCCTCAGCTTACTGTTCTGCTAAATGGGTAGCAGTGTGGCAGCATGGGAGACATTATATGCATATTCCATCCACAGGGACTCACGTGTGTGCCCGTGGGGGCCAGGAGTGTGACAGCAAGCGTGGGACAGAGGGGTTCTGCTCACCGTCCCAGTGGGTGACAGATGCTGCGGGGTGTGGATGGTGGGACACCCCAAGTCTCTACTCAGAGCCCCCCACTGAGTGTGAGGCTGGAGCTTGGAGAACCCATGTTGTATGGTTCTGTCTCACAAAAGTGTTTCTATTTTATACTGTCCACCCCTGCCCACATTACCCACGTGTATGCATGTAGACATAGACGCGGTGTTATATCACGCATGGACAAGTGTGCTAGATATAACACACCATTTGCAAAATGCACGTGTCTTGCACACACAACATGATTCTCCTCATTTTGTGGAGATTTTAAAGGCTCTCCAAGGTCTTTCTGACTTTCTCAAGCTCACCCTGTGTGTGTGTGTGTTTGGGAGGGGGGCAGGCAAAGGGCTCAAATGCCTCTGGGCTACAGCGGGGTGGGGGTGGGGACCAGCAGGTGATACATGAGGGAGGGGGTATTGAAAATCATGAGGTGTCCTTTAACTACTCTTGGCCCCAGTAAATGGTCCTTTTGGAGCTGCGGGATGGATGCGGCCCGCTGGAACATCCTGCTCCCCTCTGACAGATGCGGCCTTTAAAGATAACCGGGGCGATCTGTTATCGGGGGACAAGGTGCTTTGTCTCCAGGCTGGCGGGCAGGGACAAGGCCAAACAGTCTGTTCGTGCTGCTGCAGAAGATGAGACCAGGGAGCCCCAAATCCGGCCCTGGCTCTAAATGCTAATTGCCTGGCCTACGGTGCTATTGATAAAGGCGGACAGAGGGAGAGGGTGATTCGTTATTTTGGGTCGTGATGTCTGTGGAGGGGGTGGCAGTGAGTAATGGATTGGAAAGCAGCCTGCCTTCCACGGAGTCCGGATTTACCGGCCCATGAAGCAGCGGCTAGGGGAGCCTGGCGACAGGATGGGCAGGAGCCCTGGGCCATCTCCAGGCGCTGCAGGTGTGTTCTGAGACTGCAGCCTTCAACATCCACTGCTGGAGGCTGCTTTGGGGCCCTGCTTGCCACAAGCCAATGCCCACGCGTGCATCCACCCTCCTGTGCAGGCCGGGCGGCTCCGCCAGAGACCCTGTGGGCCCCTCCACGTCCCCCACCTTTCACTGTTTTCAGAGGGAAGTGAATTTGTTCCTGCTGTGGGGAGGTTGGAGCCCCCGGGGACTCAGGGGGGAGGTTGGGCCCCCCTGGAGGTGGGGTTGGAGCCCCCGGGGACCCAGCGGGGAGGTGTGGGATGGATGTGGCACTCAGGCACCCAACTTGGATTGTGTTTCCTGGCACAGACTGAGTGCCTTCCTCCATGCCAGACTGCATCTGCCATGCCTTGGTGCCAAACCTCCTGGTCTCCAGCTTTCTTCCAGAAGGGAGGTCTTCATGGGTGTGGGAAGCCACACTCCATCCAGCATTCAGATATGGGCAGGAGGTTGCAGGGGGCGGGTGGGGAGTGTGCGGCTCGGTGCTCTGGAAGCAAAATTCCTGGCGGGTATTATTCTGAGAAAATAATTTGGTGAGTTTATCTGCAGTGAGTTTATCTGCACTGCCGGGAGGAGGGGTGGCGTCCCCATCTGCTGGCCACCCCGCTTTCTGTCCTGAGTCAGCCCAGAGAGGTTTCAGAGGCAAGGTGGGGCCCTGTTCTCCATGGAAATCTGTGTTTGCAGCTTGAATGAGAATCTTGCCACACTGACCCCATCTCCCCGCCTGGAGCATCCTGTATTTATTAAAATAATGAATCCGGGGGCTCCTGGGTGGCTCAGTCAGTTGAGCATCTGACTCTTGATTTCGACTCAGGTTGTGATCTCATGGGTCGTGACATTCAGCTCTGTGCTCAGCGGAGAGTCTGCTTCGGATTATTCTCTCTCCCTCTCCCTCTGTACCCGCCCCCCGCCCCCCACACAATGCTCTCTCTCATGTGTTCTCAAATGAATAAATCTTTTAAAAAAATAAAAAATAAAATAAAATGATGAATCCTGATAGGCAGCCCCCAGCCCCAAACACCCCTTCATGCTAGTGTCTGTTCCAGAAGCTGATAGAATGGCAAGGAGCCTCTGCAGTATTTGCTTGCTCAGTGTTTCAGCAGAGGCTCTCCTTGTGTCGTCCCTGGGCCTTGGGCTGGGGCTGCAGATTCCCACAGGCGGGAGAAGCAGACAAGACAAGAAATCTTTGCTGGCTGGAGAAGCCGTGAAGCTGGTCCCTGAGGCCGGAGTCTCGCTTCTCCAAGGGGGAGGGGCCAGGCGGAGACTAAGGGAAAGGCATTCCCGGAGGCCAGCCTGGCAGAGGCAGAGCCACAGCAGTGGGAAACCGAGGGGCAGGTCCTGACCCATGAGGTGGGAGACACTGGGGCCCAGCAGGGAGTCCAGTGTGACCTGGAAGGAGAAAAGAAGGTGACAGGGACTGGGAAGGACTGGTCCATGTGAGGAAGGGAGGCTGAGAAGAGGAGGAGCCCTGTGGCTGGGGGTCCCTGTCCGCGGGACACGTCAGGAGGAAGAGGGCCCCTGAGGCGAGCTGCTTCAGAGCCTCGGCCCCAGAGTGTCACAGCACTAAATGATGAACATTACTGAGTGTTAATAATGGTGATTATCACCAGCAGTGGAAAGGGACAGATGTATCCTGTTAACGAGACCAGCTAGTTGGCTTCCTGGGACCCGCCGGCTCCCGCGTGGAGATGAAGTCTGCACTTAATTGTTCTTTGGAGAGAGATGGTTTCTGGGCTCAGGGACTACACGGGCGCCAGCCGGAGGGTCTCGCAGCATCTCACATGTTCAGATCTGATGACGAGTCACCGGGGCTGGAAGCGCTGCAAAGCTCCCACCACCGCCCGGAACCAGCCACGGGCCCCTCCGCATCAGAGCCTCGTCCTGCCCCCCAGCCCCATCCCCACCCTCAGCACTCCCGACCTGCCCGGTGGGCCTTGCAGGGGCCAGGAGCACTGTCCCTCCCCTTTCTTAGCTCCTCCCCATGCATTCTCATCTTGCAGAACCAGCTGCCTCCTCCAGGCAGCCTTCCAGGCCCAACCAAGCCTTTCAGGGCCCTACATACTCTGTCATGGGCCAACATGGCCTTTCATCTCTTGATAGGACACAGAGACTTTTTTGCGTGTCCTTCTCTGGCCATAAGTCCCAAAGAGTAGGACTTATGTTGCCCTGGTTCATGGATGGCCCCTGGTGCTTGCCAGTGCCTGGAACCTAGGTGGTTCCATACTTATCTGTCTGGTGACTGCTGCCTGGGAGAGTGGATGGCAGAGGGGATGGGGCATCCTCCCTCACGGCTGGCACACGGAGGCCCCGGGAGGGCAGTGGTCCCTCCAGCGAGGGACAGGCTGAGCAGGGCTCCCCTGGAGCTGGGGGCGGGCATTCTGGCATCCTGCTGCACAGCAAACTCACTGAGGGCTGTTGCATTAGCAAATGGGCTGAAAAAACTACTGAACCCCTTTAGAAGATTTTAAAAACAAGCTAGAAGTTTTTGTTTTCCAGAATTCGAGGTCTGCATGTTTGAGAGAATTTGTAAGCGATGCACATTTCGTAACTCTGGAAACACTGCCAAACATCCATTTTCAGAGTACTCCCTCCAGAACCAACATCTCTTTGGAAAGGAAGGGTTTTCTCACTTATTATTAAAACAGCTCTTGATCAGAAGGGACAAGTTGCATGTGTTGATTCTTTGTGAAAATATAAACTGAGTAGCATACGAGTGATAACAGCCTGCCTTCGGTTCCCACTTGGAACTTGTGTCTTTTGGTAAAAGAAAGATGCATAATTCATCCTCAAGTTCAGCAACTACTGAAAGCGCCTTGTTTGGGAGATGCTTACCTTCGGCAGGTTAGAGAGGTCTTCGTGGCCATGCCCCCTCTTGTGACAGAAGGCTCTTAAGGGAGGGTGTTGTCTTTATAAGGGCAGCCACTCCAGGGACCCCTCCCCCCATTCCCTGGGCAGGTGAATGTCAACAGGTCACGGTGGCCGGACCTTGGTTGCATCTGTGTAGGTGAAGTAGGGGTGCCAGCGTCAATCTCACTGGTAGGTAGGTGAGGCCAGTTTGCTACCTGTTTTTAGGATCAAATAGAACCACAAATTGAATTCTACTAGTTACCTGTTGCACATCGTGCCCCTCCTCAGCTTCAAGGAATTTGAGAGACAAAAGAAAGCCTCATGCAGAGCATCCACACGAGGGTATGTGTCAAGGCCCTTGGCCTCTGCCAGGCTGCAAGGTTCTCGGCCTCTTTATGGTAACACACACGTAGGATGGATTTCAAACTGCTGTCTTGGCCTCTGAGGCTGTGCTCTGTAAGCTCACTGCATCCCACCGGCCCCCTGGCTGTTCCTGGGAGGCACCCGCCTTGCTCTCGCTGCCCCGGCCTGCCCTCCCAGGGTGCTCTGTCCCAGAGATCCCCCAGGCCTCCCCGCCATGGCCAAGCTGTTCAAAGTGGCATGCCTCCTCTCCCCCAGGGCTTCTCCTTTCTCTTGCTTACCTTTCTTCAAAGCATCATCACTTTTGGAAATCATCTTCCTTGCATGAGAGCCTCACGGGGCAGGGTCTGTCCCATGTTCTTCCTCAGTGACAGGAGCCCCCTGTATGATCCCCCCTCTTCTGCTTACGGTGACCTGGATGACCTGCCTCACCATCCTCAGAGATGGGCTTGGAGGAGGCCCCCCTACCTCCGGCCCCCAGAAAGGAGAGCATGAACTTGCATGTTTAGAGCCAAATGCATGTCTTCACTTAGAGAACAGTGAGTTCTTTGTTTTGGGGTCATTAAGAGTGAGATGAAATTCTACTCCCCATACCCCCCACCCCATAATTGCTCCTCTGACAGTTCTGCTGACTTCCGATGCATGTATGTTATGCAGAATGCCAGGGTAGGCAGCAAATGGAGCTGTTCTTATTGGCGGGGTTGGTGGGGGGGGGGGCAGGGTTGGGGGAGGGCAGGGGGCAAGGAAGCCAGCCACTCACCTCATGGAGGAAGCAGAGTGATCCTTCTCCCCCAGAGCAGTACTTTAATTTTTCTTTTTTTAAAGATTTTATTTATTTATTCATGAGACACACACACACACACACACACACACACACACACACACACACAGAGGAAGAGACACAGGCAGAGGGAGAAGCAGCCTCCAGGCAGGGAGCCCCAACGTGGGACTCGATCCCAGGTCTCCAGGATCACACCCTGGGCTGAAGGCAGCACTAAACCGCTGAGCCACCCGGGCTGCCCAGAGCAGGAGTTTTAAAGGTCAGCCCACTCAGCAGCAGAACCTGTAGCTTCCTTGGCTGAATCCACAGAGATGGCCATGTTGATGTGAAAGACACAGGGCGTCATGCTGTCCTCAGCGACACTGTGAGCCAAGATACCAGTCCTGAAGGGGTTCTCTCGTCTCACTATTGCCCCCTTCTCCAGTGGAGAAACTGCCACCTGCTGACCTGTGGGTAGCTCTTTTCCTATCCTGGACCTACTACCTTGGACATTCCAGAAGCTTCAGATCCTGGGGTCTGACCTTCAAGTGAAGGTGACAATGAGATAGAAGATGAAGGCTCTTGTGACGTCACACAGTAAAGGTCCTGGGGCTGGAGGCAGGAGACCATAGCAGGGGGTGGCTGTGGGAGAGGGTGACCACAGGAGAGAGTGACCATGGGAGAGGACAGCGGTCCCTGGAGACTGACACAGTCACCCTCTTATGACATGAAGAGTCTATGAGCAGATCTCATGCAGCTTTCCCCTGAAGTTCTAGGCCAGCTCAGTGCATAGAAATGCCATGTGAGCACATCCAGAATTTCAAGGTTCCTGAAAGGAACATACCAAAAATTAAAGAGAAATAATGCAGTTGCTTTCAATAGTATATTTTATTTAATGCACTATGACATTATGGAGAGGAGAAGTTTTCCTCTGCAAATTCTTCAGCTAATCTAAGATTTGAATTGACATGAGACAGATTAACAGAAGAAAATCAAATTTATTTTCATATATTCGGGACCCCCCGCCCCCCCAACATGAGAGACCACAAGTCAGAAAGGCACAATGAATGCAATACCTGTGCCATCCTGAGCTCAGGAATGGGATGGGGCCTGCGGCTTCGGGGGGAAGGAGGACCATTCACAGGGCAGGCGGGAGCAGGTGTCTGGAGACTCCATGTTCGCCCCACCCCACCCCACAGATGGCTCTCTCAGATCAGTCTATCTCTGTGCTAGCTCTCATCCTAGGGAAGATCCTTAATATAGGCTCTTCCAGGTAGTTAAGGCAGGGGCCAGAAGTTTCTCTGGAGCCCACAGGGTCTCTATTGCCTTCAGCTGAAAAGGGTCCATGTGCTAAGGTGGCACGTGTTGGGGAGACTTGCCCTAAACCCCTTCGGCTGAGCCTCGAAACTTGAAAGAAGTTTCATAGTCCAGGAGCTGAGTGGCTGGATTGCTCTCTGCCCTGTTAAAAGCCTCAGTCCTGAGAATGGTCAGGCCAGTTAAACTGGTGTGATCAGTTTCAGGAAATGGTCTTGCATGTGGGCTCCCAAAGTTAGGCCTAGATGGTGCCAGCAGTCAGATAATTAATAAGAGGTATTTCTATGGAAATAAAAGAAAACCTCCGGTTAATGGAGCAAACTCCACACCCAGTGTCTGAGCGCTGTCGGTGGGATTTCTAGACGTCAGGCTTCTTCGTGAGGGCAGGTGGGGCAGCCTGATAGAGCTTTGTGGTTTGTGGTTCGGCTGTTGCTGATGATCCTTCTGAGTGGCCCACAGGCTGCAGGCAGGAAGGCTGTCGAAACATGGCTGTTGCAATGATTCCTGTCAAGTTGACATCAAGCTGCCTAGCATGCAGGGCCTCAGGGAGAAGGAGTTGTTCTCATTCTCTAGAGACTCTGAGTCAAAAGGATGGGAGAGAATTGGAAATGTTGGTTTGGAGCATCACAGGCAGATATTTGAGGACATCAGAAGTATTCAGGGTCTCGTCCAGCTTATAGGCGAATAGCAAACCCTCAAAGACCACTCAGCAGACCCAGGATCATCTAATACCCAAAACTCTGTGTTGTGGAGACATATAAAATCTATAAAATCACCCTCATTTCCACCAAAGAGAGCCAGATGAAGACTAATTTGTTTGCAAAGTATGTCTGGTTTCAAGCAGATGTGGCCTGATGACTTGCATAAGTGCAGGAAGAATGGTGATGGACCACATAGGCTCTTCTTAAATCTGCGTTGCTGGAACTTTCCCTAAGGAATCTTCAGACTGAACATTTAACAGCCTCTCAAGAGAAAACCCAACTGTGACCTTGCGCCAAGTGTACTTTTGGTATTAAATCTCACTGACTTGATTAAATTCATCCCTATCTTAGCCATTCTGGACCATGCGTGAAATCCCCATCCAAGGAGTCCTTTCCCACAAGCCTTCTACAACTTTCTTTTTTTAACATTCAGACTCTGTTCTGTGTCCTCCCTTTTTAAATAACCAGATTCACTTGAGGACAAAATTAACTTTCTTTTTCCTCAACCACACACACAAAAATTGCATCTCCATTCCTCATACCATTTCCTACCAGAAGCACACATCTCATTCTCTTTACAAACAGAGATATTTCCCTTATTATTTCTAGTAGTTTGAATTCTTCTTTAGCAATCAATGTTTTTATATTTTCTCTTATTTGGAATCAATCTGCATATTCAATGAATTTAACTTAACCTATCACTTACAAGCAAAATTTGAGGTTTCAGCTTATTACCAAAAGAATTTGGGGAAAAGGTTTTAGAAATTTGCCTAGTTTTTTTTTTTTTTTTAATCTTATTTGTATCTATTCAACTTGTTCTTAACAATCGTGTTTTTATCAGTCATGAAAACATTACAAAGCGTTAAACAGCTAACCGGTATGCTTACGCTGTCTTTCCTCCTGACAAGCCCTGTAAGGGAGATGACAGGAGCTTATTTTACTTTTGGTAAAGCTAAGTAGCATAAAAGGATTATGGCTAATGCTGAGGTCTCTAAAGGCATGCCGATTTCATTACACCAGCACACTTCACCTAGCTTTTATTTATTAGAGATTAATCCTAGATCACGTGAACTTGAAGAACATTTGGGTTTGTTTCTATAATTTCTGAGAGTTTTAGAACAGCCAAGTTTTAGAAGCTCATGTCTCAAGACAACTCTGTAGAGTCTTTTACAAATTAAGTCTCCTCCTCCATCCAGAGTGAGGAGACTAGCCCACACCCACAACACGTGGGGGTAGGCATATACGAACAGGTACCAAGAGAGATCTTTTTTAAGATTGTATTTATTTATTCATGAGAGACAGAGAGAGAGAGAGAGAGAGAGAGAGAGGCAGAGACACAGGCAGAGGGAGAAGCAGGCTCCATGCAGGGAGCCCGACATGGGACTCGATCCCGGGTCTCCAGGATCTGGCCCTGGGCCGAAGGCAGCGCTAAACTGCTGAGCCACCAGGGCTGCCCACCAATAGAGATCTTATACTTTCTAACATATGTGTCCATTTGCCCAATTTCCAAAGACTTCCACTTTCCCTCTAACGATCTCTCATTTCTGATGAGAAATCTCTCCCTAATGTTTGTATTTCAAAGAACGGCTCTTGGGTCCTAGAGAAGATATGGATAGAAAGTCTGTATCACAAAGGCACTAAGTTTCTCTAAGAAGGACTTTGGATTCCTGAGAACAAATACATACAAGGCTTTTGAGATAAATAGGAAAGGTTTGGGGATTGATAAAAAGGACTTTGAATTTATTGCCGAGGCTGTATTTCTAGTTTTGCCCAGATTTGTAAGATAAGGAAGGTTGCCTTCAATCTCTTAAGAAATCCCTTCAGTTGCATCCCTTAAATGACATCGTAGGATCATCTCCCTACCCCAGTTATCTTCATTTTGCTTCTTTCCCTTTAGGAACATAGCTCTAATTTTAACTTAGGAGAGAAGGCCTTAAATCATTCCAATCGAGTTCTGAATATCAGCTTCCAGTCTGGCTTTTAGCTACAGGGATACTTAAAAACAAACAAAAACAAACAAACAAACAAACAAATAAACAAACAAAAAAAAAACCCAAAAAACTATTCTAAATATCTTGCCAGTTTTCAGCCGGGACAAGCAGCAAATATTCTGGCAGTGTTGAATAACCTCTCCCTCCCCCTTGGATATAAGAGGAGTCCCCAAAGGTGCAGAGGATACCACCTTCCCAAGATCCAGAGTCACTGCCAAAGGTAGCCAAAAGAAAGAGCCAGCAACCTCCATGTCCAAGGCAGGCAGAGACCAAGCCAGGTTCTCAGGATTCAAAGTGAGACCATCAACAGGGCAATAGCTATCCCTGGGAGAGAAAGGAATCAATGATCGATGGGTCTGGATTTGGAAAGGAAAGGGCATCATGAAATTTTATTTTCCTCTTCTGCCAGATTCTGAGCATCACCTGGTCATATAAGAGGACCTAGGAAAATTTTGGTCATGTATTTCATCTGGCCGGGGTGGGGGTGGGGGTGGGGGCTGGGGGGAGAACGGATTTTTCTTTTCTTCTTTTTTTTCCTTTTAGTTTCAGAGGTAGAGGTCAGGGATTCATCAGTTGCATAACATGCAGTACTCATCACATCACGTGCCCTCCTTACTGTCCATCACCGAGTTACCCCGTCCCCCTACCCACCTCCCCTCCAGCAAAACCCTCATTTTGTTTCCTTGAGGGAAGAGTCTCTTATGGTTTGTCTCCCTCTCTGATTTCACCTCATTTTATTCTTCCCTCCCTTTCCCTATGATCCTCTGTCTTGTTTCCTAACTTCCACATATGAGTGAGATCATAGGATAATTGTCTTTCTCTGACTTATTTCGCTGAGCATAATACCCTCTAGTTCTATCTACATTGTTGCAAATGGCAAGATTTCATTCTTTTTGATGGATGAGTAATATTCCATTGTTTATATATACCTCATCTTCTTTATCCATTCATCTGTTGAAGGACATCTGGGCTCTTTCCATAGTTTGGCTATTGTGGACATTGCTGCTAGAATCATTGGGGTGCAGGTGCCCCTTCAGATCACTACATTTGTATTTTGGCTAAATACCAAGTAGTGCAGTTGCTACCGATCTTTCTAATTCTTCTCCAAATTTGGTAGAACCTCCTAATAAAGATCTGCTATCTAGGGGACATTTATTCTTCTGGTGAGTGTCCAGGATATATCTGCAAAGGACCTTGCATAGGAAGTCCAGAAGCCGGCGGAGCCTGATTACAGAGCCCAGCACAGTGAGCCCTATGCCTGGCCCCCTGCCTCTGCTAAGCCCACCTCCTGACTTTCAGCTCATGCATGATAATCCATATATATGAGGCCTGGAGATTAGGCTGCTGTGCTCTTTAAATAGTGTAAGAAAAAAAAAAAAAAAGGAAGTTGAAACAGGCAGATGGGATGAGATTTTGAGAAGGGGACCTTATGTTGAATTTAATTTTTGTTCAATGTCTAATTTCTCTTCTTCCACCATGTTAAGGGTAGTCATTCTATTTTCTTGTGTCATCTTTTAAATCTGGTCTCTCCACAGCTGCCAATAAATTGTTTAGGATGAAAGACCTCTAAATTTCTTTTCTTCATTCAAATACAGCCAATTCAGAAGATCTGTCATCTGGCCATTGATGAACAGGGTTTGTCAATAGTGACTCAACCAATAAGCCTTTTTCATGAAATGACCCGGAGATAACTTTCCAGGCTCAGAATAAAGGTTTCCTGTGGATGTAAGCGGCATCCCTGGAGTGGGTGCAGATGATACAGCCTCTGTGATCCTAAAAGTTCCTTCTCAAGGAACTGTGGGAAGGTGTTTCCAGTCTCCCATGAACATGTGATGCCTGCAGTCTCAGACCTACTAATCTGTGACAATGGGCAGGTGCTCCTGGAATGGGACTTTTCTAGCAACTAAAATGAAGATTAGCACAACAACAGCTTCTTATGGACCAGGATCTCTGACAACAAACTCTCCTGAGAGCTGGCACAGTCGGGCAAAGACTGTCAGACCCACTGAAAGACCCAGTCTGTCAAATCCAGACTGGCATCCTACTGGGCTGCCCATCAGCTACATGCCAGTATGCATCCTCTGACCGGCAAGCTCTCAGGACATAGAGCAACACAGCAGACAGAAATAACAGCCACTTCTGGGAGGAAAAGGATGGATAAAGACCTTGAGTCACCAAGCCTAAGGAGCTAGTTCTCCTAATATTTTATGCTTCTCTAAATTTTAGGAAAGGGTCAAAAGGGCCCTCACCACTCTGCTTCCTCTGGACTCTGCAGGTAGAGATGCAGGATCTGCTCTAGGAGTTCTGGAATTTTGCCAGCTGTCAGAAGTTCAAGATATTTCTACTGTAGCAGCTGTAGAATGAGTTGTGCCCAGAAAGGGAAAAAAAATTTATGTGACCCCTCAAAGTTTCTTCTGGATGGTCTAAAAATTAAATCAACATGAGACAGATTAAGGGGGCACCTTAATCTTTTTTTTTTTAAGATTTTATCTCTTTATTCATGAGAGACACAGAAAGAGAGAGAAAGAGAGGCAGATACACAGGCAGAGGGAGAAGCAGGCTCCATGCAGGGAACCCAACATGATACTCGATCCCAGGTCTCCAGGATCACACCCTGGGCCGAAGGTGGCACTAAACCGCTGAGCCACTGGGGCTGCCCAGGGCACCTTAATCTTAATCAGTTGCTTGAGCATCCAACTCTTGATCTTGGCTCAGATCTTGATCTCAGGGTTGTGAGCTCAAGCCCCACATTGGGCTCCACGCTGGGTGTGGAACCCTCCTTGAAAACAAAACAAAACAACAAAAATAAATTGACATTGAACAGAATAACAGAAGAACATCAAATTTAATTTTATGTATTCAGGACCCCCCCACCCACCCAACGAGAGGCTCCAAGTCAGAAAGTCACCATGAATGCAATACCTGTGCCATCCTGAGCTCAGGAATGGGATAGAGGCCTGGGACTTTGGGGGAAGGAGGACCATTCACAGGGCAGGCGGGAGCAGGTGTCTGGAGACTCCATGTTCGCCCCACCCCACAGATGGCTCTCTCAGATCAGTCTATCTCTGTGCTAGCTCTCATCCTAGGGAAGATCCTTAATATAGGCTCTTCCAGGTAGTTAAGGCAGGGGCCAGAAGTTTCTCTGGAGCCCACAGGGTCTCTATTACCTTCAGCTGAAAAGAGTCCATGTGCTAAGGTGGCACGTGTTGGGGAGACGCCCTGAACCCCTTTAATGTCGATAAATAATTGATGTAAAGTTACAGATGAGATCCTTTACACTCTATTTTCCTACTAAGTCTTTGACATCTAGGTTATATTTTGGTCTCACAGCGCATCTCAATTTATTTAGCCACTGACATTTCTTTGGAAGTACTCGATCGGTATTTAGAATTACAAAATTCACAGTTGGAAAAATGGAGCTACATGCCCAGGTGGTTCCAAAGATAGTTAAGTTTTCCAATAAGCAGATCAAAATAGTTCTTAAAATTAAAATTAACTTAATTATAATTAAGCTAAATTAAAATTACAGTTCCCCAGCCACATGAGTGCATTTCAAGTGCTCAGCTAGCCACCCCCAGATTGGACAGTGCTCTTCTCACCCCTCAGTCATCCAGGGCTTCAGAATTAACCCCTGTGTTTATACCTAGTGATTGGGAAGGTGAATCCGTGCTGCCCTGTGTCTCCTTCTCTAAGTGGAATCAAGCAGAAGAAGTCCGTGTTTGACTGGGGAGGTGTTTATCGTGGGATGAGGAACATAAATTATTTGATGTTTCTGTTTCTGTTTGGTAATTTGACAAATGAATGATCTGAGTTCATAATTAAGAAATTAGTTTTTTGAAAAGCTCCACTGACTTGTGAACTGATGAAGTTAAGACTGTCACATTTCTGGGTGGGGGCAGGGGGAGTCACATCTCAATGAACAAACAAGATTTTAATGATTGGACTACAGCTGTGTGTGTTAGGATGTGGCAAGTTAAAAGGACAGGGAGGAAATCCAGCATCAGGATATTCTCCTGGAAAGCACGATTAGTGGCACTGGAGAGTTCCACACCAGCAGCATTCCCCTCTGACCAACCACCCACTCAGCCAAAATGCCGTTGTAGCTAAGAAAAGCCTTGTCTCCTGGCCCCGTGGGTCATGAGGAGGAATTGGTTGCTTACAGTCTGTAATAAGCCAGTAGGGACCTATTAGTGAGTAATTTCATTATAAAAATATGAGCTTACTTTCAGTAATCATTTTTTAAAGACCTTTTTAAGAGACAAGTTGGCATCTCTTTGGATTTAGCAAAAGAAAGCAGTAGGAAAGGGCCAGTCAGATAAGAACAGCTGCTGAGCGCCTACTGGGTGCCAAGCACTATGTAACTGAGAAGGGATTGTACTCAGCCCTGTGTGTGTCTTACTACAGAGGTGATATTTGTGCTGTGCACTGAGGGATGAATAGGAGTTGGCTGGAAAAAGAGATTTGAAGCACCTGTGTTCAAAGACTTGCTTATTTGGGAATTGGTGAGAGGCACACCTGTAAGGTGTGGAGGTGGAGGGTGGAGAGAAAGAGCAGAATCTGGGAAATGCAGCTACTATCAGAGAGGAAGGTCCTAGAGTACCAAGGCAAGGCATGGAGACTGTCACGGAGAGCTAGAGGCTGCAAACCCCAGAGGCTATAGGGGTGGGGTAGGGGATGTAGGGACATGGAGCTGGCCCTGCTACAGTGTGGGCTGGGATGGTGGCAGGGGAGCATGTGCCCCACCCAGGGGCTGGCAGCTTCTCAACTCTGTGGATGGGGCTTGTCGCCCATCTTTTAAGGATTGTGGGTATTCATGTGAAATGTCACAATTGTCAAAATTGTGTGAGGACAAATGTGGTCTTCTGGTAGCCCGTTTGCCATGTCTGTTAGAGTCCAGCAAGGAGAGGCCGAGGCAGGGTCCCCGCAGAGGTGGGCTCTAGCTCTGGAGAGACCCCACCACTGTGGCAAGAAGACTAAGTGGAAGGCTTGGACTTTAGGTGGCTCTAAGTGGGAGATTGTGGTGTTTGTCCAGAGCAGGAAAGGGAGCGAGGAGGTGACAGGTACAAGTAAGGAAGACAGGGTGCCTCAAGGACAGCACCTTACAATCTCTGGCATCAGCTTTCTGGTGGAGAGACAGGTGAAGGAAGATAGGAAGACTGGTGAAGGCAGGTGGATGGATAGGTGAAGGCAGGCAGACAGGTGAAGACAGGTAGGCAGACAGGTAAGGCAGGGGGATGGACAGGCGAAAGCAGGTAGGCAAACAGGTCAGGCAGATGGTCAGACCAGTGAAGGCAGGCAGGCAAGCAGACAGGAAAGGCAGGTGGACAGACAGGTAAGGCAGGTGGACAGACAGGTAAGGCAGATGGACAGACAGGTGGAGACAGGCAGACAGGTAAGGCAGGTGGATGGACAGGTGAAGGCAGTGGGGAGACACATGGAGTCAGGTGATCAGACAAGGTAAGAGCTAAAGTACCAAAGTACTTTGAAAAGTACTGTGTTCTGCAGTACTTTCAAAGTTTTTCCACTAAACTGCAACTCATGTCTGCCCCTGTGAATTATGACCAAATTATCCATCATGATTACTTCCAGTTAATTTCTCCTGCTAAGTCTGAGCCGGTTGATGAGTTTTCTTAATTTTGATCACACGCTCAAGGGAGTGTTTAGTTCCTGCACATCTGAAGTGTGTCTGAAGGCAAACAAAGCTGACAGTGAGTGCTGGGCACCTCAGAAGCCACCTGGGTTCCATTTCCAACTACATGGCTAATGACCTTGATTAAGACATGTAAGCTCTCTGGGACTCAGTTTCCCCATCTATAAAATGGAACCAGTGGAGTACCTAGTCTCAAAGTTTCCCCCAGTCCTGGAATCCTATTCAATTTCACGCCTTCTGTGAAATATTGATGATTTAACCCCACCCTCTCTGTTTACTGGCTGATCTCAGCCCTAAGTTAACTCTTCAATGACTCTCAAGTCTGGCTGAGGATGATGTCAGGGTTCTTTGGAACTGACTTGCTGCCATTCCATCCACCAGCAAGTCTCTGTGTCTCTCCCACAGTGAAATGAATGAATGAATGAGTCAATAGTTGTGATTTCAGCATTCATGGAGCCTGAGTAGGCCCACATGTCCTGCCAGCACCTCCAGCCTCCATCCTAGACTCTATTACGTCGGTTTACGTCCCACAGTGAGGAGCACCCTTGATCTTTACTTTTCCCGTCCACGAGTAATGGCATGTGGGTGGTTTTAATGTTACTTGTATTATGATTTTTTTAAAAAAAAAGTTTTATTTATTTCTTTGAGGGAGAGAAAGAGTATGTGAGAGAGAGAGAGAGAGAGAGAGAGAGAGAGAGAATGAGCAAGGCAAGGAGCAGAGGGAGAGGGAGAAGCAGACGCCCTGCTGATCAGGGAGCCTGACATGGGACTCGATCCTGGGACTCCAGGATCATGACCTGAGCCAAAGGCAGACACTTCACCTACTGAGCCACCCAGATGCCCACTTGTATTATGATTTTTAAAATAATTTATAATAGTGGCCATCTACTGAGGAAATTCCATGCACTTGGCTTGGCTACCTCCACCCCTACACGCATACATGGATGCAAATCCATGACATTCTCACAACATTTGGAAGTGGGCATTGTGGTCTCCATTGTATAGCTGGGGAAACTGAGGCCCAGGGAACTTATTTTGCCTACATAACTAATCTGTGGAGGAGCCAGAATTAGGACACTGACCTTGATTCTTTTGACCTACCCAGGCTGCACCCTTGGATCCCACTTGTCTTTTAGGACTGCCTCGAGTGTCTCCAAGGTCCCAGGACCAGTAAGATCTGGACCATGTCTTCTACACCATATTGACTCTCAGTGGAATGCATTGATGGGCACTTGTTCTGCCCTGAGAAGCACTGAGTATGCAGAGGAGAATGAGGTCTGGCATGTCTTTGGGAGCTCATCTTCTAGTGGAGGAGACAAACCAAGGCATATCTGGGGCTCCCAGAACACAGAGACACAAATTGCCAAGAGATTGTAGATAAAGATCCCTTTTACCTCTAGGGATCCAAGAGGGCTTCCTGGAAGAGAAGGCAGCTGTGCTTCTAGTTAATATCTAGATGTGATTTGTTCATGCAAGAGTAGAGTGGCATGATTCCAGACAGAGGGGAGAGGGTGAGCAGAGACAAGGAGGAGGGAACATGCAGTTAGATGTGTGTGCTCATGAAGGTGTGTATGTAAATGGGTGTTTGGTTAAACCAGTTCACCTGGTCAGCTGCAGCCACAAAACAGGCTTAATGCAAACCCTTCCAATTCATGGCACATTACCTTGTCATTTTCCACCCATTGAAGGAAATATTATTTTTAGCTGGTATAAATTGCTTCGCATAGTAACCTTCTTGACAAAATTATTTCTTGATCTTTAAAATTGTTCCCATAGAAAGTCTCAAGGAGGAACTGATGATCTTTACTGTCTATGTGTTTAGGAGCTATTTGGGGCAACAGCAGATGCCCTCGCATAGCAGTGGGCCTTGGGGAGATGTGGGGAGAGTTAGGACAGCATCTGGAGCAGGGAGCCAAGCATGCCAAGAGTATGAATCCTGAATCCTGAGTAGGGAGGACTTCTTACATAATGCAGAAAAGTTAGAGACCTGTGTGCCATAATGTAGATCTCAATTTGAGGAGGTACAGAACAATGGGAGGCCACTCCCAAATGACAATAATAACTATATGCTGGGTTGTGTATTCTTTGTTTTATACTAAAATCCTTCCAGTAGCCTTACAAAGAAGACACACATCACCATTTTACGGATGAGCAACCTGTGTCTCAGAGAAATAAGTCATTGCCCAAGTATATCCAGTTAGAGAGGGAAGACTTGAGAATCCAACTCAGATCTAACACAAAAGCCTTCATATGCCCTTAAAGAAAAAGAAAAAGTTACAAGAAGAATTTTTTAAGGAAAAAGACATTTAAAAGGCAACATACAGGAAACATAGCAAATTCTAATACAAATTTTAATAAGCATATAAAAAGATGTTCCACCTCTTGATGAAAAGAATGCATTTGCTCCTTACATTGTTGAAAAACTAAGATAACAACAATAATGACCCAGTTTGACAAGGATGGGAGGCAGTAAGAATTCTGGCAGCTGGAGTTCTGGCTGCGGTTCACCAACTGTCCTGTTACTGTTACTTTGTTAGAACAAAGTCAGAGCCCTTTCAGTGAAACACTAGCAGATTCTATCCTAAAGAAACAAAAAGGTATCTGCCATCTTCTTGGCCAGCTGACATCTGGTGCTGGGAGAGTGCAGAAACCTGCCTAATAACAGCAACAGCTGGGCCTGGTCTTTTGTGACCCCCCAAACCCTACAGGACAGGAGCCACCCACCTTGCAGACTAGACTTTGGCCAATCCCCAAGCGCTGTCCATGGTGCTGACCATGCTGAACCTCTCTGGCCACTTGGTGGGTGCCCTTGGGAGCTCCAGCCAGGCCCCCCTGTGCCCAGCATGGACTCCTGCTGCCAGGGACTTGCCCAAAATCTGAGTTCTGGACCCCCTCTACAGTAATGCTTGCTCACTATAGAAAGCCTAAACACTGAAAAATACTGCTCCCTGTAAATCCACCAGCTACAGACCGTCTCTTGTACGGTTCTGATGTGTTTCCTTCTTGTCTTTTTTCTATGAATCTTTATTATATAGATGAGACACTTTTATACTCTTAATTAATTTTCTTTTTAAAAATATTTTATGTATTTATTCATGAGAGACACACACACAGAGGCAGAGACACAGGCAGACGGAGAAGCAGGCTCCATGCAGGGAACCCGATGTGGGACTTGATTCCAGGACTCCGGGATCACGCCCTGAGCTGAAGGCAGATGCTTAACCCCTGAACCACCCAGGCATCCCTACTCTTGATTTTCATCATGGAAGTAATCTCCCACATTATTCAGAATGCTTTGTGAGCATCATTTTAATGGTTTCAAATAGCCTGAGATTTAGTTAATGATAATGTAGCCACTTTTGTAATTAGCTGCCATTTATTAGAGACATATTACATTCTTAGCACAATACTAAGGTATTTACAAAAATTGCATCTCATGTGCAAAAGGACTTCAAGATGAAGGTGTTATCCTCAATTTTGCAGATGTTGAAACTGAAATTCAGAGAGGCTAAGTAACTTGCCCAAGATTACGCAGCTCAGGAAGAGGCAGACATGGTTTTGAATTGATGACTGTCTGATGACAAAGGCCATGATCTTGCCATTGCACCACACTGCTTCCCACAGTTTTTATGTAAAATGGTTAAATAAACCATGCATCAGTCACAATTTACATATCCATCCCCAGGTAGTTGGACATCTAGATGGCTTTGCACTGTCAAATAGAAGGTTTTAAAGATGAAAAGATCACAGAAGATTGAGATTGGGATACCCTCAGGCA
The DNA here is from genome assembly GCF_053574225.1 of Canis aureus. Classification (NCBI taxonomy): domain Eukaryota; kingdom Metazoa; phylum Chordata; class Mammalia; order Carnivora; family Canidae; genus Canis; species Canis aureus. Next base: position 60,417,834 of record NC_135612.1, read on the forward strand.
GTGTCGATGCCTTCCAGACCCCCCTCCTTGGGCATACCACATGCTGCAAGAAAGTGTACAGCCTGTACTTGAATGACCCCTTGCACTGAAAGCTCACTACCTGGGCCAGACAGTTGTATTAACAATGACAGCCATGGTTTTAGCCAAGAAGCAATCTGAGTGGCCCCGCTCATCCTGGCCATTCCACTGTCCCTGGTCCCCCCCCTCCCCCCGCCACGGATGGCAGGTCCCCATCCACTCTGGGATCATTGTTGAGCATGGATGAGCTGTGGCTTCAGGACCTGTCACATAGCAGGTGCTTGATACACATTTGTTGATCCGAAGATGATTGGCCCCAGGTTCCTGAGGACCTTGGCAAACTTACCAACTCCAGCATTTGTCCAGAAATGGCTCTACCCAGATCAGCCTTGGGGGCAGCTGCCTCTGTGGGAAGGTACAGGGGTTACAGAAGGACCTAGTACACTTGCCTGTCATCATTCTGACCCCACCTTAGGTGCTTTCTTTTTATGACCTGAGGGGTACTGCCAGGGAGGATGCCTTGGAGAGAGGACAGGCATCACAGGCAGCTGGCTCTGGATAACATGCTGAGGGCCATGCATCCTAGTGCTCCTCCATTCTCTGATGCTCAGTCTACGCAAGCCACCTAGCCATGTAACAAAAGTGGGGCTACAACCCAGGCCTCATTCTCAGGCCAGGGCTCTTTGCGCCCAGAAACTTCAGTGTAGATTTCACTGTGAGCCTCAGTATGGCATGGAGAGCTTGGGCTCTGGGGCCAGAGGACATGGATTCAGCCTCTGCGTGCTGTGTCTCCTGCGCATTCCTTACTCTCATTGTCTTAGCTTCTTCATCCATAAATAGGATTCAGAAGACCTTCCCAGAGGCTAGATGCTTAGGACTGAGATAGTATATGTGGTCGTGCTCTGCAGACACAAACCTAAGAATGTTTTGTGTCCTCATCGCCTCCCATGCACTGCCTCCTATCATCCCATCTGTCACTTGGCAGGTGTCCCATAAATTCCAGCCAAATCAACTAGTTATTAACAGTCATCAGTAAGTATCACTGATAAGAAGGAAGGGGAATTCCTTCTTCCAGTGAATAAAGAATGGTTGAGAATGGGAATGCCACTGATCTCTGAGTCCAGGACCCTGGAGCACAATCTCTGGGCACTGCAGCTGTGTCTGTGTCCAGCGGGGCTTGCACTTTGGAAGCAGACAGAGTGCATGGAGAACGAGGTGCTTCAGTGCCATGGTGGGCTGAAGGAGCTAGTGAGGAGTTCAGACACTCGCTGGTGTCACCCCTCATCTTACAGGGGACACAGCCAGAGCCTGGAGAACATAAGGACTTGTTCATGGTTGTCCAGAGACAGAAGTGGGAGCAGTTGAAGCTCTTCCGGATGACAGGTCAGTCTCTGCCACTCCTGCTCCGGGGAATGCGGCTGCCTTCATGGTAGATACCACAGGTGCCAATAAGGTCGTGCCCCTGACTTGCCCCACCCCCCACACCCCTAGCCCCGGGAGAAACCGGAGTGGGCTCGGCTATGGGGAGTGACTCTGAGTCGGGATAGGTTTGCAGGCAGAGTTCCAAGAGCATCATAATTCTGCAGCCTGCAACAGACTGTGTGAGATTTCCAAAGTGGAATAAATGCTGCCATTACCCGGTTGAACCGACAAAATTGATGTCATTAGCCTAATTATGTGGGCTCTGTTTATAGACTCTGATGCTAGGCGCCAGGGGGTGTCAAAATCAGGACAGCACGTTGCAAAACACAGAGGGAGGTGGCTGTAAATATCCTGTTGTGATTCTTGATGCCACTTGGTTTTCTCAGTGTGCCCACACTGGCAGGGGAGGGGATGACATTATTCCGGACTGACATGCAATAGGTCTTCAACACCGCTTCGTTGGACGGACGAGAAGAAGAGAGAGGGAGGAAGAAAAGGAGAGACCTGAGACAACCGTATAAAACTAAAGAATGTAATTTCCTCCTTGGGGCTGTGTGATCTTCAGGAGGAAATGGGCATAATGGGCATGAAGGTTCTTGCATCTCCCCAAAGCGCCTCCTGATGGGGGGGCCCAGGCTCCCTCAGGAAGAATGGGATTGGCCTGAATCATCACCCCTAATGTTGCCTGCAAATTCTGCCTCAGAGCCACCGGACTTCAAAGGAACGGTCTGGACTGGAGGAGGAATGTTGCCCTGGCCGCCCCTCCAGTCCCTGGGGACAAAGTCGGGGTGGGGGCCTCCCCCTCCGCATCAGGGGCTCATTTCTCCAGGCTTCTGTGCATTGCCATCCTCTGGAGCCAACAGCAGGAATGTTAGCCAACCAGGGCCCCATATGTCCTACCTCCTCCAGGTTTTATAGACACAGTAAACGGACTGTGGTCGTTACATGACTACCTCCTGACCTAAGATCTCTGTGTTTGAGAGAAAGCTGCGGCGTGTTCAGTGTTTAGAATCACATTTGCTGGGACGGTGAGCCTCACATGTGAGTGGCCTCTTGCTGCTGTTTGATGTGTCCATCCCCCCTGGGTTGGTAACTGTGTCTCCTCTGTCAGTTGGCTAGTGCACATCTTCAGATGCTGCTGTGGAGGATGCGTGAGAGTAGCGCAATGAAGGTTTCAGTGGTGGAAATGGGGACAGGGTCAGTTTTTTCTGACTGGGGTGTTGGTGTTACATTCTGGGATCCTTGTTTGACCCCAGCGTGGTTGGATCACACCCTGACCGTATGTATAAGGAATTTCTCTGTCACCCTCCCTCCTCTCAAACATCTGGATGGGATCCTCTAGTTGCCTAATATTTAGCATTAGAGTGGTGTCCTCTGACAATCTAATTGTTCATTCACTTTGCCTGATTTTCTTTCTCCCTGTAGTTAAATATCTTCCCCAGGTAGGTCTGATGGCTGATGTCCCTTCAGGGACCTTGTCTGGGACATGCTGAGCTGCTTCGTTTGCAGACTTTGCTCTGTGTCTCTGACCATCGCTCTGTTACACCTGTGGTTTCTCCCTTGGGAACATTTACAATTTTGAGGATGGATCCTTGTGCTCTAATCTCTGAGGACACTTTTTTCCTTCCTGTTAATTGTATTAATTTGTCTTCTTCTTCTACTTCTGGAAAAGTTCCATGAGGATTTCTGCACTATCCCTGATTCCTTTCCTGTATGGAAACTGCTTTTCACTGCCCCTCATTCTGGCAATTTTAGTTCTGCTCTTACCCTGAGATTTTCCTTTCATCTCTCTCTCTCTCTCTTGCCCGCATCTTCTTGCATCCTCCTGTGGGTGCCAGACACGGGTTTCCTTACATTTTCTTCAAGTTTCGAGGGTACGTCCTTTTCAGGGAGAATGCCTTTCTCTGGGTCTTTTAGGGTAACGTTCCTTTCAACTTGGCTGTTGTGTCCCTTCACAAGCACCATGCTGGCTTTTTCTTCTTTCTATTTGCCCATCTTTGACAAAGAATGTCACCCACAGCAGAAGGACGTGTGGATCTTCTTAGCAACCCCGCTGTCTGCTTGGGTTCTGATGCTCTCCCCTCCTCGTGACCCTGGCAGGATGGTCCTCACATTTGAGTTCTGTCACGGCATGTCCACAGCTCTGCTGGACCAGGTCAGGTCTTTCCTTGATGAGTCCCTCTCTCTCTCTGGCCTTAGAGAAGTAGAGAGAAATCACAAACCCAGCATACCCCACCCCTAGGGTACCATCCGCCTAGGCCAGGATGAGACAGTCCATTCAGGTTACTTGGGAGCTGCCCCACTGGCTCCTTAATCCAACTCTCCTGGCATTGCGATCCGTGGGCATTTCTCTGGTGTTTGGGCAGTGGGAGGGCAGTCTTCAGTATTCCTGTGCAGTGTTTTCAGTGTTTCGGTGAAATTCATCATCTTCTGTGCTGGCATGAGGGCACCTGAGGGGTGCGGATCCATGGGCCAGGTGCGGCTTTAACTCAGGAGGCTGGGGCAGAGGTCTGAACAGACTACTTTGTACATATCAGGTCAGCGTGCCCGGAGCACCACAAGGCCCCCAGCGGGCTGCCTCGGGGATGAGCCCACACACAGAGGCTGCTGGAATAAGGAGAAGCCAGCTCCCTGCTGCTGGAAGAGGTGGAGCCGAGGCCCAGTGCCCAGATGCTTCAGGGATAGTGGGCTTCCTGGTGGGAGGCTCCCCGCCCACATCAGCCCTGGGCCTGGGGTGTGAAAGTGAAGGAGAATAAGGTTGCTCCCTCCAGGAGTTAATAATCCAATCAGGACTGCTTATCCTCGAAGACAAAATCCCTGAATATGAAAAGGTCTTGGGGTGTTCTGAGAGCTGGTGCATGTGCAGGATCTGGGAGCTACCCTCAGAGCCTGGTAGCCAAGCCTGGGATGCTGGTAATGATGCCAGAGTGTCCCGGTCCAATGCCGCGTCCAGCGTGTCACCATGGGAAGTGGTGTATTCAGTATTTATGGCTGTGGTGGCCCTCAGAGCAGGGCAGGGCAGGGTGTCTTCTGGTTCCTGTTTCTCCAAGAAGAGACAGAGACTCAGAGACAGTCACAGGTAGGTAAGTGGCCAACCAGGGGCTCAGTCAAAAGTGTCCCATTCTTAGTTCTCACTCCTTTCCCTGAAAAAAAAAAAAAAAAAAAAAAGGAGGAAAAATCAGACCAGCATCGCTCCTGTTGGCCCAACTGTGCTCATTGTTTTATGCAGTTCTGGATAATTGCAGGTAATCAGAAAGTCCCTAGGCCCTTCCATCACACGTAACGTCACCCTCCCCATCACAAACTGAGGCCAATGAAGACTGTGGAAGGAGCCATAGAGCTTATCTGTCAGTATTTGAGGGCAAGCATTTTTCAAAATGCAACAATGGGCTCATTTTCTGTGAATTTATGCTATTGTTCCCCACGTGAGGACACTGCACTGCAGCCACGTGGCCTTGCATAAACTTACCGCTGTGTGACCTTGGGCAGGTCCCTTCACCTCAATGTGCCTGTTTCCTCATCTGTAAAATGAGCATGACAGTTCCTACCTCCCAGGGCCATGGTGGGGATTAAATAAGCTAATTCTGTAGAACAAAGCTGGAACCTCTGAGTACAAAACCAGTACAGTATCATCGGAAGAAATTACTCCTTATAACCCAACCCAAGAGCAGACCCTCCATGTAGTAGGGCCTTCTTCACACCCCCATTCGCCCCACATCTCACGCTGGAAAAGCTGCAATACACACCCAACCCCACCCTATCCTGGCTGCTCTGCTTGTGTGCCCAAAGCCGGCCAAGGCATCCTTGAGCTAAAATAACCAAAATGGCAAGTGAAACTCAGCAGGTCCATTTCAGCCCTGGGAAACCATAGGTGCTCAGCAAGAGGTCCTCAGAGATACAGACCTCACTCCTTCCCCCAGATCTCGGAGGGACAGGAGATCCGATAAAAGGCAGGCGAGTGGCTTGCCTGGAGTCCCTAGTGCCTAGATTTTAGGTCCCTTTCTCAAAAAAGTGTCCTTAACTGTGAAGAGGGACCCAGCTGGCTCAGCACACTCAGGTTGACACTGCCTGCTTCTGCTTCTGGTGAAACGGCCTCTTAGTGCTTCCCCACCATGGGGAGGAGTTCACATTTGGGGGGGGATGCGGAACACAGAGCAGAGGGACTGACTTCAGGGGGGGGCTTATATCCTCTCCCCGACCGACCACCTGGCTGACCATCCCTTCCACTGGCCTCCATCCCCCCAGACTCACCACACCCTCTTCTTGGACCCTGCCAGCCCCCTGGGCCTCCAACCCTTTGTTCCTGAGATTCTTGTGGCCAGCACTTTGTCCACTCCTTGCTTTGTAGGTCACCGTGTGGGTGACAAAGTGGCCTGTGTCCTGTGCAGGCAGAGAGGGCGTGGGCGCTGGGGACACCAGCACGGAATGGCCTTTGTCAGGTTCTGGTCACAAAGCAGCTATGGAGATGAATACAGGCCATGTTAAATCGTTTGTGGTGCATCCACTGAGGGCAAAGTAGTCAAATGCTTGAAAGCATGACTTCAGAGAATATTTAAGACTACAGGAATTCACTTACGCGAGGAGCTGGTCACCAAAAATATGCATGTCAATCTCCTAACTTTCTGTAAGTAAAATGTACGTGCTAAGAATACATCCCTTTTTAATTTTCTTTTTGACATTTTTCCTATACTGTCACTAACTAACATGTATTTCTTTTGTTTGGAGAGAAATAACTAGACTTATATCAATATCACCCTCCCTATGCAGTAGCCTTTTTAAAAAAATTTGAGGTGAAACTCACATAACATAAACCATTTAAATTTTATTTTTTTCAAAGATTTTTATCTATTTGACAGAGAGAGAGAGAATGAGAGAGAGAGAGAGCACAAGCAGGGGGGAGAGCTGGATGGAGAGGGAGAAGCAGACTCCCCGCTGAGTAGGGAGCCCGACATGGGGCTTGATCCCAGAACTCTGAGATCATACCTGAGGTGAAGGCAGACACTTCATCCACTGAGCCACCCAGATGCCCCTACAATTAATCATTTTATTTTTTTTAAATTAAGATTTTATTTATTTATTCACAAGAGACATGGAGAGAGAGGCAGAGACACACGCAGAGGGAGAAGCAGGCTCCCTGCAGGGAACCCAATGTGAGACTCGATCCCAGGACCCTGGAATCACTCACTGAGTCGAAGGCAGACGCTCAATCGCTGAACCATCCAGGCATCCTGGGCTGAGGGTTTTTAGGTAACATTTGGGTCACAGCCTTTCCACCACCTGCTCAGTAGCTCTGAGAGCCTGGGCTGAGCTTGGGTCTCCCCGTCTGACAAGTGGAGACCCTGGCATAGACATAGCTGGGTTAGCTTACCATTCACCCTACACACATGTGCCAGCCCCATCCTGGGGAACGTAGTGAGACAAGCCAGACAGGAGTGCACACGTAGGAGTTTCGTTCTATTGGGGTATCATGGTCAGGATTAGAGATGAGGCCGACAAGTGGCTGGCTCTGAGCAGGTGTTTGGTTAATGGGGTTGATGAGGGCCCAGGGGGTTGCCCGTGGGGTTTCCATAGAGACCCATCCTGCCTGGAGTCACCTGTACCGGGTGCCCCATGCAGGTGCTCACAGCAGGGGGGGGGATGCAGAGATGCAGCTACAGGCTGGGGCTCTGTCGTGTTTGCCTGCCTCCCCATCACCTGGAGCTGAGGAGTTGGGGAGAATCTGCCCTGCCGCCCCCCTTCCTGCAGAGGAGCCTGTCCCCACAGCATTGGCTTTGCAGGAGGGATCCCCTGGAGCAGAGCCAGCCTGTGCTGAGCGCACTTCCGGCACCCCTCCCTGGAGCACCGGGTTCTCACTAGCAGGACTATCCTCAGAGAGTCGGCGCTGGCATATTTTTTTTTTTTTTATAAAGAATCAATTTGTCATCTCAGTAGCAACAACGAAGTAAAGATGGATTGCTTTTCTGGAACAACAGAACACTTTATCGGACCTTTAAAACCAATTTCTGTAACTGTAAACCACGGCCCCGCAGGACTTGTCAGAGCCCCTGGGGATAGAGTTTTCCTGTCTGCCTGACAGCCCGCAGCGTCCTTTGTCTTCAGTCCCAGAGAGGGGCAGAGCGGGCGTTACAGCGGGAACTGCCGCCCAGCCCCTGGTGGCGTCCCCCTGCCTTGCTGGTGAGAACATCATCTATGGCCTGAAAACCCTTTCTTCTTGGTCAGCGGCTGATCCATGTGGGGGCCCCATAGTGTAAGTGGCACATGCTGCCGGCTTTGGGCTGTGAGATGTCCTGCACCAAGCTGGCCTTGGGTATCATCAGGTCGACTGAACATGTGGCCTCTTTGCTGTTTTTGGATGATGATGATGATGATGATGATGATGATGATGATTATCATTGGCAGGAAAGGCCATATTTTAACTTAGACTCTGAGCATGTTGAAATCTCTCCATATCTCCTGGGTTGTTGGGCTCCAGGCATGGGGTCCACTCCAGCCCCTGCGCATTATAGGTGCCCCTGAAGAACCAGCTGTCCAGAACATTTAGGGTCAGTTTGGTGCCAAGGGAGCTACTGCTGGAAACCCAGTTGGAATCCACTGAGTGGCACTGGGAATCGAGGCTTCGAGGACACATTTCAGGGGATTTGCAGGGGCTTGCCTGGTCCACAGACTTACAACAGTCACTCAGGTACGAAAGTGCCTGTGAAGGCACTTTGTTTTCCATCTTGGAAAATTGGGGTTGGCCGTGCCTCCAGTGAAGAACCAGTCTGAGTTCCCACTGTGGAAAAGGGGGGGGGTAGCTGGCAGAGAAGATTGGTTTTCGTTGGTTCATTCATTCATTCATTCATTCATTCATTGTGCAGCAAATGCTCAGACAGCAGTGTGACCAAGAATTCTGTTGTTCTGCTTTTTTTTTCCCGCCTCCAAGCACAGAGCACATGGCTACTAACTCAGCCCAGGTCAGGACACTTCACAGAGGATATGGAAATTGAGTTGGTTCTCTCTCTGTTCCTTCTCCCTGGCTTATGCTGGCTCTCTCTCTCTCTCTCTCTCCTCCCTCTCTCAAATAAATAAATAAATGCATCTTAAAAAAAATGAAGTTGATTCTCTAGGGGCCTTTGGCAATTCAGAGCAAAGAGGATAAGCATTGTGTGCTCAGGGAACAGCATGTACAAAGACACAGAGGGCTACACATGTGGCCTGTTTGGGAGAGGGTGAGCGTCTGAGTGTGCCTGGTACATGGGGGTTATGGGAAGGAGCCGCCGGCCAGGGTAGGCGGGGTCACGGGGGCCCCCCTGAGTGCCCTGGCACAGAGGCTGGGCTCCCGCTGGCAGGAGCCTGCGCTTTCCATCTGGGGGGCCGGTGAGGAGGCCACTGCAGTAGCAGGTGGTGGAGTACACCCTGGGGAGGATGGTGCAGGAGGCTGTCCGTGTTGGTAATGAGAATGGCAGCGGCGCTCTTGGTAGTCACAGTGTGCACGGGGGGGGGGGGGGGGGCGCCCCTGTCATTAGCACACTTCTGAGTATCGTGCATGTCGTGCTATGCACAGTGACCCTGCAGTAGGAACTACTATACCCCTCTACAGATGAGGGAACCAAGGCTCAGGGAGCCTAAGTGAGGTCACACACCTGGGAAGTGGTAGAGTGAGATTCGAACTCAGGCCTTCTAGACCCCCCACAGCTGTGCCAATTGGGCAGATCTGAGCATAAACCAGGCGGAGGGATGATGTCACCGCAGGGACCTGGGGGGCCACGGAGGAAGAAGGTGGTGGGGAGGGGGATGGCAGCATTTGTCCGAGAAAGCGGGACTGGGAATGGTGTTCACTGCTGCCTCCAGGGGCATGCCTTCAGCATGAGTAGAAAAACAGAAAGAAACGTGTTATCAGAGCATGTGTACCCCGCCAGGGAGTCAGCCTCACTTATTAAGAAAAAAACATTAAACCGAAAACATGACCTTCTCCAACGATTTGTCCCAACATTAAATAATGACTAATTTGAATTTAAATATGTGGCAGAGAATTATGCTCAGATCCCTTCTTCTGGAAAGGATTCGGGGTGTTTGATTGCTGAATGAGTCATGCATATTCATAGCTGCGCTTTAATCTTGCCAGTTGGATCCCCTGTGTTATTTGCTAACTTGGACGGAAAGGCCCATGGTAGCTGGGTGCAGGGAGGCGCGGATGGGAGGGGAGTGAGCAGGAGACCCTGCAGGACAAGCAGGAGCACTGACCTGGGAGTCTGGGGACTGGCCTCCCCCATCGGGAGCTGGGTGGAGCGTGCTGGGTACCATGTGGTACGCGGTGGGTCACATACAGGCTTGGCCACATTCATCTGCACAACATCCTGTGGACGAGGGAGATGGATAAATGTACACATTCTTGAGACGTGGAGACTGAGGCACAGAGGAAGACTGACAAGGTCGAACCTCTAATAGGGAACAGGGCTGGGATACTTCACTGCCCCTGAAGACCTCCATTCCTCAGATTCATAGAGATCACTGAGCTCCTACCGGGTGCTCAGCACAGGACGGTGGTTTCCTGTGTCCCTGGCGCACTGGAGGCCTCAGCCTACAGTGGAGATGGGCTGGGTGGCTTTTTTTTTTTTTGGGGGGGGGGGGGCTGGGTGGCTTTTAATCATTTTCTACGTCTCATTTTCCCATTGATGGGGAGAGGGTGGCCCAGATGAGCTGTGTCCCACACCCCTTAGTCAGCCTAAGGAGGAGCCAGGGCTGCTTGGCATGTGGCTTCATGTTTATATACTGTGTGTAGAGCCCCTCATGGAGGAACAGTGCCCCTCAGGGGGGTCCAGGGCCTGATCCCGGGACCTGCGCATGTGTTCCCCAACATGGCAGAAGGATGATCCCAGGTGATCTGGGTGACCCAAACCAACCTGGGGCTCCTGTGAGGGAGCTGAGGCTATGCAGAGACACGCAGCTTGGCTGGCTCTGAAGGTGGGTGAGGGGCTGAGGTTAGCCTGGACCGTTAGGTGGGATCTCGAGCTCCTGGGCCTGGGGGCCCGCTGTGGGGCTGACCAGTGCCCGAGGGACCCTCGCCCTCTCTCAGACTCACCAGCAGCCCCTTTGGAAAGTCTGGCTCTTGAGGATTAAAGGTGACACTGGGTGGGGCCTGCTTTGGAGAGTGCCTTTTCCCACCCTGTGGGGCTCTCTGGAGCAGCCTCATGGCACCAGTGGGTGCCTACGGAAGCCTCTGAGCTGGCAGGTCTGTTGTGGGGGGTGCCTGCCCCCAGGGATGGATGGCCCGTGTTCTTCCTCGGCCCATCTGTTTATCTGGGGCACTTGTGAGCAGCAATGATGCTTCTCTGTGCTTGTGTGTCAGCCTCCATATGAAGTGCCTCAAAGGATTATATGGGGCCATTTCAGAAAACCTCAGTGGGCCCCAGGTGCGGGCTAAAAAGGTCCCTTGAAATGGGCAAAGCAGCCAGGAACTGGTGTGGCTTTCATGCAGCAGGCTTCAGGCACTGCATGCAGCCTTGAGCTTCTTCCCTTTATACTTTAAAAAGATCAGCCTCTGGTTTAGACCACACGACAAAGCTCCTTTCATTTTCTCCAGGGCTCTGCTGTTTACAGAGCCCCTTCCTCTTCATTACTTTTGTGGGCTTTATCAACAGGCCACTTGCATCACGCTGTGGCTACTCTCATTATTATTATTAAAAAAAAAAAAAGGCAAAGGCTGTCCCAGGGTTATGCAGGTATATTTGGAGCCAAATGGGTCAGTTCCTTAGCTGACTTACCAGCCCTGTGACTGCAGCAGTGAGAGCCGGAGCTCCTCCAGCCTGGGCATCCTCACTCTCCAAGTGAGAGAAGATGGTGCTCACCCACGTCCAGCTCCTCTTTCCTCATGGCTACATGGATGAATGCACTCCTTGCCCCCTTACAGCAGGCGTGGCCACGTGGAAGGAGGTGGCATGAGGGTCACTTCTAGGCTGGGACCATGAAAAGCTTTACTCCCTCTCCCCATCTCAACCGACAGCTAAGAAGGCCAAAGGTGGCAGGGGGCAGAGCCTCTGTGAGGCTGGATCCTGAGGGGCCACGTGGAGCCGAGCCTTTGTTGGCCCGCCACAGACACACAGTGTGAGTGAGTCAGGATCCACTGATGTGTCTGGGTGCCAGGGCAGCAGCTGAATTTGCACATGACCTAGCTTATCCTTCCTAAAATAGAATCCCTATTTCATACTATCGTGAGGATTTGTTGAATGAATGAATGAATGAATGAATGAATGAATGACATATATTAGCAGATAAAATGCCTGGCTCCTGGTAGGTATACAACAAATGCTAGTATATTCCTGCACTTGAAAGATCAGTGGGAGGATGTTCTGGTTATGTACGGCTGCATAATGAAGCACCCAAACCTTAAACCACCAAATCCAGCATTGTCCCCATGGATGTCTGGGTTGACTGGGCTCAGCTTTGGGGGGATCTCAGGCATGGTTGCAGTCAGGTGCGGGCTGAGTTTGACTTGACGGGGCTGGACATCTAGGTTGGTCACTTGGGTCATGCTGGCAGCTGGCTGAGGCCTCAGCTGGGGCTTTACTGGAGCACCTCTACACCTCTGTGTGACCTCTGCAAGTGACTTGGGAGTCCTAGCAGCTGGGTTCCAAGGGGGAGCATTTCTGAGTACATCCTGGGAGGCCCAAGGAGAAGTGTAAGGCTTCTTACAATCAAGCCTCCGAAGTTCTGGAACATCATTTTTGCTATATTGGTTTGGCCAAGGAAGCCACCGAGACCAGCCCTGAATCAAGGCAGAGGAGATGGGATCTGCCACCCGGGGGAGCAGCCAGGTGACACAGGGCAGGTGGGATGAGAGAACTGCTACAGTCCTGGCTGGAGAACGCATTCTCGGCAGGTGCCTATAATCAGGGTGCAGAAACACCCATTAGGTCATAGCAAAAGGACTCTTCATCTTGTGGGGAGGGCGCAGAGGACCTGGGAGTCCTGGTCCCCTTCTGCAGAGCCCTCCAAGTGTTGGGTCTGCCATCATCCACCTGGCCAGGCCTCAGCAGCCCTAAGGGCTGGGTCAGTTCCTGGTGATGATGCTGCTGCTCAGAGTCACAGCCAAACCGTGGGCCCCTTGGGTGGCGGGGGGGCGGCCCCAGGACAGTGACAGCAAGAGCAGCGACCCGAAGGGCTGCCCTTGCCAATTAGTTCTGGAGCACTGGAGCGGGGAAGTTGTAACTTACTGTGCAGAAACTGCCTAAATTTAAGTGAGTGGGGTTGTGGTTATGGTGGGACTCCCTCCCGTGTCCCCGCCCCTCCCGGGAGCCTGCACGGAAAGGGGGCCCCTCGGGGCTCGCTGCTCGTAAATCAAAGCGCTTGTGTTGCGGGAAGCGAGTGGGCATATATTGAAATCCTTCCCGACATTCTCCACTTGGAGGCAGTTTTTCGTTCATTTTTCCAGCATCACTTGAGCACATTTGTCTGCCTGGAGCCGAGCAAGATCCAGTGATCAAATAAAGACACTCAGTTCCTACCTTCTAAGCGTCCCCGGTCTCTAGGGAAATAAAGCAGGAGAGAGACGGGCTGGATGGTCAAGAACGAGGGTGCTGGACTCCATCCCGGTGCTGCCCTACCGGCTGTGTGTGGCAGCGTCTGAGTCTCAGTTTCCCTCCCAGGTTTAAAATAAGGACGCTTCTGTACCTTGGTGACTGTCGGGCTCACAAGGTTACATGCTTGTCTCCTGACACACTGTCTGCACGTGGCCTTGAGGGGGAGTAAACACGGTGCATTTTCAGAAATGACAGAAGGAGTGAGTCCTGCCCTCCTTTCTGCTCACACATACTGGCTGAGTGGCTGCCCCGGGAGGGCAGGTTTCGTGGATGACTTGGAGCCCCAGGCCAGGCCTTTTCCCCTCATGGGGTCCTGCCCTGCCCTCAGGATGGGCTTCAGGGTGGGAGGAGATCAGAGACCAGCGGGGCGGGGTAGAGCAGACGGACCTCCGCCTGCAGGAAACACACCTGCCTGGGGTGACATGCTGGGTCTGCCCTTTTGAGGCTGTGCAACTTCGGGCAGGCTCCTCTCCCTCCTCCTCCCCCCTCCCTTCCCTCCTCCTCTCTCTCCTCCTCCCCCCTCCTTTCCTTCCTCCTCTCCCTCCTCCTCCTCCCTCCCTCTCCCTCCTTTCTCTCCTCCTCTCTCTCCTCTCTCTTCTTCTCCCTCCTCTCTCTTACCCTCCTCCCCTTCCTCTCCCTCTCCCACCCCCTCCCCTCCCTCCTTCCCTTCCCTTCCTCCCCTCCCTTCCTCTCTTCCTCCTCCTCTCCTCCCTCTCCCTCCTCCTCCCTCTTCTTCTCCCTCTCCTCCTCCCACCCCTCCCTCCTCCCTTCCATGCCTTACTGTCAGTGTACAAAGTACTTGCTGTATGTCAGATGCCAAAGCTACCGAGGTGAGGAAGGTAAGACAATAGCTGGCCCCTGAAGCTTATGTCACACAGAGAAAGATGGGCCCCTGGAGCTCAGGAATGGCCACAAGAGGCCAGGGACTAACCCCATGGGACACGGTAGGGGCCCCTGATTTGGGGTTGTGGGGGGCTTTCCTCCTCACCATGGGCCCGGTGTGGAGGCCTGAGGTGGAGTTCTGAGTGTCTGAGGTGTGTGCCTGCAGCCTGTCGCTCACTCACTAGCTTTGTGTCCCTGGGCAGGGGATGCACCAGCCCTGCCTGTGTTCTCATCTGCAAAATCAGGACGATAACCATAGTGGCTTCACTGAGCTGTTTGGGGGACGAAAGGAGACAGTACCAGATCGACACTTGTGACACCACATCCGTGCCTCTTCTCCAGCCCCGCCTCTCAACTCTGACCCTGGTGGACACCTGGCCATTCAGTTCCGTCTTCCCAGAGTCAGCGTCAGACCCCGCAGGTTAAGGGCTCAGGCCCATGAGACTGCCCCCTTGAGGAGCCAGTCACGAATTATCACCTGTGCTTCTGACAGATGGACTATGAATTGGTAGGGGGGTCCCACAACCCCTCCTCCGGGTTTGGTAATTTGCTAGAAGGATACACAGAATGCAAATAGACAGTTTTACTTATAGTTACTAGCTTCGTATATACAGGATTCAACTCCGGGCACACCACTTCCTAGCACCTTGGTGTGTTCACCCATCAAAGGGCCCAGGAGCCCCATTGTTTCGGGGGTCTTACAGAAGTTTCATTGCATCGATGTGAGTGATGGGATCATTGGCCACCGATGATGGAAATGAGGCCCCAGCCCCCTCCCCTCCCAGAGGTCAGGGTGTGGGGCAGACAGCCCAGGCCTCCCTGTCTTGGTCTTGGGACCACCAGCCCCATCGTGAAGCTCCAGGGCCCCCAGCCCTCAGTCCTCCCATTAACACACAAAAGACATTTCCATCCCCCCAGAGAGTCTAAGGGTCTTAGTTGCAGTGTGCCAGGAACAAGGGGTAAAGACCAGATGGATACATCCTATTTTGCCACGGTACACGGATGCCTTGGCTCAAGGCCGGCTCCCGCTAAGTGTCCAGTCCTGAATTGCTGCCATGATTCTGTGATGTCCTATCTGTTGGTCATTCTAAATGGGTGAGGTATGGTTCTGTTTATTCTAGGATTCATGCACCCTTGTGTGTTTATTGAGCACCTACTAGGTGCCAGGCACTGTGACTTACCTGGCTGCTGCAAGATGGAGCAACCAGCCAGTCTCTGCCCTGGGAGGGGTCATGGCCTGGCATCTGCATACTCTGGGCCTGTGAGGGAACCTGGAAATACCCCAAGCTGCCCCCGCCCCATCATGTGGTATGCTGCAGAAACTGGCGGATATTCACTAGGGCCCCACAATTGTGAATGAGGTTTTAATTGGCATGAGGTAGCGTTCCCCCTTGCAAATGGGACTCAGCAACACACACTGCAGTTTTTAATGGGGTATCAGCTGCTATTGGAAGAACAAAACAAATCCACTTTGCAATAAAGCAGAGATAAGACTATAAAAGAGTGGGTTTGTAGCCTCGCACGGATGGGCGCCTACAGGACAGCTTCCTGCTAGGGAAGAGGATTCTGGAGGGTTCCTGGGAGGTGTCTACCTGCCAGCGGAGTCTGGTTACCGTGTCCTCTCCTAGGGGGAGCGCCTTGCCTGCTGGTTGGTGTGCAGACAAGGTGCTAGCGACTCAGGCTGCTTTTTATAGGGACTCGCCAGACCTGTGTGTCACACTCTGTCTGTGGAGCGCCCTTCGGGTGCCAAGACTCAGCTCTTTGACTCGGGGAAAATGCTGTTTAATTAGGCAGCTCAAAAAGACACCCAATTATGAGGGAAATTGGGCTGGAAGAACCTGTTTTTTCAAATTTTCTCTCCTTCTGTGCTGGAACCCATTCCATCCCTCTAAGACCAGCTTGCTAATTATTTAATGTAATTTTAAGTGGATGTTCTAGGAGGAATCCACATTCTCTTGGAAATTGGCTGAGAGCCGTGTGCTTGCTTCAGCACCTCCTGGCTCACCGGGGACAGTGGTGTCTCCATCGGGGTCTCTCTGGCTCCGCTAGCATTTGCAGAGCGCCTGCCATGACCCTGTGCTGGGAGAGGGTCTTGGCCACCGACACCTACACGGGCCAGCGTTCCAGAAAGCCATCTAATGTGACTGGGGCACCTCCCTGGCACCACCTGCCTCCACTGAGCAATCACTGGTATAGGAAAGGCTGACAGAGGGATCCCTTGGGCTAGCACAAGTGGGCAGGGCAGTCACCTTCTCAGAAGATACCCAGGGAGAGGACTACTGCCTCCACCCTCATGGCTACCCTCCCTCTGGCTACCAGTTACAACCAGCTGGTACCAGTTACCCCAGGCAGCTGAGTAGACAGGTATGGGTGGCCTGAGATGCCAGTCCAGCCCCTGCACATGGTGGATTGGTGGGGACTCGTCCCCTAAGTGAAGAGACCCTCTAGGCCACCATACTCAGGTGGCAAGGGACTCACAGAACACCCTGGCTGGGGGTTTTAGAAGAGGGGAGGCTCAGCACTTTAACTCTGGTAAAATCCCATCAGGAAAGCCCAAGGAGCCGTGACACGGTGTCACATAGAGAAAGAGGCACTGCTTGCCCTGTGCCTGGGGCCAATTCCTCTGTCAAATACAAAGTAAGTCTGCACTTGGGGCGCCTGAGTGGTTGAGCGTCCAACTCTTAATTCCAGCTCATGTCATGATCTCAGGGTCGTGAGATCAAGCCCCAGGTAGGGCTCCACGCTGAGCATGGATGTCTGCTTAAGACTCTCTCTTTCTCTCTCAAAATAAAAATAGAATTAAGTCTGGACGAGGGAAGGAGAAACTTGATTGGAAGACGATTGCAATGGGAGAAGGGCTCTCACATCAGGAGGAGGGGTTATTTCAATAGAGAGGGCCTCTGCTGTGAGATCTAGAGCGTCTCAAAGATAAGGAGAAAGGTGTTTCCTTTGGGGGAAGAGCAGGGGGCATGAGTCTGCTTTGTACCCACTGGTTCTTGGGTGGGCTTTGCACTGGGTCATCCTGTGCCCTGGGTTTGGCCCACCGTGGGGCCAGGCATGGTTGGGCCTGTTTTGCGGGGAGAGAGGCCTGACTTAAGTCTGCCCGGCTCACTACCAGTGTTTTGTCCAGCTTGCTCAGTGGGGGCCCCAGTTTGGCTAATCTTTTATGAGCAGAGAGTAGGAACTTGTGGGTCCATGTGTGGCCCTGTCACGAGTACACAGGGGGCACCTGCACGACTTGCCTGAGTCCACAGGGCAGGGGCTTCCCGCAGTAGCTCTTATGGAGCACGCAGTGCGGGGGACCTACCCACTGGCATTTCTGAGAGCGAGGGGCTCAAGGAAGGTTCCATATTGCTGTCAACTCAGAACAGGCCGAAGCCACTGGTGTCCTGACTTGGATCAGAAGGGTTCCAAGGGATCCAGAGGGAGAGCCGTGCGTCCTCCCTGGAGGCCACTGTGGTGTGGTGTGGGCTCCACTGGGTTCATCCGCAGCCTGGAGGAGTGCTATGTGGCTGTGCAGGCAGCTTCTAAGGGGCTCACCTTGCAGCCAGCACAGCAGACCATAGTGGGGACACCATATTGAGCCCCCCTCTGCATTGGCAACTCCCCAGATCATTCTGGGGATCAGTTAGCTCTCCACATTCTGTTGTGATCACGTCTCAGGCTGAGTTGAACCAGGCCTGGTACAGACCAGGTGAGCAGGAGATGTCGGGGGCCAGTTAGGTCTGCCAGGGAGCCTTGCTGCATGCAAGGCGCACGTCGGCTGTTGGCGGGGTGGGGAGCTGCGCGGTGGAAGGCGAGATACAGCCAGAATGCTAATTTCCCTCATTTCTGCTTTCTGGCACAGAAACATTCTTCCTGCCAAGCCTGCTTAAGCTTTCTTCCTGAAAACCTCACGCAGTGGTTTCTTCTACTATAAGCGATATTCTTAAACTTCTCAGAAGCAACGTGTGGGAGCCATAGTGAGTCCACCCAGACCATGACTTTGGGAGGGGGCGGTGGCTGTGTCCTCCCCAAGCTGAGCTAACGTTGACTGCACCGTGTCCTACAGTTTAGAGTCGTTGCCGTGGCCCGTGGAGCTCTGCCATGTGGGGTGGGAGGGGCCGGCCTTCTTGTTGGTTTGGATGTGCTCGGCATCGGTGCTCTTGCAGGCAGCGAGACTAAAGCGAGGGTCCCCCAGGAAGGCTGCAGAGAAGCAGGCCAAGGAGAGGCTGGTTACGCAAATGGGCCTTAGGGAGACCCGTCCACCAGGAGCACGGTCTGCTACCTTCTGCAGAGTAATGCTCCCAGTGGCCTGGAGACAGGGAGCCTGGCTCACCTCAGGGCCTCACAGCTCTGGGGTCCCCGAGCAGTGTCAGCTCACTCCAGAGGGCGATGCAGGGGATCTAAGCAAGGCACCTGGCACAGATGGCTCCCTGGCAGCCCCAGAAATGGCCCCATCCTCACCCCAGCCTCCCAGCCCTCGCTTGGAAGTGGACCTTGGGAGGTGGGTCTATATAGAGGGGGTGCTGTGAGGCAGCAGGGAGACAGTGTGCTGTTCTGGCCTTCAGATGGGAAACTGGATAACCCAGGCCCTACACTGTGCACATGAAGCTCCCCCCTGACCATGGATTCCTCTGCTGCTCTTGCTGCTGCCCCCAGGCTGCCCCCTGCCCAGATTGCACACATCTCCTCCATACATGGTTCCATTTGGCACCTCTGGCCGTGGTTGGGGTACAACCCAGGAGCAGAGCATCCCTGGGGAGAGATGGGAGGGTGGGCATGGGCCAGGTCATGGAGGGAGGGTGGTCTTTGCTCTAGAGCTCAGAAGTCAATCTCAAAACCTCAGTGAGAGCCGGGGAAAGTATCCCCGGTGTTTAAATGTAGGAGGGTTTCTGTGTGACCTTTCTTTAATTAGTTTGTGACCTGATTGCATATTATACTAGTTTCCAGTTGCTGCTGTGACAAATTAATACGAAGTTGGTGGCTTAAAACAACAGGAATCTGTTTGCTTCCAATTCTGGGGTCGACAATCTGAAATGGGTTTCACTGGGCTGAAATCAAGGTGTCCATGGGGCTGTACACCTCCTACAGGTTCTAGGGGAGAGCGTGCTGTGGCTTGTGGCTCCTTCCGCATCTTCACAGCCTGTATGTGTGACTCGGCCCCTCTGCTTGCCTTGCCACCCCCATCCCCCACCCCCCACCCCACTCTGACCTTCCTGCCTCTGTCTCCTAAGGACTCTGTGATCCATGAGGCCCACCAGATAATCCAGGATAATTTCCCATCCCAAGATCTTTCTTTTCTCTCTAAAGATGTTATTTATTTATTCATGAGAGACACACAGATTGAGAGATAGAGGCAGAGACACAGGCAGAGGGAGAAGCAGGCTCCACGCAGGGAGCCCAATGTGGGACTCGAACCTGGACCCTGGGATCACGCCCTGGGCTGAAGGCAGGCGCTCAATGGCTGAGCCATCCAGGTGCCCCCAAGATCTTTCATTAATCACATCTGCAAAGTCCCTTTGGCCGTGTCAGGTAAGATATTTGCAGGCACTGAGGATTCGTGCTTGGATATCATAGGGGGACATTATTCTGTCCGCTACACAGGTGCTCAACAAACGTGGACGGCGTGAGTGTTTTAAATCAGTAGAAATGGGCTTTTTGACACAGCGCACGGTGTAGTTATCCTGGGTGCTCCCTAAGCACCTGGAAAAGCTCCATGTTCTCCGTCCTCTGTTGGTTAGACTGCCACGGTATATCCTCGGACCCAGTGTGTTAAAACCGTGGTTCCCATCTTCTACATTCTTACTGACTTTTGTCTACGTAACTGGTGTCGACAAAGGTGTGTTGGGATTTCTACACTGAGTGCGGATTTGTGAATTTTTTTGCTTGAAGTTCTGCCAATTTTTGGTTTATTTGTTTTGAGGCTTATTCTCTTACAAGATGAGAACATTACAGTATCGTTGTATCTTTCTTGTAAATTGAAACTTTTATCATCAAATCAGTGAACTTTCATCCATCTGGCCATGATTCTGCTTGTGTGTGTGTGTGTGTGTGTGTGTGTGTGTGTACCTTTCTCTTCTTCCCAGGGGCAAGGTAATGATGGGCAGGTTTCCTTCTTCATTGTGGATTTTTCCCCGGTTCACGCTTAGACCAAACATGTAGCTCTCCAGGTCCCAGCTTCAGGCGGAAGTCTTTATTTATTTATTTATTTATTTATTTATTTATTTTTATTTTTATTTATTTTTAAATTTTTTTTATTGGAGTTCAATTTGCCAACATATAGCATAACACCCAGTGGTCATCCCATCAAGTGCCCCCCTCAGTGCCCGTCACCCAGTCACCCCCACCTCCCTTTCTACCACCCCTTGTTCGTTTCCCAGAGTTAGGAGGCTCTCATATTCTGTCTCCCTCTCTGATATTTTCCACTCATTTTTTCTCCTTCCCCCTTTATTCTCTTTCACTATTTTTTATATTCCCCAAATGAATAAGACCATATAATGTTTGTCCTTCTCTGTCAGGCAGAAGTCTTATTGTAAGCTTCCTTTCTTGGCTTTGTCCCTGACCCCCAGCCCTAATGCAGCCATCAAAACAGAGATCCGAGACCACCTGTTGTGTTAAGGTCCACTTCAGCCACAAGTAACATGGAAACCCAAACCACACTGGCTTAGTTAAGACAGAAGATTATTAGCGTCTTTCTCTCTAATGGCCAACAAACCTAAGGTGGTCGGTGCAGGGCTGAGGGGTCTTCTTTATGCTTCTGTCTGCATGGCTTGCATTTCCAGCGGCCTCACATTCCAGAATGGCTGCTGCAGTCCCAGGCATTGTGTACATATTCCAGTTATTGGGAAGGATAAAAGTGGCAAAGAACAGCATGCTGTCATTTTAAGGACACTTCCCTGGTGCTTCACTCAGTACTTCTGCTCACATTCTTGGGCCAGACTTAGCTACACAGTCACCCCAAGTTTCAGGGGAGCAGGGATCCAGAGAGAGAGCCATGCTGGGAAGTATAGGCTGTATTCTGTACGGTCACATGTCCAGCTGAAAAACTGAAGGTTCTATTATTAGGAAGGAGAGGGGGATGGCCTGTGGGGGACCCCGGGGAGCCTGCCGCTGCAGGGTGTGGTGGATGTGCTGAGGGAAGCTGGCTCGAAGCTAGCTCCCTGCTCTCCAACTCCATGACCACTTTGGGTTTTGACCCCAAAAGATTCCTGTTTCCTTAACAGCTCAACAATGCACTTTCAAATACTTTAAGATACATTCAATCAAGCTTTATTCTTGTTTCCCCAGGAAGGATTTTAATGCCATTTAGTGTGCCGTGTTGGCGGTAAATGGGAGTCTCCCCAGGTGGACTTTTCTGGATAGCTTGCTGTTCCCCACCTGCCTCCGTTCTGTTCAGCTTCATTTCTGTTCACTCGTGCATTTGGCAAGCACATGTGCCTCTGGGTGTTGGTCCTAGTCAGGGTCAGGGTGGGCGGGGGCGGGGGGTACCCTCTCCTGGGTCACACGGGCCCACCTGGGTTGGGGAGGATGAGGGGAGGCTGCTAGTGGAAGATCACGCAGTGGAACAGCCAGAAAAGCCCAAGAACAATTCTCCAGGCAGTGGCCTTGGTGGGGATGGTCTGGGGACACGTGTGGGGCACCCAGGCTGGATAGAAAGACCCGAGCTCCCTCGCATCATAGTATACGTTGCTCTTTATGAGCTGTGAGGCTCAGGTCTTTTTAGCCAGGGGGTAATACCTTTCAAACCCATTTGACTATGGATTGCATTTTTTTAAAAAATATTTTATTTATTGATTGCTGAGAGACACACAGAGAGAGGCAGAGACACAGGCAGAGGGAGAAGCAGGCTCCCTGCAGGGACCCTGATGTGGGACTCATCCCAGGACCCCAGGATCACGCCCTGACCCGAAGGCAGATGCTCAACCGCTGAGCCACCCAGGCGCCCCTGTGGATTGCATTTTAAAAAAAATTGAGTGATTATCTCTGTGGCCTTGAGACTCCCAGTGACTGTGATTCAAGCGTTGAAAGGGTCCCCTAGCATTCTGGCATCTTGCTCTGACTCCTTGCTCTTGGCTTTTCGCTGGGGCTGGGTGCTGCCCAACCTATAAGATTCATTTGCCCCCAGGGTAGAACTTTCCAGAGCACCTCTTTCCAGCAGCAGCTTTCCTTCGAAGGAGGGGGCATCTTCTGCACTTTCTCCAGAACAGGCCGCTGTGTCCCTTAGCTTTGGGATACCTCCTGGGGTTCTGTAGGACCTGCCCCCTCCGTGCCCTCCCCAGCCGGCCTTCTGCATGGTGCACAGCACAGGACATGGCAGTGTCACCAGGAAGGCAAGGCAAAGCTGCTGGTGACGGCCCCACATGTGGCATTCACTGGCGCATGGCCAGTGTCTGCAGTCACACTGTCCATTAGATGTTCTGGGGACCCCTAGGGCTGTTGGGGTCCCTCCATTGCACTCCTGAACAAACGGAGTGGGGCCGGGGCTGCTGCTGCTCCTGCCGGTTGGCCACGCGTGAGTCACACACGTCCTACCGCATTTTCCTTTGGAAGAGTGTCGAGCTTAGAGCCCAGGACCCCCGAGACCAGAATCAGTCTTCCTGCCACCTGCTCACTGACAGAACAGCCTGCCGATAGCTTCTGACTTTGGGGATTCTTAATTGACTGCGCAGCGCAGCTGCAGATCTGCACTTGGGAAGACGTGCTTTGCCATCCTCAAAACTGATCTCTTTGTGTTTCTGGTCTCATTATGTGTCTTCTGTTGACTTTTCACGAATGGAAAGAAACATTGCGTCCAGCGTTTAAACGTTTGGATATGAGGCCGATACTCCTTGCGTGCAGCTTACGGGGATGTGCTCAGAGCTGGAGCGGGGCTGCCCATGGTGGAGTGGAGAGGTCACCTGGAGGCACTCCTGTCCCTCCTCCCCGCTCAGCCCGTGCTGCTCGTCCTCCACGAAGCCCTCCGTGAACCACGCCTCCGGCCTTGGTGCCGAGCACTTCCTGGGCGCCTGGCGTTACAGAGGCGGGCGGGTGTCATCCTTAACGACAGCTCTGTGTGCCAAGGGTTCCTAGAGCCCCATCTCACAGACAGATTTGGGACTGGAAGGAGGATGTGACTTTTCCCTGAGTCAACCACATCACGGGTAGATGTGACATTTCCACGAAGTCTCTTTGGCTCTGCTCTGGGCCACCCTGTGTCACCTGGATTTTGGAGCAGATGGGATTTCAAGGCAGTGCAGGCTCAATTAGGGGTCAAGGCTCGAGCCTGCCACTCCTGGGTGCAGACAATAAGCCAGGCAGGAACTCGTGCTCCCGAGGCCAGCAGCCCAGGCCCTAATCCAGCCTGTAGGTGTCGGCCCTGCTCCAGGACGAGAGCTGACCGTGTCCCTACCCTCCCCAAGCCCAGTGCACTTACCCTTCTCAGCTTCCCCTTTGGGCCACAGCCAGGTGGGAACTGGCCCCTCCAGGACAATCTGTCCTGTATCTGAAGGTGGCTCCCTTCTACTTTGGGGGTACTAAAGTGTCCTTTCCTGGGGCGCCCGGGGGGCTCAGTCAGTGAAGCATCTAACCTTTGGTTTTAGCTCAGGTCATCATTTTAGGGTTGTGAGATCGAGTCCTACACTGGGCTCTGAATCAGTGGGCAGTCGATTTGAGATTCTTTCTCTTCCTTTCCCTCTGTCTCTCCCCTGCTCGTGCATGTATATGCACCCCCCCCTCTCTCTCTCAAATAAATAAAATAAAATATCCTCTCTTCTATGCATTGGTGGTTGAGGGTAGTAGTTTTCTTTTACTAACATCCCTTGGGAAAATAAAAGGCTATAGCCTAGTGGACCCCACTTTAATATTCCTGTAAATCGTGATGGTTAGCCTGCGGAGGCTGGAAGCCTGGAAACAGGGCTCCTCCAGCCCTCCATGCCTGCAGGTGCACCTTCACCCTGACAGGCCACCGGTCACACCTGTGGGGACTGCCCATGCCAGCCTCTCCCCTGCTCCCCCTGGAGAAGTCTTCCACTTTCGGCTCAGCTGTTACCACCTCCAGAGAGCCTTTCTCATAGTGCCCTGCAGACTAGATGCTCCTCCTCTGGGCTCTACCCTACAATCTCTGTGGCTTCTTCTTCATATTGTTTCCCCACCTTGTCATCACGGGCTTTTCCTCTTCTATACTCTGAGCTTCTGGATCGCGGGGACCATGTCCTACTGTGTGTCCTTGTTCCAGCAGAGCATATGAATGACCAGTGTGGAGGGTTCAGGACCAGAGTAGCCCTGAGAATGGACCTAGGCTCCAGGGCATGGGCTGGGAGCTGGTTAAGTCACCCACTACCCTTGTCTACTTGGGACAAGCTTTGGGAGATAGATGGGGCCAAGCCAGCGTGAGGGGCTCTGCAGGTCACGCTCTTCCTGACCTTGTCTCTTATGCATCACTGGCTAGTGCCCCCCAGCAGCCTGTTTGAGCAGATGCCACCAGCTCTGAACACAAATGCTATCTGCCTCTCACTTTGTATTATATTTTTGGCTAATGCAACTTGGCATCTTATTTTCCTTCATTATTTGGCAATTGTGCTCAAGGCGAACGGCTCCAGTAAATTTGTGACCATAATCATCTGCGGGCCTGTTTTTCAATCTGAGGCTGTGATTAGCCCACTAATGCCCTCTCCCTGGACAGCCTCCTCGGGGCCCCAGACTAATTATTGCTAGACATGCTAAGTGAACTTCAGTGCTGGAGACTGTTCTGGAAATCTTTCCAGCTCTGAAATTGCAGAACATCAGATGTGTTCAGAAGATGCAGTTAGCTGTGGTTGGTGGGGATTGCTGGAGAAAGGGCCTCAGAGGTGAAGGACACTCCCCCACCCCGCCACCTCAGCCCGGCAAGCACATGTGTGTGTCTGTGTGGTGTGTGTGTCAGTCATATAGTGTGTGTGGTTTGGTGTGTATATGGCATGTGTGTATGCGTATGTGTAAGTGTGTGCAGTGTGTGTGTGTGGTGTGGTGTGTGTAGCAGTGTATCCAGTGCTTACTTTTCTCAGGTTGCCGATCCGTTGCTCCCATGAACTTGTGCAAGTGTTCAGAACCTAACGGACCCAGCATTACTGATCTAACAGAGGCCCCCTGGGAAGAGAGGCTAAGTGTTGGGATGTGGTTGATGCTGGGATGGGTAAGGCCCTGGAAGAGAGCACCTGCCTGGTCCTGAGGGAGGAGTGTGGGGAGCAGGGAGGCAGGGAGGGGTATGAGCAGCCAGCCCCAGATGCACAGGTCTTGGTGCTGGGGGGTTTCAGGTGCAGTATTTTACTTCTGCTACCAGTGTTCATTAAAGGTTTCTAGCCATCCGCCCCCAGCCCCCGCCCCCCGCACCTGTGCACACACCTGGATGGAGAAACAGGGGTGATGAGCCCACTGGCACCCAGAATCCAGTGAGACACTCCGTGCAGCCCCCAGCAGCTATAAGGGCCCCCTGCAGGCAGCTGCTGGTGCCATGAAAAATTCCACGGGGCTGTCAGTTCTTTCCAAAGGACCAAGCATCTCGAGATAGAGACTGTGAGCTCCTGGGCATCTGTGTGGCACTTGCTGTGGCACCTGCCGTGGAACTAGTGCTCCCTGGCGTTTGCTGGAGCATTGGATGAGGCCAGAAGCCCGAAGTCAGCAAATCCCAGAGGAACTTGGGCTTCAGAACTGTTGACCTGCATGGGTGGGGGTGGTGCCCTTGGCTGTCCTGGGACCTGCCTGCATGGACGTCCTGCTGTCCTGTCCCTTCGGAAATCCTACACGAGTGCCCCACTGTACCTGCCCAGGGGCATGCAGGACGCTTTCTCACTTGCCCTCCATCATTCCCTGACCTCTGTTCACATACACGTTTGGATCAGAGATGCCGCCGCACTGCCCACCAGCGGCCCAGCAGAAGGCCAGCGCATGCACGGGGTCTCTCCAGGTGCCTGGGCAAAAATGTCAATAGTTAAAAAAAATGTTAAAAGGATAATAATACTTTACTGACACACAAACTGATGTGAATTCTGCTGGCGTGCTTCCGCGAGGCTTCACCTGCATGTGCCACAGCCGTTTGTCTACAAGCTGCCCGTGGCTGCTCCTGGCTCCATGGCAGAGCAGAGCAGTTGGGACTAGGGCCCTGTGGCCTGCAGGCTCGGAGGTTGACTCCGGGCACCAGGCTCGGAGGTTGCTCTGAAAGGTTGGCAACCTTTCAGAGCAAGGTTGCCAAGCCTGGTGCCCGGAGGGGGCAAGGGAGGTGGGAGCAGGGGTCCCTGCTTGGCACAGGCTCTGAGCTCTGCTACTTTTTTTTTCTTTTTAAGACTTATTCATTTATTTGAGAACGAGAGAGAGAGAGAGAGAGAGAGAAGGAGGAGAGGGAGGGGCAGAGGGGGAGAGAGAATCTCAAGCAGACTCCCTGCTGAGCACAGAGCCCAATGCAGGGATTGATCCTAGGACCCTGAGATCACAACCCAAGCCAAAATCAAGAGTCAGACAGTTAATGAATTGAGCCTCCCAGGTGCCCTTGGGTTCTGCTCTTCGTTTTGTTCTTCATTTGTCACTTCGGGAGCACATGCAGAACAGAAGGGGACATGGGAATGGGATGTGCTTAGCTTTGCACTGGTGTTTGGAAGAGCCTAGGTGTGGGGGAGCATGGGGTGCCGGCGCCAGAGGGCTGCCAGGCTGCTGTCCAGAGCCCAGCAGAAACCTGGCTGGAGGAGGAGCAGTGGCTGGATTCTTGGAGTTTTGTTATAATACCGTGAGGTCCCCCAGACAGGACAGAACAGGGACCCAGGATGGTTTCGTAGGAGTCTTAGGGTAAGGGTGGGTGGCTCCAGCCTGGGAGGGAGGAGAAGGCGTGGAGACAGGGATGGGGCAGTTCTCGCAGGCAGGGGTGAGACACCCCTCCTCCTGCACGTCCCTAGTGCCCCAAAGTGATGTCTTCCTGCTGCCCTGTCCTCCGTCCGAGGCCAGTGTGGGGACAGGGGGAGCGGGCTGGCCCATGTCCATCTCCCCACAGACAGACCTCTGTCTGAGCCTCTCAGCGTCCCCAGCAGGTGCAGGCAGGTGGGGAGGAGGTTGTCATCTGCAGCCCATGGGAGCTCCTAAGAGCCAGGCCTGCTGTGCTGTCCTCGTGCCCCGCTCCTTCCCTCCTGTGACCGGGCGGAGTATTCAGGTCCTTGCAGGACCCGCCTGCCACCGGCCCACACCTCAATTCTCCATCAAGGGCCTGGTGTGCTGGAAGAAAGCTCAATCAGTAATAACCCTTCACATCGCTACAGCGATTTCCAATTTGCCATGTACTTTCACATCCATTATACCATTTAATCCCGCCCCATGGGTAGCTGCCGGGACGAGGGAGATAATACAAGCTAAGCTCTGGTACAGGGCCTGCCCCACAGCAGGCACCTGCAAAAAACATAGTTATAACTCTAGGGCTGGGGAGAGGGAGGGGAGGGAAGGAAGGAGGAAGAGAAGGGGGGGCGGGTAGCTGTTCTCCAAGCTGGGCTAGGACTGAGGCCAGCAGCAGGGCTCTCAGGCCAGTGTTCCCTCTGCCTGAAGGCAGGGCTCGTCCTCCGCACCCCTCCCTCCTGGAGAGGAGCCACAGGGTCCATCAGCCAGGAGGACTGGTCCTGGGGTCAGCCAGGCCTGGAGACACTGAGGTCACTGCACTCTGAGGGGGAGCCTAGCATTCTGGGCAGAGTAGAGTGTTTGCCGAATGAATGAACAAGCACTAGGGATCCTAGACATGGTCAGCTGCCGAAAAATAGATCTTTATTCCATGTGAAGGATTAGAATGTATTAATTGATGCCTCATCTCTGCACACAGACACACACGTACACAATGCAAAGGGACTTCTAAGATGACCTAAATAACCCGATGAATAAGAGCAGAAAGGATGAGGACAAAAGAGACAGTGGACAGCTGCTCGATGGGGCTACTGAGTCTACTTCTGTGCTGTCTCTTGGAGGCAATGTGTTCCCACTCAGAGGAGGGTGGGGCATCACATCCACCAACTAAGGGACAGGCTAGCCCCAATATACATATAACTCTGAGGTTAGCCTCAGAGAAGGGGGCCCACTACAGACCAGAGGAGTGCGTGCATCCCACACAATTTGCCAGATATGACCCTTAGGAAAATTGCTTGTGGAAATACCTGGAAAATGGGAGCCCCTCCAATTCCACACCCATTCCTTGATTTCTGAGTGCAAACTGCTGCTCAGCGCCCAGATGTGAGTTCCTGGATGGTGGGTGTGGACCCTGCCATCCTTAAACTTGCAATCCATCCACCCATTCAACCAGTCTTCCCTTTCTCCATCCATCCATCCATCCATCCATCCATTCATCCATCCACCACCCACTGAGCCCTCTCTTCATCCATCCATCCATCCATCCATCCATCCATCCATCCATCCATCCATGTATCCATCATCCATCCAATCTATCTGTCCATCTCTCTATCATCCATCATGTATACGTCCAGCCACCCATCCATTCCTGCGTCCATCATCTATCCATCCATGTATCCATCTATCCATCATCCATCCATGTATTATCTATCCATCCATCCATCCCCCCCCCATTTGATACTGATTTATCAGAGATTTATCTGACATTGCTATAGGCTCTGGAGATATAGCAGTGAGCAAGAGAGACAAATACTCACCATGTGGGGCTTCAAATCAGGGCCATTACACACCATTGGGCAGGTTGTGCACTGCATAAGGACACTTCACTGTGAGTGAATGGGGCTGAAATCTACTTTCCAGGCTATGAATTCTGAAGTGGCTGCCTTGGCCTACAAAAAGGGGACTCTTTTTCCTGATATAAAAAGGCCAATCATTCCTCAAGAAACATGCCTGGGGACACTTCCACCTTTTAAAATGTGCCTAAAGTCCTTGGTCAGGCAACAGCAGCCCTATTGCATCCTGGGCAATCTCAGAGAGCAATCTCTGCCTCCTAACATATTGATGAAGTGTCCTCATGCCCCCTAATGTTGCTTTTCCAGTACCTGAAATGGTTTTCTCCTAAGATAACATTCCCTAAACCAACTCATTCATCTTTCAAGAACACCTCTTCCAGGAAGTTCTTCTTAACTATCCTAGGGAGGCTCAATGACTACTCTGAGCCGCTACAGATCCAAAGAATTATCCCCCATCATGGTGCTTACAACTCATTGTAGGGAACGAAGGGCCACTGCTGGCCTCAGGGCTGGCCAGAGGTGAGCAGCTGGCCTGTATCATCTACTCCAGTTGTTCAAGTCTTCCACAAGGTTGCCAGATTGAGAAAAAAAAAAACCAAAAATAAAAACAAAAAACAAAATACACTTAGTTAAATTTAAATTTCATATAAACAAATTATTTTTAGCATATCACAAATATTGCATACTTTTGGCAAAAATGTGCAACATTGGGGAAATACTTATACTAAAATCTTACTTATTTACCAGAAATTCAAATGTAAACAGGCATCCTGTGTTTTCTGTCAGCCTTCACTTAGCTGGACTCCAGCCTCTTGGAGCAGGCCTCCAGAATGAGGTCCAATGTGTATAATGACCCCAGGACCACTGTAGCTGAAGCCACGTCACTGCCCCATGATGACAGCCCCAGCTAGAGAACAGCCTTCATCCGGAGGCTTCCTTGACTCTCCCCGTCCAGGCTGGGTCAGATGCCTCCTCTGAATGCTCCCATGAACACCTTCTTGCACACCACAGGTACGCACACACACATGCACACACAGCCCATGTCCCTGGCTGTCCCTCCATCCCAGCGGGGCTGCCCTATGTGCTGTTCGTCACCCTCCACACCATGAACCCCAGCAAGGCTCCTGTTTGGGCCAGGTCCTGAGGAAGCCCCATCTCTGGATGTTGGTTAGGTCCCACCAGGCCAAGAAATGAGTTTGAAAAAGTGGCTTCAGCCCTGGATAGATTTTTTTCCTGCCTAATTATAAAATCCATTGCAATAGAAATCACAAAACAGAACAACTTGGCTATTATAGGGACATGCTTTATACTCATAACTTAAAGAGCTTGTTTTAAAAACTGACTGTAAAACCACTTAATTACTTGGTTTTAAAGCCAGCCATGTGGAAATTATGTCTCCTCGATGTACATTTTGGAGGTGATTTCTGGCAAAGAGAACTCTACGGTGCTGCGTATTTGTGCCAGGCTCCCTGGAGTTGCCTTCCATGTACACAGCCCCGTGTGCAACCTGAGCTGCTCTCTGAGCCTAGCCAAGTCCCAGTGGGTAGAAACTGGATACACCTAAAGGTGAGGATCCCAGGGCCCAGCAATAGGGACCTTGTGGTGCCTGCCAGGCAGCTCAGAAGAGAGGCCAGGACCAAGTTCTGAATATTTTGATACAAATCTTATTGTCTTTCTACCATTGTCTACCTGCAATCCATCTATCCAATCACCCACCCAAGTGCCAGTTATCTGTATATTTAGCTGTCTATTGATTGCCCCATACATAAGTGTACCTGCCTACCATCCCATATATCCATCCATCCATACATACATATATCCGTCCATCCATCCATATATTAATCCATCCATCCATCCATCCATCCATCCATCCATCCATCCATCTATTGTTCCATTCAACAAGCCTTATAGAGCTCCTTATATGCCAAGTTCCTGAGCAAGCAGGGAGGTGGGGTAGGAATAGAAGACCTTCCCTGACTTCAAGGACCTCACAACCTAGTTAGATCACAAACCACTCTCCTGAAGAGAATAAATTCTAAAGTGGAGGTGTATATAAGCTTCAGTGGAGCTACAATGGGGGCTTGGTCACCGTGACGGAGCAGAGAGTGTTTCACAGAAGAGAAGATATTGGGTTGGTCTTTGAAAGATGTACAAGTATTGAGCAAGTATAAGAGGGAAGGATATTCCAAGCAATACTTCTCGTGTTGAAGTTCAAGTTCAAGAACCTTGAACTCAAAATCTGGCCCCAACCTCCCTGGCTGTGTTTCTGGGGATGAGTCTTTTGAAGTCAGTTTCCTCACCTGTAAGAGGGGGAGAATCATGCTTACTCTATGTCACCCACTGTCCTTCTGCTCTGCCTCACCTCAGCTCAGACTTCCCCTCTGGGGTTCACAGCCATGAGGATGGGATGTTCCCCAATCCCCCAGGTCTCCCCTGTCTTCATGACCCTACCCAGCCCCATGGCTTCACATACCACAGACACACCCCAGTTAACTTACCAGCCCTGCTGTCTCCCTCAACTCCACAGTCGGGTCTCCTGCTGTCCCTGTGACACCTTGATGTCAGTACCAATGGGCATCTCAGATGCATTATGCTGCACTCAGAACTTTCCAAAGAGAGGCACCACCCTGAGTCAGGCTGAAAGCCTAGGGTCACTCTTGACCCCACATCAAGTGCATCAACAAGTTCTGTGCTGCTGTGTCCCATCCACACCACCTTTGTATCTGATCAGCACCCTGGTCCAGCCACTCCACATCTCTATGCCGTTCCAGCAGGTGCTTCTCTTAAAATAGCCTGGAAGCCTTCTGGC
The DNA here is from genome assembly GCF_053574225.1 of Canis aureus. Lineage (NCBI taxonomy): Eukaryota > Metazoa > Chordata > Mammalia > Carnivora > Canidae > Canis > Canis aureus. Next base: position 60,449,183 of record NC_135612.1, read on the forward strand.
CAGCAAAACATCACTTGGACTGGCCACCTCGTTGGTCCCTGCCCAGGGACAGGGGGAAAGTCTCCTACAGGGAGGGCCTCCTGTCCTGGCATCAGTTAGGCATCCGGGGTCCCCTTGGCTCTTAGGAGCTGTGGACTGTGGAGAGGTGACTCTGTCCTTGGACACTAGCATCCCTGACAGTAGAGTCAGGCGTTTGGACCAGGTAATAGCCTTCCCTGCTCTATGTCCTGATGGTGAACCATCTGGTGCTGTTTCCCTGCCTGCTCTCCTAAGGGCGGGGTGGGGAGGCTCTGCCAAGAACAAGTGTTGGGCTGCTACTCATATCTCATAATGCACTTGTGGAAGGGGCTGCTTTTAGGAATGTACTTGTGTGTGTGCATCTGTGTGTACATGTGTGATTTAAAGCACATCGGGATATTTCACCATGAGAGTGGTCCTGGCATAGGTTTTGTCAGCTCTCCCCCCACCGTCTCCATACACTCAACTTCCTTCCACTTTGGAAGCAGAGCTGCACCTATAGGAGTCTCTCGCCAGGTCCTGCCCCTCTTCCTCCTCTTCTGTGTGCCGGGCTGAGGACCACTGGTCATTTCTCAACCATGTACCTCTTTTGCTGCTGAAGGTGTTGATCCTGCTGGAGGAGAACAATACAGGGTCAACTGTTTGCCCAGATCAGCCCCCTCGCACATCATTATTCATTGTTTTCCTTGGTCTTAAAAATATGAGACACATGGCCTTGGCTTTTGCTGAAAACAGAGTTTTGCTCTATTACATGACATGGCTCGTTGCGTGGCTGCTGATCTCCAGTGGACCCAGGTGTTCACGGTGGATCCTCATCCATTCCCATAGCACACACCCTGGACTCCTCCTTGCCATGTACCAGACCCTGGGGACACAGAGTGGCTAAGACCTCCAAAGCCCTTGCTCTTTAGGAGCTTCCTGCTACCTGGGGAGATGACTGCTTTGAGAAAATGAATCAGCCTTAGGTTATGTTCCCCAGAAGCAGAGCCTGAGGCAGGGATTTAGTACAGCTGATGCCCTGAGGATAAACACTCAGGAGGGACCTGAGTGAGGGGAAAAGCAGCCGAGGAAAGACCCAGGCCTGATCTGCAGCAAGATCAGGAGCACAAACCAGAGTTGCCCCCTTTGGGGCAAGGAGGCCAGCTTTCAACTGCCACCCCCACCCTTCATCGAACACTGTCTGTGGACCAGGGGAGCATATAACTTCCCAGGTGAGGGGTTCCTCAGCCAAGATCAATTTTCTTGGAAGGGGTCAGCTGTGAGATGTTGCTGGCCGACATTGACAGTACCAGGGTTGGTACTCACTGTAGTGTCAGCCACAAGGCAAGGCATCTACCAGGCAGGCATCTGTTACAGGTGCTTGATGCTGTTGACAAAGCTGGGCTTGTGTTGGTTTCTGTAGGTTGGCCTGCAGATTGACAGGGGAGGTATTATTTGCTCTCTTCTTACAGATTACAACCTGAAAGTGCAGGCCTGGGGGACAGTAAGTAGAAAGACCAGGATGAGGGGCCTGCAGCAGGGGTCTCTTCCCCACCGTTTTGCAGCCATTTCCCACTTGGGCAGGCAGGCAGGTCAGTTGGCTCTGCTTTCCTGCTTCTGCTTCTCGGGCAAGGGGATTGCTCCCGGGGAATCCAGCCTGCCCTGAGGGGCCCACCTCCAGCCCATCCCTCTCTTGTCTGCCTGTTTGCCACCCCTGTAGTTAATTCACCACCAAGAGGCAGTGGCTGGCAGAGAAGTGGTGACTGGCTATGAATAAGATGGAGACACAGATCGAGGTCCCATCCAGCTCTGGCTGCATGAGGAGGGGGCTCCCAGGTCCTTGGTAAACCTCAGGCACCTCCCCTATCAGGTGGGGCTCTGGGCAGCGTGGTCAGGCCTGGAGCGCTGGAGGGGTGTGGGCAGAGCCAGCCTGTGGGCTGTAGTTGGTTAAGAGGAGCAATAGAAGTAGAGGGATTCTCTTTGGGTTTCCAGAAGCCTTTCTTTGATACTCTTACCTCTCGTTTGCAAAATGCAGGGAGTGTGTTGTGTGTGTGTGTGTGTGTGTGTGTGTGTGTGTGTGTGTATGTCAAGGGAGTGGCAATTGTATAAAAACAAGGGAATTCAAATGTTTTTTAACATCAAATCCTTTTGCCAAACAAAATCTTATATAGAAACCCAATCAATAAACCAGATCAAAGAAAGACTGCTCTAGAGTCACTTGCTCGGCCTCCTAGGAGCTGATGGACCTCTGGGCAACGTACTCACCTCTCAGGAAAGTGGGGATAACAACCACAGAACACACACAAAGCACTCAAAGCAGTGTCTGCCCTCAGTGAGTGACCCCCCCACCCCTGTGAATGGTATTCCTATTACTATTATCTCTGCTTTCATTGTTGTTAAGGCCACCGTCACTGTCATTACCATGATGACCGCCTGGCTTGGTGACTTCTGCACACTGTCACATCTGCACACTGTCACAGCAGTCTATATATTATTAATCAGTAAATCAGGGACAGTGTGGGATTTTAATGGCACTTTGGTCTGAGTAGGGCCTAGAAATACCCACATCCTGCCCCAAGGTGCAGCCCCTCACCCAGATTGGCTCCTAAGGGGGACAGAGCAGCCATCAAGAAAAGCCAGGGGCCTCCTCCTATCACCCACCTCAACCTGAGGCTTGGTAGAAGAGAGAAGCCATAGAGGGGATCAAGGAGGGTGGATGGTGCCCCGCTCCTTCTCTAAGGGTGGGATCAGGCTCCCAGGACCACTGAACTGACTCAGGGTCACACTGCTGTACCTGCATGGCCAGAAGTCAGCAGAGGTCTGCTGGATTCCAAACCTCTTTTTTTTCTGTGCTTTGCAGGGTTGAGCTTGTTATAAAGAAAAATACTCATGCTGTCAGTGAGGTAGGGAGCCTGTCATCACTGGAGGTATCCAAGTGAGGGGGTAGGGACACTGTCATAGCAATTCTAGCATCAGAAAGTGTGCTGGTCCGGCTGGCACCACAGCCAGCTGAGGCTCCACAACTTGGTCTGCCACCTATTTCTGGGTGGCACCATGTTGAGTGACAGGAGGAGGCTGGACCTCCCAGCTTCACCTCCCTACCCTTCACCTTCTTCTTGGTCTGTCTGTGCCTGTGGGAGGGGGGATGGACAGGCCTCCACCCTGAATGCTATGGGGGTAGGGTCCTGGGATCCTGTATGCTGGGCCTTTGTCCATATTTCTCCATCTGGAAACATCGATGCTGATGGTGTGGAAAACCAGAGCCTTGGTTCACATCGGTTTCCACGTGACGGCCGGGAGCCTTCGGGAAATCTCCTCCTCCAGAGCTCTTTCCCCAAGAACTTTAATTAAATCATCATTCATTTGTGGTGGAAGGATGAGAAGGCCTTGACAGAGGAGAGTACTCATCTCTCTCATTATCGCTGTGTGTTTGTTCAGTTCACCCACCGCTTAGGAGGCATCTATTCTGACTGCAGGGCCACTCCCTGACCCTAAGGAAGCCACAGGACTCACTGGTGATTGATGGCACATGACTAAGAGGACAGAGGAAGAGATGGAAGATGACACTGTCCTTCCCCGGGGACACCAAGTCCCCACCTCTGATTATCAGTGATGCCCAGGGACACCAGTCCTCACCTTTGATGATCAGTGATGCCTGGGGACACCAGTCCCCACCTGGATGATCAGTGATGCCCGGGACACTAGTCCCCACCTTGATGATCAGTGATGCCTTGGGACACCAGAGCCACCTCTGATGATCAGTGATGCCCAGGGACACCAGTCCCCACCTTGATGATCAGTGATGCCCAGGACACTAGTCCCCACCTTGATGATCAGTGATGCCCGGGGACACCAGTCCTCACCTTGAAGATCAGTGATGCCCGGGGACACCAGTCCTCACCTTGATGATCAGTGATGCCCGGGGACACTAGTCCTCACCTTTGATGATCAGTGATGCCCAGGACACTAGTCCCCACCTTGATGATCAGTGATGCCTGTGTGTGGTTACTGCCCTCCCTGGGGCACTCTTGCTTCATCCATCAACAGGGGTAGTGATAGTAACTACCTCATGAGAGGGTTGTCTGACTATATAGAGAGCATTCAGTGTGCTGCCTGGTATATAGTAAGTGCTCAATAAATGCTATGTACAATCATGCTATGACCGATGGCAGTTATCTACTCTACGTAACGCAGAAGTGTCTCAATCTGGTGAGCTATGATTCAAGGTGATGTTGGCCGTGAGTCCTTGCCGGGGCTTGGCCAGGTGAGGGTTTGGGTTCCTTGCCCAGATGAGACTTTTCAGCTCCATCCATCCTTGACTCTGAACACAGAATATCAACAGTCCACACATTGGTGTCCATGGTCTTGACCACCTGCTGTAGACATGGGTTCATGTCAGACATTCAACTCCAGGGAAGGTGACAAGAGGGGCCCCTGGTTGATTCCAGGGTGACGTTTTCACCCACCTACCAATGCTGGCATTAATATCTTGGTCTCTGTTCTCAAATGTTTGAAGAGAAAGCCTTCAGAGAGCCCACAGTCACTTCTGAAAGCTATCTTTACCCAGGAGGCTGCCGGGTCACCGCGGAAGAGGCGTAGCATACGTCCTCTCGCTTGCTGCTGTTCAATTAGGGGGCAGATGAATGAACAAATTGTTCACAGATCTAATCATATGTAGTTAATACAGCCGTCCTGATAAAAGACAATCTTCCAGAACCAGTCACTCCAGAGAATTAGCTGTCCGCCACTCTCTGCCCAAGCAAGCAGGCTTTTAGCTTTGTCTGCAAAATATCTTCAGACAGCCAAACAAAACACAATTAAACCGTGTTCACGCCAAAGCCTCGGCGTAAGCCCCTTTAGAGAACAGAGATCATCAATAATTATGGGGGAGGGGGAGCGGGGGCCTCTCATTCCACAAATGCTGCGGACGAGATTACGAATAAATCAAGGCCATAAAATAGTGGTGATGAGCTATTTTTTTGTGGCCTGAAATATGTTTGCCTTATCTGGTTACTATCGATCAGACACAAGATATTCAAGTCAGCCTCTGGCCAAAGGGAAAAGGGTCTGCCTCTCTGTTAAATTTACAAATGTTCTCGGGCAGGTTTCCTGGCATTTGAGTGATTGTCAGGCCAGTAATTAAAACCGAACCAGCCCTTTCCTGACAATCCATTCCATAATTGTGTTTGCCTGGACGTGTTGGATGCCCGTCAGTTCGAGTGTTGACATGACGGCAGGTTGCGGCCGTTAGCGGCAGACAGGGTGGGGCCTCGCGCCAGTGCCACAGCTCTCGGGCTGTGTGGGCCTGAGCAGGTCATTTCCCCATCTTTGCTTCTGGGTTTTGTCTATAAAATAGAGACAAAGACATCTCCCATGTTGTCGCTGTTGTGACAAAAACACGAGAACCCAGGTACAGGTGCCAGATGCAGGGATCCTGTGGGGTCTTAGCAAAACCCCTGGGTGCTGATAGGTAAAGGCTGAGAAGTCTCAAGGCTTGAGCAGCAGCCAGCCACACAAGGTTTCTGAAGAGACAGTAGCTGAAGTGAAGGCATGGCATGGGTTGGCACGAGAAGAAGGACCTTGTATCCGGTGGAATTGTTCCAGATACTTCTGCTGGTCAGGGCTGGTCCAGAAGCACCTGTGCCATCTGAGCAGGGACTTGGAGGCTGACAGGGTCAGAAGGCTCACCTGCAGGAGGTGAGAGTGCAGGAACCCGCTGGCCACACCTCAGCTGCCTGCTGCAGCCAGGTGGACACCTGCCACCCTGCACCCGTCCCTTGTCCCCGTCAGCGCCACTCTTCAGTAGAATCTAAGGAAGGCTGGAGGAAGTCTCTTGCTTCTGACTCCTGGGCCAGGGTAGGAGGTGCTCAGAAGGGCTGAGAACAGCACCCAAACGCAGCACACACACACCTCCCTCCCACCCTCCTTGCCTCATCTGTTAAATATTTGCCAGAAATGAGACTTCAGTATATTTGCTCAAGAATGTTCAGCACCTATTGGCCGAGCACCTGCCATGTGGCAGGTGGGGGCTTGAGATGCATCGATGAGCAAGACAGACATGTTCCTGACAGTGTGGTCTGGTGGGGACAGTGGACAAAAACGGGGGAGGGGAGATACAGAATGTGAAGGGAGGGCCTGGGGATGGGAGCTGGGGTCTCACGGGCACGGAGTGTCAGTTGGGGAGAACGGAAGAGCTCCAGGACCTATGGCGGTGGTGGCTGCCAGACACCCTGACTGTGTCTAGTGCCACTGAACTGTATGCTCATGGGGTTAAGATGGTAAGTTTTGTGTTACGTGTATTTGCCACGGTTAAAAAAAATAACAACATAACTGGATGTTTTCAGAGAGTGTTAGTAATTATTTTTATGATCATAGAGAACATTGGCGTTAGGGCCTATTAGGTGTGTGCTCAGGAAGGACCCCCCACCCCCCAGAAGGTGGTCTCTGAACTGAGCTGCTGCCCTGTGGTCAGGAACATGCCCTCCAGAATGGGCAGGAAGGGCAGGAAGGGCCTGGGGCCAGTAGGGCTGAGGGAGGGAAGAGTGGGGGTCTGGGCCTTGCTGCACACCCACGGGAGGGGGGCAGGTGGAGGTGGGCCAGGACTGGGGAGGGGTCTCCCCCCGGTTGGCCTCTCCTGCTGCCCCAGCCCCCACTCCTCATGGGCTCCTCTGCAGGGCTCTCCATCCTCACCCCAGCTCAGTACTTCTGTCATTCCCATGATCCCCAGGTGGGCTTCTCTACTCCCAGGACCTGTAGCCCATATGACTCCAAACACCTGCCTCCAGGGCAGATTTGCAGAGAGCTGAGCTCAACCCAGATGTCCAGCCCCTGAGCCCCTTCCTCCACCAGATGTCCCTCAGGAGCTGCCAGCCCAATGGGAGTCTCCAGCGGGCCACACCTCCACCTGCCCTAAGCCAGCTCTTCCTCCCGTGCCCTCCTCGCCATCAGCAGGGCCAGAAGCTTGGGCCACTTTTCACATTTCCCCATTCTGTTCATTCCGCACCGACCCCGCTGAACTCCCAGCTCTGAGTGTGCTGGAATCTGCGCTCTCCTCTGCAGCACCCGATGATCTCACCCGACGACCTCCCTGGCCTCCACGCCAGCCTCCCGGCTGCCCCAGGCCTCAGCCCTCACTGCAGTGGGAGGGAGAGAGGATGGCCAAGGGCATCTGGGCAAAGTGGGAAGCATTCTAAAGCTGCGTGTGAGGGTGACGCAGGAGTTTGGGGGGCCGGGGGTGGTCCAGGTCGGCGGGTGCTCCGGCCATGTGACGGTGAGGTCAGCAGGGTGAGCTCATGGGACAGTGTCGTGAATGCTATACCCAGGAGGGACCCTGAGGGGTTTCCAGCAGGGACATGATATTGCAGGCTTGCATTTGCGTAAATTCAGACTTTTCCGTGACTTTTCCGATAATAGATCTTTCTGGTTTAAGAAAGCACAGAAATAATGATGAGCCCTTGGGTATTTCTCCAACACTTTCAAATATTGTACCTAATTTGGGATCTCGGCACAGAAAGATTGCCGACTCCCATTTAAGGTTGAGGAGGGTGACTAGCCCAAGGTCACAGAACACAAAGATGGCAGAGCCACCGCACAGTCAGACTCTGTATCCCGTGACCCCTTTTGTGCTCGGGGTCACCCACACCAAAACCATCGTACGGAGTGATTTGCTCCGAGGACTCTGGGTAGCTGATCAGAGTGTGTGCTGAGTATCCCAGCAGGAAGCATCCATCCACAAGAGTGAAGTGCCGGGTGGGAGAGTTATTTTTGCTCATCATGACTCACACGGGCGTGTAGAAGATGCTCTGCACAGCTTCTAATTTAAGACCTGAGGGTGGATGCCTCTGTATTTGTTTGTCTCCACTGTCTGCCTCTCCTGGCGTCAAAGCCAAGTTTTCTGTGTTCCCCAGCTGGGCACATCTGTCCGGCCGGGAATAGATTGGACGATTGGGGTTTAAATAGGTAAACTGCCGATGTCACCGGTCCAGGGCACTGGGCTGGGGACCCTTTTGGGGACAAACTTGGTGAAGGGCAGACCCAAATTAAAAAGTCTCTCCTCACTGGAGTTCTGAATGGAAACCTGAGATCTGTTGCACAAACGGAGCTCTCGCGGAGGCGAGAAACAGTTTCTGGATGCTGTTCGTTTCTCTCTGTCAACTCGGAGCTCTGAGAGCCGTGATTTTCATGAGTGCCGCTGTGAGGCAGGTTGGGAGGTTGGCACCACCTTTTGGAGGAGACGGGTTGGAAGCCCTGCAGCGGGAAGCCATGGACCAGGGAAGGCGACCTGGCAGCCTGAGTGGGGAGCAGGGTGGGGGCACCTGCGGTTCCCACAGGTGGGGGTGGCTCATGTGGGCAGGTCCAAGCAGGAGTCCAGGTGGGACTCGAGCCAGCAGGCCTGGAGATGCAGGCTCATGTTGAAGGGTCAGAGGAGGGTGTCTGGATCCCCTCAGTTCAGACAGTCTCCTGGCCTGGTGGAAAGGGAGACGGGAGTCCCACGTCAGGATGGCACAGTCTGCCCTGTCTCCCTGGAGCATCTTTCTGTGAAGGGTCCACTCTGACCCATCCCCACCGGGAGCCAATAGTGCATCTCCTGTAGAAATTTCCAGAAAGTCTCTCATCTACTCCAGTCCGGCCTAGGGGGTCACCATTAAATGCCTTCTGCTACCTTCTGTGAGCTCTCCAGCAGGGGTCTTGTGGGACTTGTTTCATTCCCGGGGCCTGATGTGCCTCTGAATACCCAGTTATGCTTCGTAAGAATAAGACCAGGACTGTGGGCCAAAGGGAAGAGGGAAAGGGATGTTGAGGGACAGGAAGCCTCCCTGCCCCTCCCTGCCTTACTCTGCCTCTTTGCATGGCCAGAGATCCATCCCCAAAACTCTGGACTGACCTGCAGACTTCTGGAAGCCACTCCTAGTAGTCCTCGAAGGTGGGAAGGTCTCCCTTGACCCTGCCAAGTGCACTTCCTCAGGAACCCTCATGTTTGCTGTTGCTTCCTGGGCAGAGGTGGTCCCATCACTGGCCGTGATACGTGCTAGCCCAGTAGGTGGGTGATGTTGGGGGAGAAGAGGCTGTGGACGACGGTGGGCAGTGTGAAATTCCACAAGACGCTTGGCCTCTTTGGCCGTGCCCCAGCCCATGCCCCAGAGAGAGGGAAGGGGGTCATTCCCCTGGGGGCAGCTTCTCCACCCTCTGCCCATGTCTGTCCTGGGGTCTCACAGTGCAGGGGGCCATAGGCTTCCCATCCTTCCCACTGCCACCTGTGACCTGCCTCAACAATGAGACCCTGACTCACAATGGTGCTTGGTGAACTTCTTTTAAAAAAAATGCTACGACGGTAAACTGAGTTGCCCTGTGTGGCATGCTCTGGGCATGCTCACCGTGTCCCAGAGACCGTGCATAGTCTGCTACACGCTTTGTCTGTTGGCTCTTCTGGCCGCCTCTGCAGCGGGGATTCCTCTCTCTATTTATAGAGGAGGAAACGGCAGCTCAGAAAGGTGAAGTAACTTTCCTAAGGCTGCACAGCTCACAGCTCAGGACGGCAGCTGAGGCTGAAGCCCAGCTCCACGTGCCTCCAGAGTCCGCACTGTCCCTTGACCCCCATACTTGTGGCCTCCCCGGATTCCTAGGGCTGTCACCTCTATTCTCTCCTGCAGAGCATCGTCAGAGTGGCTATGAGTGGGACCGTGAGCCATGGAATCCTGGAGAAGGGGCCTGACACGGGATGTGTGTGGGTTGTCACTCAGGGGTGGGGGAGCAGAGGCAGGCTCGGCCAGCGTGCTCAGAGGCACACAGCCAGTGGACTCAGAGCTGAGAAGCAGCGGGACCAATGGCCCGCAGCGGGACCAATGGCCCAGCAGGTGTCCAGCTGCGGGGAGCTCAGAGCTCACCAGGGACAATGAGAAAGGGCAGATTCCGCCCCAGCAGGTCTGGATGGGGCGAAGCCAGGGCACTGCCAGTAAGCTCCAGTGATGCTGGGGCTGTGGATCCCAGAGTTTATTAGTGGGGTAGCTTTGGGATAATAGGGGGGCCAGCTTCAGGAGTGTGGGACCCGGACCTAGTGCTTGGTGTAAAACTTACCTGCTGCCCTCTTAAAATTCTTAATTTTCTTTGAACAAGGAGGCCTGAATGGGGAGCAGCACAGGTTATGTAGCCAGTCCTGGGCCCCACACTAAGATGGGCTGGCTGCTGGTCCTATGCACCTGTCCTGTATTTCTCTCTAACATGTGGCCTCCAATTTCAAAACACCCAGCCTCATGGGCCCCCGGAACCCAGTGCAGGTACCATATGCTGGCCCGGAATAGTAAGCAGTAAAAATACACTGTTGGAAATAGTTTGGTTCCCAATTTGGAAGAACAATCTGCCAGCCTCTGCTCTGCACGATGCTAATTGATTTGTTTTCTTTGCTCCAGTAATCCTTTCCTTGTCAGCACTTTTTCTTCCCCCATCTTTCCTGGCTTACTTGTCCCACTCTGAGGCCCAAAATAGCCCCCGATCCAGATTGCTCGGCCCCCGGCCAGAACTACTTCCTCGGTTCTCATTTCTGCACCAAGGGCTGTGACGGAGAGGCGACCCCATACCTGGAGCTCTAGTTCTGTGTGGGAGTACTACCAACACCTGTTTCCTGGGAACGTGGTGCTCCCTCAGGTGCCAGGGCCTGGGCTCTGGGCTGGAGGCATGGCAGTGACAAAGGCACAGGCTTTGCCTAGTCAGAAAGGCAGGCTCACCAAGGGAACACTGAGAATATTTGGCTGGAGCAAATGAATGCACAAGATGCTGGAGGAAGGGGCAGAGGAGGGATTAGAATAGGCCTGTTGGGAGGTTCGTATCACAGAGGGCTTCCTGAAAGAGGTGATGTTTGAAATGAGCTGCAGTGGATGAGGACGTATTTGACAAGCAGATAAAAAGGGGAAGGGCATCCCATCGTACAACCAAGCTAAACTCATGCTGGGGGCACCTGCAAAATTAAATGAAAAATTTTCAGCTTTGTTGAAGCTGCCCAGAATTGGGGGCTCAGAAAAATTCAAAGAAGCTATTTTAATTTTATCATATGTCGACTTTGTGTTATTTTGATATTGTAAGATCTGATTCTGAATGATCTGTGACGAGGTTAGGGTGTTTTGGTCCCACTGGACATTCCAGCCAGAGGGAACAAGTGCATGGAAAGGTGGTGAAGATGTGAACACTCTCAGTGAACTAAAACACATCAGGGCTCTAGATGACTGACACCTGGAGCCTGAGGCGGGGGTGAGAGGCAGGTCAGGGACCCCCACCCTCTGGTCATGCTGCCTGTCTGGCTGAAACACCCTCCCCTGGGTCTGCTAGTCAAATTTCCATCCAGTTTTCAAGGCTCATCTGGGTGTCACCTCCTCTAGGAAGCCCTCCTTTTGGCCCTGTACCTGGATTCTTCTTACCCTCCTGCTCTGCTGCCACAAAGCCCTGTGCATACCTAAATTTTTGCTTAGCTCTTTACTTTTAGCAACTATGAAAGAATGAATGAATGAATGAATGAATGAGTCTTCACTGGTGTATGAACCTTTGAGTAATGAAGAGAAATAAGTGAATGAGATGTTTTATGACAGCTAGTCTCCAGGCTTCATAAATATCCCCAGGAATGTTTTCCTCCCAAAGGAGAAGAGCAAACAATTTCTTTCGGAGTCACGGATTGAGATGGACTTGCTTACCCATTCATGCGTGCATGCATTCAGCCCGCGTCCATCAGGTCTGGATTAGCTGACGGCGCCACGTCGGCCTGGGCTACACGCTCACAGTACAGAGCAGGAGCTAACGTGGCTATCCTGCGCTCAAGGGCACAATCTACCCGGGGAGGTGGTTAAGTAAATAGTTGCATCCTAAGAAAATTGAAAAATAGTTGTGAGAAACCATTTTGATGAGTGACACTTGGGCTTCCCTGGCCAGATGGCCCCAATGGCCTGGCGTGGGGGCCGCTGCCCCAGGGTGGGGCACAGAGTCTGGCCCGCGTGGTGGGCAGATGTTGAATGAACCAAGCGGCCTCCAGTAAGATGTGTAAGAAAGCTGCGTGGTTTGTTTCGTTCCTTTCCATTATCCGGGGAGGGCAGGTGCAGCGCAGAACACGGGGTGTTGTGGCAAGGAGGACACAGGAACCCAAAAGAGCCCCTGGTAGCCAGAGCTGGAGCACTGGGGTAAGGAAATAACAGAACAGCATTGAATGACAGCTCGAAGTCTAACATAAATATTCATGAGTTCATAGTGACGTAAATAAACGATTGAATAAATAAGTGAAGGAGAAGAGACGGGTCTCCCACGCAGAAGGATTCTTCACAAGAATGCCTGTAGCTCTTCTACCTCCCCCCCCCCACTGCAGGTGGGGGCTGTGCACTAGGGTGTCCTCCAAGGGGGACGGCGAGGACCCAAGGAGGAACGGGGTGCCATCCAGCGGAGAGCCCTGACCAGTGCCACCCAGCCCGTGAGGCCCTCCATAGCCTGCTCTCTGGATCCACTGCCCTCAGGAAGCTCCTCACCTCTTGGCCTTTCCTCCCCGAAACCCATGACCCCTAGTGTCACCACGAGGAAAGCGCAGACAAGCCGAAATCCAGAGGCAGTCAGCAAAATAGGCTGCAGGACGCCTCAACACCGTCAAGGTCAAGAAAACAAGGCGCGTCTGAGAAAGCCACAGCCCAGAGTAGCCTAAGGAGACATGACACCTGAATGTCAGGTGGGGTCCTGGATGGGGTCCTGGACCAGGAAAGGCCATTCGTTGAACGTAGTGCGTAGTTCAGACCGTACACTTGTGCGGATGCTGGTTCCTTAGCTGTGACAAATGTCTGCTACTGATGTGACATATCCCAGCAGAGGAAACCGCACCAGGGGTTATGGGACTCTGTACTATCTTTGCAACTTTTCTGTAAATTTAAAGCTATTCTAAACCACAGTGTTTATTTAAAATAAAAAATATAGAGGCACCTGGGTGGCTCAGTTGGTGGAAGTGTCTGCCTTCAGCTCAGGTCATGATCCTGGGGTCCTGGGTTCGAGTCCTGCATTGGGCTCCTTGCTCAGCAGGGAGTCTGCTTCTCCCTCTCCCTCTCCCCCTCCCCCTGCTCATGCTCTCGTGCTCACTCTCTCTCTCTCTCTCACTCAAATAAATAAACAAAATCTTAGAATAAAATAAAATAAATAATTTCCTTCTAACTCCACCACTTAAAGCTCACCACTAAGATGTCCCCCGTGTTACCTCCCGTTCATTTTTTCCAAGCTGAAGTGCGATTGTCATCTAACGTTACCTCAGGTTCGGGGGTACAACATAACGGCTCGGTATTTGCATATATGGTGAAATGATGGCCACGGTACGTCTCGTTACCCCCCCCACACACACACACACACGCCACCACACGTTGTTATAACGGTGTGATGAGACTGTTCAGGCAGGATCTACACTCAGCAACTTTCAAACATGCGGCACAGTGTTCCTGACCGTGTCACCCGCTGGGCCCCGCAGCTGTGACCCGCTCACTTGGTGACGGGCAGTTTGCGCCTCCTGACCCCCTTCACCCCTCGCCCACCCGCCACCTGCACCGCCAATCTGTTCTCTGTTTCTGTGAGCTCAGGTTTGGCTTTTAAGATTCCACCCGTTTTAGGCAACTGGTAAATTATTGACCGTTACATCTGAAGCTAATGATGTACTCTATGTTGGCCAATTGAATTTGAATAAAAAAATTAAAAATTAAAAACACACACATATATATATATATTTAAAAGATTCCACTTGTAAGTGCGATCACGTGGTACTTGTCTCTGACTTCTCTCCCTGGGCATGACGCCCTCAAGGTCTGTCCCCGCTGTCACAAGTGGCCAGGTTTCCTTTCTTTTATGGCTGAATAGTAAACTCTCTGCTTCTATTTGTGTGCACCTCCACTGACACAATTACACTTTTACACAGTTACCATTGACAAAATTATCATAGGCTTCCTCACAGTTTTGTCCATGTGAAATACATAGTTGCTTATAAGTTTATACTCTACTTCTTTTCATGGGGTGGGGCGTCCATAGCCCCACAGCCTTCCCCCCTTGAAAGCCAGGGTCATCGCATGTCCGGCTGGTCCCCCCCCCACCCCGACCTCACCGGCACCCCACTCTGCATAGACTACCCCTCAGATCCAGACCCTGGCTCCATCCTGCATGCTGTGTGACCTCAGGCAGTTTGTTCCCCCTCTCTGGGCCTCCGTTTCCCCATCAGCCAAGCAAAGGGGATAATTGCCCCGCAGAGCTCCAGTGAGGACAGTCTGGTTGCACTCCTATTAGATTTTCATTGCAGGCTCGCCCAATGCCAGGCACCCTATTGTTCTCTCCATTTTATAGAAAGGAGAACGAGGCAGGAAATGGTCAGCCAGCTTGCCTGAGGTCACATGGACATGGAATTTGAGCTGGGCTATCTGAGACTGAGAGTGCCCCTGGCCCCCTGCTCTGTCCACATGGGTGTCCGTTCATTCATTCATTCATTCATTCATTCATTCATTTATTCATTCATTCAACAAGTGTGTGGGGTCCCCAGGCCCTGCAGGAGTGATGGTAGGGAGGGGACAGCAGTGAACTCTGCAGACCTGGCCCTGGCCCCAGAGGGCCACAGTCCTGTGGGAAGAGGCTATCTCCACAAAAGGTAGTGAGCAAATACCATGTCCCCCACGGCCTTGAAGCCGAGGATCCACTGGCCCAGGGGGGTGAGGGGGAGACAGAGGGGACAGGTGTTGAGGGAGGACTAGATATGGGTGGACCACCCTGGCTGTGGCCAGTGCACAAGCAAGAGGCAGGGAGGGAGGCCAGTCCAGGAGGAGCCTGCAGACCCTGCCACAGAGGTCACAGTCTCTTTGGGACTGTGAGGAACCCAGAAGTCTCCACGAGGTCTGTGAGTGGGAAGACTGCCCCCCCCCGCCCCCAGCTTATTTGTGGGAACTGGATCTTCCAGAAGAGGATGGAGGTAGAGATTGGGCTCACCCATGCGGCAGGGGGCTGACCACATGGCCGGGGGTGGGGGGCATCTGCTCTCAGTGCCAGGTGCCCACATCCCCTCCCCAGCCCTCCAGGCTGGCCGACCCTCTGGCCTCAGGAAAAGGAGGGAAGCCTCTCCCTGTGCCCTGGGCTCTGCCTCTGAAGATCCCGGTGGTGCCCTGTGTGTAGCTAGCAGGGCCAACCTGTTCTGACCTGTGGCTGGCCTTTCCTGACCTTCCTATGAGACCTGGGGCTTCCCCTCCGCCCCACAGTCCAGCAGGGCTTGTACCTGTGCACATACCTTAGCAAGAAAGTGGACAAACCCAGAAAGGGCCACAGGCCGGCTTCCCAAGCAGGATGCACCCCATGGAGATGTGGCTCCCCTGACCCTCCAGGTGGAGCCAAGAGCCTTGCAGAGACCCCTCCATGGGAGGCTTTTGCAGATGGGGATGTGTGCGGCAGGGCTGTCACCCATCTTTGCCATGGACGCCTTGTCTGCTGGTTTCCAGGATGACTCCCTACTGACGTGGTTAGCTTGGTTACATCTGTGAAGACCCTTTTTCTAAGTGAGGTCCCCTTCACAGGTACCCAGGTTAGGACATGGGGACCTGGTGTCTTCCTGGGGGATGCCATTTCACCCACGGTGGTGCCCTCTTGGGCTCATAGAATTTAACAGGCAGCTACTTCTGTCCCATCCTCCTTGGCCACCTCACATCCGCAGTCCCACCCCTGCACACACTCTCCCAGGTGGACCCCCAGGTGGCCCAGCGTTCTGCCTTGGGAGGCAGCCACCAGCTCAGCCTCCCCACCATCCTACCATGTCTCCTTGGGCCACCAGTCAGCCACATGATGGTGGACTCACTCACCTGTCTCCTGCTGCCCCCCTCCCCGAATGGATGGCTCACAGCAGACCATCAGCGTGTGGATGGTGCCCAGCACCCCGGCCCTGGGAAATATTTGTGCAGTGAGAGAATGAATGACCAGTGTGCACGAGTGGGCAGGGGCAGGGGGTGGGGGGGCACCCTCCCTGCCCCCCCACCCCAGTTCCTGCCGTGCCCTCCAGTCTGGTATTTAGAGGGGAGGCTCATGGCTTCCTGGTTTTCTGTTTCAGATTGTCCTGGTGAGCTCCTCACTCAGCGACCGTGACCAGAGTCTGTTCCTCAGCACGGACGAGGGTGCTACCTTCCAGAAGCAGCTCATCCCCTTCTCGGTGGAAACCCTGATTTTCCACCCCAAAGAGGAGGACAAGGTGCTGGCCTACACCAAGGAGAACAAGGTACGCAGTCCTGGGGCTGGTGTCTGGACCTGAGGGCCCCTGTTACTGCTCCTTGGGTGGGGTCATGGGACAGTATAGGCTTCTCATCATGGGGTTACCAGAACCCTTCCCCCCGAGACCCGGCGGTCTGGGTGCTCCCACTGGGGGAGGGCCGCTTGGCTGTATTGTGTGTGAACTGAGTGGGTGGAGGTGAGAGGTGCGCTTGGCACACATACGCGCATGAGACAGGATTAGGGCTGTTCCTCTCTGCCTCCCCTCTGGGTGCACCAGCCATAAAGCCATTTACCACTTCCAGAATATTCCACACACCATCCCACGCTGGGCCTTGCCAGGCCTTTCTGCCAGCCTGGAATGCTTTTCCACCTTCACTAGGAGTGAATCATCCTTCAGATCCCCCATCAGCATCCTCTCCTCTGGGGGCTGTGTCACCAGGGCCCCACAGGACCCAAGGGCACCTCCATGGGGCGACCAAGGAACATTGTGGAGGGCTCTTTCCAGGTCCAGGGGGTAGGAGAGCCCCAGGGCTGGCACCAGCAGGTCCTGAGGGCTGAGGATGAGGGTGCCGTGGGGAACGGAGAGAGCTGGTGGACAAGGACTGCCCTGCCGTGGTGGAGGCCAGCATTGGTTTCCTGCAGCCCGAGGCCAGTGACCACACACTTGATGGCCTACAACAACAGAAGTGTGTTCTCCCACAGTTTTGGAGACCAGAAGTCCAAAATCAGTATCATTAGATCAAAATCGAAGTGTCTGCAAGGCCACACTCCCTCCGGAGGCTGTGGGGGGTCCCTGGCCATTTTCAGTTTCTGGCGTCGAGCTGTTTGTGAAGGAGCCTCTCCAGCCTGCAAAGGCAGTGTCCTCCTCTGTGTCTGTGCTCTGTGTTCACAGAGTGTGAGTGAGTGTGAGTGTGTGACTGTGAATGTGAGTGCCTGATTATGTGTGTGTGTCTGCGAGTGTCTGAGTGAGTGAGTGACTGTGAGTGCATGACTGTATGTGAGTGTGTGTGAGACAAGTGAATGTGATAGAGTGTGTGTAACTATGAGTCTGTGTTGAGTATATATGAGTGTGAGACTGTGAGTGTGTGACTGTGTGTGAGACAGTGTGTGTGTGAGACTGTGTGTGACTGTGAGTGTGTGACTAAGACTGAGTGCGTGACTGAGTGTGTGAGTGTGAGACTGTGACTGTGTGTGTGTGACTATGACTGTGTGACTATGAGTATGAGTATGTGACTGAGTGTGTGAGTGTGGCTGTGTGACTCTGGCTGTGTGTGACTGAGTGCATGAGTGTGAGACTGTGTGACTGTGAGTGTGTGACTGTGTGACTATGAGTGTATGACTATGACTGTGTGAGTGTGTGACTCTGAGTGTGTGAGTGATTGTATGTGTGTGACTGTGTGTGTCTGTGAGTGTGAGTGTGTGGCTGTGAGAAATCAGAGCAGTCGCCCTCTGCTGCCCCTGGGGAATCCAGGATAATCTTTCCAACTAAAAATCATCATGGAATCACATCTGCAAGTCCTTTGCCCTCTGAGGTCACTTGCACAGGTGTGTGGACTAGGACGTGGCTGCCGTTTGGGGACCATTTTTGGCCTACTGTCATGCCCAGTGACACTCTGTGGCCCCCCACGTCTCTGGGAGGGGCCCAGGAGGAGGCCTGGCCTTGGAAAGGGAGCTCAGCCAACACGGGGTTGGGCAGTGGATGCCATCCGCACAGGCCAGTCCTGTGTGGAGGAGGATGGACAAGGGTGGTGCATGGTCTGGAGGCAAATGGAAGCTGTTCCTCAGGACCTTGCCCCTGGTCCACACGCCTCCACCTCCCCGCACCCCTCATCCCCAGGGCTGATCGCAGTGTGCTTATGTATTTGTGACATTATCCTATTATTGCTGGTGCCCTGTACACACACACTCTGTTCCTTGAGGGCAGGGACTAGTCCTAGTTTTTACACCATTTTAGCTCAAGTTCCCAGCTGACAATAGTTGTTGGATGGATGGACATTGAGATGAGGCTGGATGGGTGGGTGGATGGGTGATCGATGGTGGAGGTGGGTGGATAGATGGATGGGTGCGGCTGGATCGATCCGTAGGTCAATGACGGATGTCTCCCATTAGAGATCGCCCAGGCCGAGGGCCTCCAATTGGAGACTTCCGGCTGGTCTGAGCCATGGCTCCCTACAGGGCCCGGGCTCCTTGCCCAGGCCTGGGCCTCGCTGCCTGGCGCCCCTGAGATCCCCTGGCCTAGTGGGCTGCCTCTTTGCTCCGGGCGTCTTCCGTTGGGACAGCATGTGCTTCTGGGTATTAATAGCAGTACTTAGCCTTCCATGTAATTAGACTAAAGCACAATCACGGAGACTTATTTTCCTGCAGAAATTGACTGCGTTGCAATTGCTCTTTAATTTATGGTGCCCTGAAAAATTAATGGAGCTGAAATCTCGGTTATTTTCCTTGGTTCTTTTCAGTGACTCTAAGGAAAGAAAAAGGGGAGAAAAAAATGGCTTAGTTGTAGTTATAAAAGGAATGAAGAATTTGAGGAAATTAATAACGATGACAATACGGCCTTGGGGTTCAGTTTTTTTTTTTTAATAGGGTTTTATGGTTTTCAAAGCTCTCTTGCTTCCAAGAAGCGGGATGGCATGGTGGAACCACACCAGCTCTCGATTCCGACAGACCCAGTGTATTAGGTAGGCATCTGCTCATCCGAGTAACATGCAGCCCCAGACCTCAGTGGCTCCCAGCAGCGAGGGTCACTGCTTGCTCCCGGGTCTGTGAGTTGGCTAGGCTTCTACCAGGCTCTGCTGGGACTGGCGACACATGGCCCCTGGCTGATGGTAGGGTTCAGATGTCTGCACCTCTCTTATTCTGGAACCTGAAGTTATCTGGGGTCATGCTGTTCTCATGATGGAGGGCCCGGGGAGGGGGAGGGGCTGGCCAAACTGCCCCAGTGGTGTTGGCCTGTCTGCTTTGACCTGGAAGACATCACATCCCGTCACACACCACAAACCAAAGCAAGTCACCTGCCAAAGTCAGAGTCAACAGGGATGGGCACCAATATCCTGTCGTCAAGGACTTGCAGGCTGGTTCCAAAGCCAGAGGCTCCCCTTTGCTTTTCCTCTCAGGTGCCTACCCCTTCCTCCAGCAAACACAGTCCTCCCACCCTCAGACAACCCCCCTGCTGCTTTCACCACCCCCTTCACTGGGACACTAGCTCGGGGCGCTGTGAGGCTACCTTATTTGGAGCCTGGGTGGCCTTCCTCTCTGACAGCCTGATGCAGGGCTTTCTCTTTGAAGGCTCAGCAAACTGCACTGGAGTCCTGGGATCAAAAGGATGTGGGGGCCAGGCAGTCCCTTCCCATGGCAGCTCTCTGGGGACCCCTGGCACCAAGCTGAGCCGCCTGATTCCCAGCGCTGGTCCCTGGGACCTGCCTACAGACACAGCCCTGCACACTTGATGGACCCACTGTTATGGTTTATTCTGCTCCCCATCAAAAACATCCTCTATTTCCCAGAGCTGGGAGAAGTTAACCTGAGCCTAGGAATGCCTTCCAGAAACTAGTAGTAGGGAAGAAAAGACACCTTGGATGACCAATCTGGGAAGCCTTCCTAGAGGAGGGGCTTTGAAGAGAGGCGTAGAGAATGGATCGGGGGATCCCTGGGTGGCACAGCGGTTTGGCGCCTGCCTTTGGCCCAGGGCGCGATCTGGAGACCCGGGATCGAATCCCATGTCGGGCTCCCGGTGCATGGAGCCTGCTTCTCCCTCTGCCTATGTCTCTGCCTCTCTCTCTCTCTCTGTGACTATCATAAATAAATAAAAATTTAAAAAAAACTTCTGTTAAAAAAAAAAAAGAGAATGGATCGGGAGGTACGTTTACTTTTTAATATAACTTCAGAACAACAGGAGCAATTAGAGAAAACCAGACGCTCGCATCCCTCCAGCCTACGTAAAACTGTGTTTGCATTTATCTGCACTGAAGCAAAGTAGAGTTGCCGTCAAGGCAGCAGGGGTGGGGGGCGGGCAAGGGTTCCCCAAGAAGGGGTGGGCAGAGGTGCAGGTTCACAGTGGCTGCCGTGAACGTCCATCAGCGGATGAGCTGTCCTGCAGGGCTATGGGCTTCAGTGCCCGCTTCCTCCCTGACTTCAGGCTTCAGAATTGGGCAGAAGCCGGACTTCTCTGAAACCGAACAAGTTCATGAACCCAGAGAGTCTCACACTTTGGTGCATGTTCCCTGTCTGCCCTGATCAGTTGTCTGACAGAGCTCTGGGCAGGAACGAGACACCACTCTGGATAATTTAAGCAGAGGAAGGATTTAGCATGAGGAACCAGGTGTTCCCTAAATTGTTGTGGGGCTAGAGAAAGGGCTTCAGGTTGGATCCCACCCAGGGGCCGTAGAGCTGTCCCACCTGGGGAGCTTCTGCCTTCCATGTCAGGAGGGGCGGGACCAGGACGGGTGGGACCAGGAGCCCCAGCAGACTTGCCAAGGTCAAGGATACACAGCAAGTGTTGAGACCCACGCATGTGACATCGCCACTGCTGCAGCCATACTGCCTGGCAATGCTCACAGAGCCAGTGACTGGATGGCAGAAGGCAGAGTCCAGCTGCTGCCTCCACCATGGTCGCCTCTCCACCCTTCAGAGCTGAGGATGGATCCCGCAGCAAGTCCCCGCAACCTGGCTGGCCAGCAGGCATGGCCCTCGGTGGCTAGAAAATGCCTCCATGCAACCTTCACCTTCTAAACCTCCCATGAGTGCGCCTGTGGCCAAGAACTCTAGCTGCAAGGGAGTCTGAGCGATTCTGAGTTTCCACTTTCCAGCCCGTGCTCTTACGAGGCACCTGACAGTGGGGCAGGGAAGGATGCTGAGTCCCAGGCCCACACACAGCATGCTGCCGGGAGCCCGGGCAGCTGCCAGACGGCAGCACCTCTAATAATTCTGTAAGACCTACTGGCACACATTTCTGTGACTGACCTACCTCTGACCTTATCCTGCTCCTTCCCTCTGGTCTCTCCCTTGCTCTGACTTCTGAGCACCGATTCACCTTTATATCAGAGCGGCCTGTGTTGCTCTGGTAGTCACCTCCGCTCTTTTCCTGCCTGCACGTGCAGGGTTTGCTGCAGCAACCAGCATGTCCCTGATGTGTTTATTCTTGTTGATTTGCTGGTGTTTGTCTTTTATTAAGTGGAAATGTTCTATTTCTGCAGCGATTGATGGTGTATTATAAAATTGCCTCCCGCGAGAGCAAATTGGAAAGGCTCCATCATGTCGCAGGGCAGGCGTCATAAATGCAAGTGCATCTGTGGGGATGGCAGCGATAATGCCGTCCATTAACACGGAGGTTTTATTACCAGACTCCCGTAAATTGATGGCTATGCACCCACTTTTTATTTGTGTGCTGTCTGAGGATAGGAGCAGTTCTCTCCCGATTTGTAGACGGGTGACTTGAGACATGAGGTGGAAGGAGTCTTGACCTGGTCACTCAGAGGGCACAGAGAAAGGACTAGAGGTGACTTGTCATCCTTCCTGGGGGACCCTCAGCCACTGGGGTGTTACACTTAGTTCCATGAGGTGGGAACCACTGCTGTGAGCAAACACGGCATGACCTTGGGTGCCTTACTTACCTCTCTAAGCTCTGATCTTTCATCAGTAAAGTGGTAATGACCCATTTTACGGTGCTTGGACCAGCTCTTAGCTCAGTACCTGCCACTAGCCTCTCCCACTGAGGCCCTTCCAGAAGTTCAGCACAACCAGCTGCTCGAGCTACGGACATTTATTGAGCACCTACTGTATACATACATGCCAGGCCTGACTACAGATGCTTAATAAGATGGGTGATTTCCTCGTGTCCTGGATCTTTTTTTTTTTTAAGATTTTATTTATTTATTCATGAGAGATACAGAGAGAGAGAGAGAGAGAGAGAGGCAGAGACATAGGCAGAGGGAGAAGCAGGTTCCATGCAGGAAGCCTGATGTGGGACTCGATCCCGGGACTCCAGGATCATGCCTTGGGCCCAAGGGAGGTGCTCAACCACTGAGCCACCCAGGTGTCCCTTGTGTCCTGGATCTTATGTTCCAGGGGGCGAAAGCATTCCAAAAAGCCATTTTTAAAGACAAAAGTGATCATTTCATATCATGTATTCTGGAGCAGGTGTCCGTAGATGACAGCTTGGCACTGTCTTGTCAATAAAGTCTCCTTGGCACGCAGGCAAGCCCATTTGTTTCCATCTCGTCTCTGGCTGCTTTCCTGTTCCAGAGGCAGAGATAAGCAGTTACAACAGAGACCACACAGCCTGGAAAGCCAAAGATATTTACTGTCCAGCCTTTTCCAGAACAGTTTGCCAGCTCCTCCCCTAGAATCAGATCTGTCCACTCGTTCAGCATACCCAGCAGCGATCCGTCCAGGGCCAGGCTCGGTGAGGGGCGGGTACCGCAGGTGTGTCCCTGTGAGCTGCACCAGCTTTAGCAGAGAAGCAGGAACAAAACTGCCGAGACAGGGAAGGAAATAAGGAAACAGCTCTGGGTTTCAGAGGGCAGGAGTTCTCTCAGCAAGTGTGAGGCTGGGGGGTCAGGGGAAGAGGGCAGAGATGCAGGCAGTGGAGCCTGGCCTGCAGCAGGGAGGGAAGGAGGACAGCAGAGGCGGACATGGTAGGAGGTGGGCTTCTGTAATGGGCTATGTTGTGTCCCCCCAAAATCTATATGTGGGAGTCCTCTCCCCCCCAGCACCTCAGCTGTGACCATACTTGGAGCTGGGGTTTTAAAAGAGGTATTTAAGTTAACGTGGGTCACCTGGATGGGTCCTGATCCAATAGGACAGGTGTCCTTACAAGAAGAGGAGATTGGGGGGCACCTGGGTGGCTCAGTGGTGGAGCATCTTCTTTCAGCTCAGGGCGTGATCCTGGAGTCCTGGGATCAAGTCCGCATCAGGCTCCCCACAGGGAGCCTGCTTCTCCCTCTGCCTGTGTCTCTGCCTCTCTCTCTGTGTCTCTCATGAATAAAGAAATAAAATCTTTAAAAAAAAAAAAAGATCGGAACACAGATATGCACAGAGAACCAGGTGAAGACACAGGGAGTACACAGTTGTCTACACAGCAGAAAGATGGGCCTCTGAGGGAACTGATCCTACTCACACCTTGGTCTCAGACTCCCAGGCTCCAGGACCGGGAGAGAATGAGGCTCTGCTGCTTGGGCCCTGTCTGTGGTGCTCATTCTGGTGGCCCTGGTGGCCCCGACGCTCATAAGCGCTCAGCCTCCTTGTGGAGCAAAAGGTCCCGTCTCAGGTATTTTCTCTGTGCTGCTGACAGAGAGGAGGGTGGCTTAGCAAAGGAAACTCCCACGTTTGTTAAGAACAGAGACAATGCTCCCTGTTCTCACCGGCTCACAGAGTATGGAGTCACAGCCATGCAACACGACTGTCTCCAGAGGCTGCAGCAGCGTCTCGGGCAGGGACAGCCGTCCCAGGGTGGGGTGTCCTCTCACAGATCGCTGAGGTTGGGACAAAATATTGGCAAGGAGAACTCACTGAGGTGGGACCCACTGGGTCTACATTCTGCAGCTGTGGGGAAGAAGGAGCCATGAAGGGGGTCAGCCAGGGGCAGTGGAACAATCTAGAATGTGGGACTTGAACCTGTGGCCTCAGAGGTAGGGCATCTACCAGAAGCCAGGTGGCAAGGAGGAGGCCCCAGGTGGAGGTGGAAGGGGGCTGAGGGGCGCAGGAGGTTCCTGGAGATGAGGAGTGGAAGGGCCAGGGCCTCTGGTGCAGGTGGGTGACAGCACAAGGGGGTGTGCCTGGGACACCCCTCCCCTGGGCCAGAGTGGGAGCAAAGGGAAGGCACTGCAGGTCAGTTCTCTCCAGGACCTGGGCCCTGAGACCTGACACAGGCTTCTCGACCCAATGGACTGGGTTCTGAGCCCAGCTCTGCAGTACCAGGGCCTCTGGGCATTGACCTTGGCCAAACCCTGACCAAGAGGTGACTTTACACTGAGTCTTGTACACTGGATGTGATAAGGAAGGGCATTCCAGCCAGATCGGACAGCAGGTGCAGATGCTCAGAGGACCCCCTGAGACACATTAGCAGCACAGTCACACATGAGCCCAGAGCTGCATGTGACAGGGGTGTGGGATGTATGGGCAGAGACAGCAGCAGAAGGGAGGCCAGGCAGCCCAGGGGCCCTGAGTGCCCATATAAGGCAAGTGGCTTTATCCCAAGGCCATGGCATCCCGTGGAAGTTCTGACATACAAGAGAGACGTGGTCAGGTGCATGTCCCAGAAAGATCCTAGTGGCTGTCTCCTGGAGCAAGGGCTGGGTGGGAGGGTGGGGGGCTGCAGGCAGGAGGTCCAGAGGAGGTGCTGCAGGAAGCCACAGAGATGCAGGTGGCTCAGCGGGGCCGCAGGATGGAGTGGAGGCAGGGTCCAGCAGCCATGGGTTAGGTGGAGGATATTAGCACATTTGGAGCATGGTGACTTCTAGGGTGTAGCAGTGGGGTGGTGAGGGCAGGGCCAGGGTCCTGGCCTTGGGAGCTGGTGGGTGACAGGCACTAGGCAGGGCTGGGGCAGGCTTCCAGGATGGTGGTCCATCTGCCCGCAGTGAAGGCCAGGATCGCACACAGCTTATACTCGAGGAGCCCCAGTTTCCCTTCTGAGGTTCCACAAACCCTTCCCTCATGAACAGCAGCAATAACAACACCGTGACCTCACTTGCTAATCCTAACTTGGGGCCCTGAGGAGGACAGGCTGGGTCAGATGAGAAGCACGTGACACAGGGTGTGCAGATGTGGGCTCTAGTCTCGGTGACTGTTGCCGTGGTTGTTAGGCCCATTTCACAGATGGGGACACTGAGGTCCAGTGGCTGGCATCAGCCTTCCTTCCTGTTGAGGTCTGGCCATGAAATTGCTCTGCTTGCCTGATTTATTCTAGACACATCTCGAGTGCAGGGGAGTAAAGGCGGGCGCTTTCAAATCACAGAGAATTCACATCCAGCCTCTGCCAGTGAACAACCCGGGCAAATCACTCAACTGCTCTTAGCTGCCATTCTGCATCTGTAAAACAGATTGATAAAAGCATTCGATTCACAGAGATGTCACGAGATGGCCCGAGAGGGCACGTGCCCATGCGGCCAGCCCTCAGCAGCAGCGGGTGGGGGTTGATGTTGTCCCTACGTGATGCTGACAGGATGCTGTGAGCATGTAATTAGGGTAACCTTTCCGCAGTGGTACCTGGGTTGAGCCCGCACATTCCAGGAAGGCGGGGATCCCAGATTTCAGGAAAGTGTCGAACTGAGATTTAGGAAGCTTTGTGTGTGGGGGGGTCACATAACTGTGTACTGTGGTGTCTGTTGGGAGCCAGGGCTACTGGGCCCCACTGTCTCTCAAGTCAGACTCACCCCTGCAAAATGTTATAGCGGCAGGCACCATCTTATAGATGGGGAAACTGAGGCAGGCACAGCAAATGCGATGCAGGGCTCAGGGAAACCAGGTCTCTGCCTCTGGAGCACAGCTGGCCTCTCTGCTGGGGAGTGACCGTGACATGCCCCGCCCGCCTCTGCGACCCAGCGCTTTGGTCTCTGTGCTCTGAGTGAGCCATGCAGGATTTCCACGTGCGTCACGCTTCATGGGTACGCAGATCCCTTAAGATCCTCACGCCCACCCTGCTCTCGAGAATGGAGTGGAGGCCTCGGTGTTCCCATAAACCCCACCCTCTGACAGGGGAGGCTGGCAAAACTTTGCAAAGTCACCAATGAAAGATGCCTTGGGACCTTGATTATAGAACTGCCCACATCCCAGTCAGGGTGGGGGGTGCCCGTTTATTCTCACCCAGGACTGCAGCTGAAGCAGGGCAGAGCTGGTGGCGGGAGGCGGGGGGAAGGGGCAGGCAGGGCTCCTGCTTTCCAGGACCCCACACCCACCCCACAAGTGCCTCATCCTGGCAGCGGCAGCCTGCAGGCTCAGGTGGAGCAGATGTGTGTTCTGCAGGGCCCAGTATGATGTGAGGAACCTTTGAAAATCAGGGCAAACGTTCCTTCTGCAGTTCACTCTCAAGCTGTCATGATGGGCTTTTTATTGAAGTAGAGTGACACACAATGTTACATTAGTAACAAGGCTCTGTTTGCTGTGCTCTCTGCAAATGTAGCTACCACCTGTCACCATGCCACAGTATCACGGTACCACTGGCTGTGGCCCCTCTGCTGTGCCTTTCTGCCACCCCCACCATGGGCGCCAGCGGGAGGTGGGGTCAGGCCGTCACGGTGCTTCTCATGCGCCGTTTAACATCACACTTCGCTGTGCCTGGGACCCTGGCGCAGAGTGCAGACCCTCCCAGGCTCCACGGCCCTGCTTTGGGGCTCGGTACACGGCGGGGGGCTGACACTGACCTTCCCCAGTCCAGTCCAGGCCCCCCAGAGTCTGTTCCAGGAGGTGGAAGGAGGCAGGACCTTGCAGGGGCCCCGACTCCGAGCCCTCCCTCCCAAACTCATTGTTTCACGGGGCTTCACTTAGAAAACTCAAAGATACATTTACTGGGAAGTTCAAGGTGGTGGCCACAGAGCGTGAAGCCCAAGTGGAGCACCCTCGTGAGCATAGGCCCTGAGCTACTGAGTGGCCGCAGACCCCAGACACAGAGGACTCTGCTGTTCCTGCATGGATGCTCCTTCACACTGCCTGCCCTTGGCAGACTCTGCTCCCTTCTTCCCAACAAACACCCAGCCTCTCAGCCTCCCGCCCCGGCAGCATGTTGTCAAGTCCCTCCTGGACAGCGGTGTTCAGGGGCACCTCCTCTTGGGGGCCTGCCTGGCCACTGTCCCTGGGTTCCTATCAGCTGACCTGGGGCCGAGGATGGCTCTTTCTGGACCTCTCAGAGGTCGGTCTGTACCCCTAGGTGAATGCCGAGGCTGCCACCAGCAGGTCCTCAGCCAGGCCTGCACCAGCCTGACCTCTCCCAGGGCATTCATCATCCAGGGGAGATCACCCCTGGCTCAGAAGAGGCTCATCCTCACAGCATGACCAGACTTTTGTCTCTCTTCTCTCTGTCCTCAAGCTCTACGTGTCATCTGACCTGGGGAAGAAGTGGACGCTTCTGCAGGAGCGAGTGACCAAAGACCACATGTTCTGGTGAGAGCCCACCCCCCTCCGGTGCTCCCCTTTGCTCCCTGCAGCCCTTAGCTCAGGGCTCCCCGCCTTCTCCTCCTCTGACCCCTGCCGCGTACCTCCCCATCCCACGGGGACCTCCTGAGTGCTCTTTCTGCTCTGCTGGGACCTGTAGGAGATGGTTGTGAGTGGGGCTTGCTGGTCCTCGGGTCAGGTGTGCACTCATGAACCAGCTGTGCACCTGACACAGGTGCTGGGCCCTCTCTGAGCTTCCACTTCCTCACTGTGGGACAGGTGCCAAGTCCATCTAGCTGTCACAGTGCCCAGCACACAGTAAGCCCACCACCTTCCTCCCCTCCCCACTGCCCCTCCCTCCCCATTCCTGCCCCAGGACCCGACTCAGCCCCTGATGAGCTGCCCTTCTCCCATGCAGCTCCCCCTGCTCCATGGCTTCCTCCACCCCTGCCTGCATCGGCCCCCCTCTCCTGCCCCATCCAGTGCCTGGGCTCCCCTCCCACGCTCATGTTATCTCTTGGGAGGGTCTCAGTGATCAGTGTGAGCAGTGTCCTAATCTCATTGCCCCAGTGAGGAAGCTGGTGCTGGAGAAGCATCAGCGGGCTAAATGGGTGAGGCCGGGGTTGGGGGGGTAAGTGCCTGCTGGTGGGGTATACAGAGGGTGGAGGGGTGGCAGCTGAGGGTGCTGGTTCAAGACCCACCTCTGCTGCCCACCAGCCATGGCCATGGGCCATTCTTCTGCCTAAACCACCCCTGGAGTCGTGTGCACATGTGTTCTTCCCACCAAATTGCTCTTTCTTGCACACGAGCACATACACGCACGTGCATACACTCCTATCCTTTCCCTTTCTTACCTCGTTTGTACAACAGATATTGGACCAGGCTCTTTGTTGGGCCACAGTCCTGTCTCCCTAACAGTGACCATGGAGGGAGCTAGGGTCACGGCTTACAGCTGCAAGGTTGCAGGGAGGCCCGCATCGCTAACTCTGGAGCACTGGCCGGGTGGCCTGGGTGCCGTCCACTGATGTGGCTGCCCTGGAAGGGCCTGCTTCCTTCCCTGGAATCCCAAGGGGTGCCTCGATCACGAGCCTTGTCACTGATGTCAACTGTTGCTCCCCCAGGGCTCCCAGGAGGTGGGGAGGGGCAAGGAGGTGGGATTTCCGGACCCCAAGGGCCTGAGAAATTGGCAGAATGGCCAAGCGCCCCCGCACATCGGGTCCCAGGCCAGGCCGGGTGCTCAGATCTCTGGGGGCAAGAGACAAGCCCGCCTGCAGATACTGAAAGGTAAATTGGCACTAATTCAAACATGTGGTTAGCTCGGACAGATCAAGTGATTTCTCTCCCAAGTTTCTCCAATTGCTCTGAGCTGTTATGCGCAAGAGATAATCAGTCCAGACACTTGGCCCCTGGGGCCCAGGAACTTCTCCCGGAATGTGGTGACAGGCAGTGATGGGGCCCCCTCTCTTATAAGCAGCGAATAAGGCTGTTTTGACAGCATTTCTAGGGCATTCTTTGTCCTTGAACCGACAACAGGAATTGGCCAAAGCCCACGTTCCGCGTTCTGAGGCTCTGACCCCTTAAAGCTTTGGAGGGCTAAACAGCAAGCAAGCTCATTAGCATGGCCTTGTGGGGCTGAGGAAGGGCAGCCCCCGGGGTGGGGAGGTCCACTACCCTCCCTGTGGTCTCTCAGCAGCCCTGCAACCAAACCATAACAGACCCCTGGGAGCTGCCACACTGTGGACACTGACCATCCACCAGGTACCAGACGAGGGGTCTGAATATATCATCTTTATCAAGTCAGAACCACAGACCCTGGTCATCTCCCCCTCATGTTACAGAGGGGGAATCTGAGGCTCAGGGAGGCTGGGCACGTGTCCTAGGTTGTGCTGTCTGTAAGCAGCAGCCCAGGGGGGTGGGCTGCCTCTGCCTGTGGCTGGGGCCATGCCATTCGCCTCTGTGCTGGGCAGTCTGGTCGCCTGCATTTCTCCAGCCACGTCTGTGTCTCCTTCACCGCTCTGGCCCAAGCTGACTCGCAAAGCCTCAGCCTTCCTCTTCCATTAGCTCAGTGCCTGCCCAGCTGTGGGACAAATGGCAGGACCTCTGCAGTGGAGGGAGGGAACAGGAGACAGTCATCGCACCACAGGCCTAGTGCAGAGTCTCTGAGGGTGTATCAGGGCCCTTTGCGTTAGTGCTTAAGTGGCATCCAGCAGGCATGAAAGCTGACTCCCTGTGTCCCCAAAACACTGCACTCTTCAGAGATCTGCCTGCCCAGGGGTCATCTCACATGTCTGCTGCTTCTAAGCAGTGGGTCAAGGCCCTTCCCCAAATGCCATCTTTGGGGACCCCAACACACAGGAGGGCACAGAGGTCAACACTTGTCCTTTTCTGCAGGGAACTGGGCTGTATCTGCGGTGCTGGGCATTCAGCCTTGCATGGTCCTCAAAACCCATGACCAAGGGGGCCTGGGAAGGGACCCCAACCCACTGGGCCCCTGCCTGGTCCAGGGCCTGGTGTGGGCTGCTGGGGCTCAGTTGTGGGGTGCTTAATGGGAGAGCCAAAGAGTGAGAGGGACTGGGGGCGCTGCTCACTGAGTGGAAGGGGCAGGTGCAGACTGAGTGAGTGAGTCTGTGCAGGAGTGAGTGGGTGAGCCGGTGAGTGAGTAAATGAATGGATGAGGGAGTGAATGAGTGAGTGAGGGAATTAATGAATGAATGAATGAGAGGGGGATGGAGTCAATGAATTAATGAATGAGTGAGGGAGAGAATTAACGAATGAGGGAGGGAGTAAAGGAGGGAGGGAGTGAGTGAATGAATGAATGAGGGAGGAAATGAGCGAGTGAGGGAGTGAGTGAATGAATTAATGAATTAAGGAGGAAATGAATGAGGGAGGGAGTGAAGGAGGGAGCGAGAGGGTGAGCGGGTGTCACTACGTACTCTGCAGGTGGCCGGTGGTCCCACTAAAATCCCATTGGGCAGCTGAGGACCCGTCGGCAGGGCCCCTGGTAAAGGGACTGGGGCGGCCTTATGCAGAATGGAGCGGAAGATGTCAGGCCGCGGGCCTCACGTCGATCCTGGAGCACAAGTGCTCTGTTCCCAAAGCCCGGGGCAAGCCTCACCTGGAGATAGACTCTACTTGGGGCCAGAGCGGCTGGTGCGGGATCTGCGGTTTGCGGACTGCAGGGCCGCCCACCTGCTCGTGCAGGGCCTCTGCGGGGCACGTGGCACTCAGACCCACTTTTGGAAGACAGAGGCCCCTGGAGGATGAGGAACAGACAGGGGCCCCGGCGCCAGCCCCCCTCGCTTCCCTCCCCCACAGGCTAGCAGGTGGGGAGCAGAAAGGAGGCAGTTCCCAGGGGCCTTCCCGCGCTGGGGGAGGGACCGCCAGAGACCCTCTGCTTAGGGCACTCGCTCTCTGTACTAAGGGAAGCTCGGTGGCCCGGAGGGGACCCAGGGAAGGCAGCCTCTGGGCTGAGTGACCACGGGAACTGACTCCGTGTGCCGACTCTCACTTTGCTCTTCGGCAAAGGCCAGTGTCCAGGAGAGAGGTCATTTTGGTGGCTGGATTTTTAATACTCGTGTTGGCTCGAATGTCTGTTCTAACAGATGCAGTGAGCTCGCCAGACCCAGGCCACCAGCTCCGTTCTCGCTTAGGTGAGGGCTGAAGCAGGCAGAAGGTTTTCATGGGAGGTCAATGACCGTCCAGTAGCATACACAATGGTACAACCTGGCGAGCCCTGGACCACGTCACCTCTAAGGTTCCTCTCAGCTGGAGAGTGTGCACTTGACCTCCTGGGCACCAGGCCCTCACTGGGTGGGTGCGTGGGTGGCCCCATCCCTGCCTCCCCTGGAGGACGCTGCCCACCCCCAAAGCTGTGACCCTACGATGCACCTTCGTCTGCTCTTCTCTGGTCTCATGGAAGATCCCACGGGCAGCCACAGGCACTGTGGCCTCCTGGGCGCTGCCTGAGCCCCAGGATCACAAGAGCACGGCAGGGGCCGGCGCTGTGGTGGGTGGCAGGGTGTCACGGCAGGGAGCAGCGAGGGTGAAAGAGAGGGAGCCTGGTGTGAATCCCTGCTCTGCACTTCCAGCTGCACACCCCTAGGCAGGGGTAAGGGGTCATTTTGCTCCTCTGAGCCTTGGTTTTCTAATATACAAGATTAGGGCGGCTCAGTGGTTGAGTGTCTACCTTTGGCTCAGGGCATGGTCCCAGGGTCCCAGGGTCCCAGGATCGAGTCCCACATCAGGCTTCCTGCATGGAACCTGCTTCTCCCTCTGGCTGTGTCTCTGCCTCTGTATATCTCTCATGAATAAATAAAATCTTTAAAAAAAAAAAAAAAGATTAGGGTGATATTCCCAAACCTGGCCTAACCTTGTCCGGGTATTTTGATCATCCCCAAAACAATAGCAACAATAAAGATGCCAGGAATGTGAAGGTCTTCAGTAAAGCAGAGTCTTCTATAAAGAGTTTCATAGGGACGCCTGGGTGGCTCAGCGGTTGAGTATCTGCCTTTGGCCCAGGGCATGATCCCCGGGGTCCTGGGACTGAATCCCACATCGGGCTCCCTGCATGGAGCCTGCTTCTCCCTCTGCCTGTGTCTCTGTCTATCTCTCTGTCTCTCATGAATAAATAAATAAACCTTTTAAAAAAATAAAGAGTCTTATAAAAAAGAAGTTCTGGATACCTCCCCAGGAGCAGGTGGGGAGGACTGAGCCCTCAGACCCACGGAGCAGGAGTGGCTACCCAGGGCTCGGGGCCTGATGCGGGCTCTGGGACAGGGGCCTGGGGACTCGGTTCCCAGCACCAACCCCCACGCACTCTCTTCCAGGTCTGTATCTGGGGTGGATGCTGACCCTGATTTGGTCCACATGGAAGCCCAGGATGTCAGAGGAGGTAAGCCGGGAGGGGTGCGTGCACCAGGTGTCCCCCTGTGTCTTTACCCCAGCTCAGGGCCCAGCCTGGTGCACCCTAGGGCAGTTTCTTGGCTGAGCAGGGCCGCTATGTGATGATGTGGCGTAACTTTAAATGTGCTTGTTTTCCAGCTGGGGATAAATTGAAATCCAGGAGCTCCGCTCCGTGGAAAAGTCCATTAAGAGGGTGATTTGTTCTGGCCCCTGAGCATTGAGTGTTTCCTGTGCACTATGCCCCCCACCTCTGGTGCTGCTGAGTGCTGAGGCCAGGTGGGGGCCTCTGACGGCTGCCCCTTCAATGGGCGGGGGCCTGGCCACCCTAGCACAGCTGGCTTCATGCCAGAATGCACCCAGGGACCTTCCATGCTCTAAGAAAAATCCTCTGTGCTCCTGAGGGAGGAGCACTGACCGGCCCTAGGACTATGGCATATTCGAAAACCATGGGTGTTCTAGAACATCAGAGCCCAGATGACTGTTATTCAACACATACTTGTTGAGTTCCCTGTGGATCAGGCCCAGTGCTAACCTGCTGGGGACACAGGTGAACAAGACATAGTCCCGCCCTTTGCCTGGTTGGGGACAGTACAGATGCCAACCCTGTAGTACAATCCATGGGACCCGCATGCAGCCAGGAACGGGAACAGCAGAACTGGTGCCGCCCTGGTGCTGTCACTGCTCTGACCACATTCCCCTACAGGGGCTGGGACCATTGAGCCTCCTCCTGCTGGGCTTCTCTTAGAGTGGAGACCTCTGTAGGTTCACATTTAACAAACGGTGGGAGTTGACAAGTGACAAGCAGTAGAGCTCCTTGGATAGGACGTACTATGTGGAAGGCAGTGTCAGAGCCCAGCCACGGAGAGTCCCAGCTGAGACCAGAAGCACTGGCATCGGCTCCCAGCCTGCCAAGTGCCAGCTGTGTGACCCTGGGAATGTCACCTCTCCTCCCTGCTCCTCCATGTCCTCATCTGTGAAATGGGTCAACGCACATGTGCTGCTCAGTGCGGGGAATTCATGGGCGAGCGCTTGGTGGTGGAGGGTGGAAGCTGCTGATGGGCCTCTTAACCTTTTCTAAGCCCTCAGCTCTTTCCAGGATCTGCTGTCCTGTGGGGAGGTGGGGGGCAGGTGTTATGGTCACTTCTGTTTCACCAGAACAAAGTTCAGAGGGGTTCTGGGCTTGCTCGCACTCACAGGGTCATAGGCCATTATAGACCCCAGCTCCTGCTATGCTCCACCCACAAATCCAAAAGCATCCCTGAGGCCTCGCTGAGGGTGATACAGGGACTGACACCTCCACAGAGCTCAAGGCAGCAACAACGGGGGAGGTTGTGTCGGGGTATGCCCATCTTCAGTGAGGAGGAAGGACAGGCTGGCATCCTGGACAAGGAGACCCATTTTCATGGAGCGATGATTCCCCATGACCTGCCCTCCCTGGGGGGAGGAGGAGCCCTCAGCCCAACAGCAGCAGAGCACATGAAGACCCTCCAGAACTGACATGCCCCCTGAGTGGTGTCCCCTCCACTGAAGACCACATGTGTTCCCCTGCTTCCCAACACCTGGCAGCCCCACCCCAGCCTGGGAGCCCCATTAGAATCCAGTCCAGCCAAGCTCTGGCACGACATCTGGACCCTCTGGTTCTCCCCCAGTTGTGACCCCCTCACCCCACCTACCGCAGCCAGCCTGAACTATGCAGGCGCTCCCCAAGGTCACCTTGGCAGCTCTCTTCCCCTTTCTGGGACACTCACCCCCATTTCTCCATCTTGGGTTTCTTGTTTCCTTGGATCACCTTCCCTGCCAGCTGCCTTCCTGGTGCCTGGGCTGCCATCACAGCTCCGCACACCACCCTGGGCCTGGAGCTCTGTGGGGAGAGGATGGGGTCTGATTGATTCACCTCTGTGTCCCCAAGACAGCTGCCTATTGAGTCAGCACAGGACCAAATGCCAGCTGCCCTGAGCAGGTGCAGGCCACTGTGAGTGACTGAGCGAGCGAGCGAGTGAGCAAGCAAGTGAATGACTGAGGGAGTGAGCAAGTAGATGAATGAGCGAGTGAGTGAACAAGTGAGTGAATGATTGAGTGAGTGAATAAGTGAATGAGTTAGTGAGTAAATGAATGAATTAGTGAATGAGTGAGTGAATGAGTGGGTGAGTGAATGAATGAATGAGTTAGTAGGTGATTGAGTTAGTGGGTAAATGAGTGAATGAATGAGTGAGTAAATGAATGAGTGAGTGTGTGAATGAGTGAGTGGGTGGGTGGGTGGTGGGTGAGCCCGTGAACAGGCGCGAGCAGACTGTTGACTCTGCACGGGGCCTGGGCGAGTCTTTCCCGGTGCGCCGGCCGCTCAGCGGGGAGGAGGACGGGGTCCCGGGGCAGGTGGGCAGGGGCACCTCACCACCCTTGGAGGTGCGCGTCATAGGGCTTTGGGGCAGAGCACCCCAGGTGGGGGTTGACCTGCCGCCGTGTTAGGGCGTGGGTCTTCTCGCACGCTGGGCACTCCCCACACCCTCCAGCCACCCAGGCTGGTGGCAGGACATGCCCAGAAGTCCCCGGTGACTGGGAGTGCCCTTGTGGGCTGACGTGGGCCCGTGGTTAAACCCCGCTGCTGCCCCACAAGCTGGGAGGCAGAGCTGCCTTACGACGTGTAGGCTCGCCACCCCCGCCCCCGCCGTGCACAACTTCCCTGGAAACTTTCCCCCAAACTGTGGTAAATAAAAACAGCCGCCGGCTGCAAAGTGTGCTTTCGATTGTGCCTGACTGAATATTTAGGCAAAGCCTTTGCCTAAAGTTGGGGGAAGAAAGGGCTCTTGGCTCCCACCCCGCCCCACCCCTGTTTAGGTAGGGGAGACTCCAGGGGCAGGAGGGGTCCCCTGCCATGAGGGACGCTGTGGGTGCCCACCGTGGCCCCGTGCTGTACGTTCTGTGGGCGCCGGCCCCTTGGCTGGTGTGGGATGTCCCACCCACGTCCCGACCTCACCTGCGTGACTTTGGCCCAGGGTCCGCGCACAGTCCCCGTCAAGAGCCACTGCTGAATACTTGCAGCGTGGCGGCCCTGGGGTCTCTGCCGCGGCGGACTCTGCGGGTCTAGTAGGAGAGCTGGGCCGTCCACGCCCCCGGGGGCAGGCACGGCTGTGTTCCCGCAAACTTTCTTGGCGAGACCCGCCCTAGACGCATTACCTGCCCTCCCCTCAGTCTTGGTTTCACCATCCAGGGGATGGGACCACGGTGGGACCGTCCTGAGGATTCAGCAGCGCACCTGGCTCATAGCCGCCACCGCTGGGCGGCAGGTGCAGGCCCCCGTTGGGACTCAGACCCGCAGACAAGCCCGCTGCAGCAGTGTCCGGCGGGGCCCGGAGCGGGCCAGCGTGTCGCGGCGTCCGAGGCTGAGTCTGGCTCTTCCTGCGGCCTGGGTCCGAGCGGGTGGCACTTTCCTGTCCCCTGCAGGGTTCCGCTATGTCACCTGCCAGATCCACAACTGCTCGGAGAAGACGCTGACAGCTCCGTTCCCGGGCCCCATCGACCACGGTTCTCTGACGGTGCAGGACGATTACATCTTCTTCAAGGTAAGGACGCTTCTGGGCCTCTTGGCAATGGGCAGTCGGCGACGCGGGGTGCACACCGCGCTGGGGAAGGTGGAAGCACGGAGACAGGAGCCAATAAAACGGCTCTTTTACTTCCAGGGGCTACTTCATTCATACCCCCCCACCCACCCACCACAGTGGTAGTGGCTGCAGAGAACCCACAGAGGCCCCCCCCAAAACCACCTGCTCCTCCTCCCTTCTGCCCCTTGGGGACCTCCCACAGCTCGGGGCCCCCAAGCCCAAACCCACTTTGCTCGCCTTGGCTTCACTGACTTTGGAACTGATAGGGGCTTTCTTTGGTCATTGCCCTTGGTGGCCAGGCACCAGCTGGGCACAGCCTGGCGGCCAGGACCTGGCTGCCTCTACACACAGGTACTCAGGTCACAGTTGGGACCACCCTTAAAAGACATGTGCTCTGACCATGTGCTCTGACCATTCAGAAACTCCAGTTAACAGCTGGTCATACCACTTTCTTGATTACTTCCACTGATGAGGAGCTCACTCCTTGCAAAACAGCCTATCCCGCTCCTGGATGGCTCAAATTTTTAGAGTCCATTCTGGCACCGAGACAGAGTGTTTCCTCTACTCCTATCTGGTGGCTCCTGTCCTGCCCTCTGGGACTCCATGAGACAAGTCCAAAAATGCCTACGGAAGGCTCCCCACAACTCGCGGCCTCTTCTTTGCCTGGTCTCAGGGATGTTTCATTACCCCAGCTGCCCTGTCCACCCGCGAAATGTGCCAGGCCCTCCTGCAAAACTGGCAGGAGGCGGGGGCATCACAGCCCCCCATTAGAGCAGGCCAGGCAGGAGGATCTTGCCCCTGTTCTCCTCGGCCTCTGTGACATCCCTCGGCTTCCCATCTCCTCTGCGTGATCACACACTCCAGTCCCACGTCTCTTTCTCCACCTGCTGAACTCCCGTTCTCCTTCCAAGACTTAGTCACACACCACCTGCTTCAGGAAGCCTTCCCTGATTCCATTCTACGTCAGGCCCACTGGCTGCCTCCTCAGAGCTCAGCCAGCCCTGCGTCTTCCTGGGTCACAGCCGGGCCACGCCATGTCATCCTTTACTGTCGACACCAGACTCCGCAGTCAGCGGGTGGGCTCTGCGTCTGTACCC
Organism: Canis aureus; assembly: GCF_053574225.1. Taxonomy (NCBI): domain Eukaryota; kingdom Metazoa; phylum Chordata; class Mammalia; order Carnivora; family Canidae; genus Canis; species Canis aureus. The sequence continues at coordinate 60,486,087 of NC_135612.1, forward strand.
AGAGGGAGGATGTGCACCCCCGGAGCTGGGGGGCAGCTGGGTCACAGGCCTGGTTGTTGGGGGAGCGGGAAGAAATGGGGGGAGCGTGCAAGGACACGGGGCTGGCTGATTGGGCATCTGGTCCATCCGATGTGGAAGGAGCCAGGCTCACCGGGGCCACGGGCGAGGTGGGGTAGGACACGGCCCTTGCTCATGGCCGCGAGGACGGGGCACCTGGTCATCCGGGGTTTGCTCTGTCTGTGCTCAGATGGGACTGTGGCGCTCTCAGCTCCGTCCTCACCATCACAGTGGGCTGCTCTGACCTTGGGACTAGGGATGCACCTGCTCCTGCGGCCAGGGGCCGTGGGTCTCCATCGGATCCTGTCCTGAGGGGCCATGGTCCCCGTGTTTCTCAACTGCCCAGAATAGCTGTTCCTAACCCCCAACTGGGAGATTCCCTGGGGGCTGCTCCCCTGCAGACTCTTACCTTGGTGGGGGGTTCCCTGCAGGGAGCCCATTGTAATCGCTGGGAAGTAGTCCTGCCTCCACCTGCCCTCCTTCCTGGTCTTCGGAGGATCCCCGCCCAGTGCACCGGCCTCTCCCGCCACTCCTCGCCACCAACACCGTGTGCGATGAGCCCAGAGTCCTTCCTGGGACCCCCACAGGGTGCCAAGTGGTTCACGGTGCCGGTCCCTTCCCTGGAGCTGCGCTGTGGGCCGGTGTGGGACCAGAAAGAAGGGTCTGGGCCTCAGGGGACAGAGACCCAAGCAGGGCTCCGAGCCTAATGGCACCACCGACTGAGCCTCTATGTGCCGACCCGTGACATGGGCACGACAAGCCCTGGCCGCCTGGGGACCTGGACGGATGGCGCCGGGGACAGGCCTGCTGGTCTGGCGAGGACCTGCCCTCCCGGGAGGACGCGCAGCGGCTCAGCCGTCTCCACCTGCTCCTCCGGGTCGGAGGCTCAGCCGCAGCCCGGCCCAGGCGCCAGCGTGGCGGTTCCGAGGGGGTGGGGGCCGCGCGGGCAGACCCCACCCGCACCCGCACCCGCACCCGCACCCCCCACCGCCCCCGCCCCGCCCCGCGAGGATGTTGCTGTGCTCTGGCCATCCGCTTCCAGCGCAAACGCCACATTCGCATCTCGGGGAAGGCGGCGCCCCTGCTGGCCCCCTGCCTCGGGCCTGAACCACGGGCCCCTCGTGCCGTGGCCTGTGGGGGATGCAGGGTGTCACGTTTGCAGGCTGGGCATCCGCCCAGGGCGCCCCAGAGCAGCCGTGTCCGGGAGCTCAGCGGCTGGCAGACGGGGCTGTGAGGAGGGGCACCCGCTTCTCGCCGCCGTCTCTCCGGCGTCCTCCCCGACCTGCGCAGCGGGTCTCTCTCTCTGGGCTGCGTGGCGCTTCCTTCTGAGGAAGCAGGATGCCACCTCCTCCAGGAAGTCGGCCTGGCCTCTCCCACCCCGGGCGCCCTCTCTGAGCCCCCAGGACCCCCGTGCGTCCCCCACCCCGACACTGCCAGCTCAGGGAGCCGCAGGGGCCAGACCAGCACAGACCTCACAGCCCCTGCCCTTGGGGCGGAGTTGTCTGGAGAAAGCTGGTCAGCCTCGTCATCACGATGCTTTGCGCACGACGGGCCTGCTGTGGTGGGTGGATGTGGAGGGGCCACGTGCTGCCCTACCAGCTTCCGGGTGCGAATCCCCACAGCGGCCCCATCTCTTGGCTTCTGCTCCTCCCATTTCATGGGGCGGGGAGACTGAGGCTCAGAAGCCGGTGCCCAGGCCAGCTGGCTCATGGGGGTGGAGCTGGAGTCTGAGCCCAGGCGGGGATGCGTGATGGCCTATGCTGCATTGCCGTGCGCACACGCGTGTACACACCACAGGACTCATGCTCACGCACTCCTGCATAGAATTCACCTCCACGTGCTTGCACATAGCGAGTGCACACATGTGGGGTGCCGTGTCCACAGGCGCGCAGAACACAGGCTCACACGTGGTGAGACATAGAGGTCGCCCATCACCCCCCACCCCACGCCACTGCCCTGTCCTGTCCCATTGGCCGCCCCCTCGCCCTCTCGCCCCACCCTCTTGCCCGCGCCCCTCCAAGAGAGAGCCTCTCTTTTCCTGGCTCTTCTGTGACCGCCCGCGGGAGACGACGTACTCATCTCCGGGGCCTCGGTATTCTCATCTTTAAAATGGAAGTGATGGCGGTTTGTGGAGCTGTTGTCAGGAGACCGGACGAGCTGAGCGGTGCTCCGGACGGTGCCGCCACGTGGGCAGTCTCAGCATGTGTTGCCTCCTGTTTCGTCCCACCTCATGGTTTGATGGTCATCTTTTGTGGCTCGAGCTTCCTCCCCTCAGTGGCTCAACCAAGGACTCTCCCTGGGGGAGAAACTTCCTCTGCCTTGTACTGGAACATGGATGTAGTAGGGGAACAGGTGGTGAGAGAGCACGGGGTAAGGTTAGTTCTAACAGAGAGACGCAGAAGGCTTCCCAGAGGAGGGGCGTCTGGTGTGGGGTTTTGAAGGGTGAGTAGGAGTCTGTCCATTTCAGGCAGAGCAGGTACAAGCAGAGTGAAAGGCCACTCTCAGCAGCCGAAACACAATGACCACGCGGCTTGACTGGAAACTAGCTTCTTAAAAATGTGTTTCTTCCCCCTCCTGCTAGGCCACCTCAACAAACCAGACCAAATATTACATCTCTTATCGCCGCAGTGAATTTGTTCTGATGAAGCTGCCGAAGTACGCACTGCCAAAGGTAAGAGTGACTTCGCCATCCCACCTGGCTCTGTAGCCAGGTCCCGACCCACGCGGACCCATGGGTCGCAGGGCTCCTGACAGGCACTCAGTGGTCCCCAGGTCAGGATGGACAAGATCAGGGATGGCTGTGCTTCCTGCAACCACCGTCCTCTCCCACGGTCTGCCCCATCCTCAGTGCGCCCAGCTCCATCCCATCAGAGGGCCTCGGCCATGCTCTTCCCTCCGCCTGGCCTGCCCCTTCCCCAAACCCGGGCACCTGTGACGTCTCAGAGAAATGGCCCTTACTCGGGTCTCTCCCAGCCGGTCCAGGCCTTGGTTTCCCTCTGCACCCCGTCCTCTGCTTTCCTGACACACAGGGTGCTAGCAAACCCCGAGTCCCTCTCCTGCTTTCATTTGGAGTTGGCAGGTGTGGGGCCGTTTCTGTTTCATTCACCCCTACGTTCCAACTGCCTAGTACGGCCACAGATGCATAGTAGGTGCTGCATTAATGCTACTTCCTTCCCTTTCCTGGGCAGGCAAAGAAGGGGGGCATGGGGGCTGCGCAGACCCTGCCCCCAGCCCTGCCTCAGGACCAAGCCTCACAGTGCCCTCCCTGCCGATGTTGTTTCCGTGTCACAAGGGAGGTGATGGACATTCAGAGAGGCTGAGTCACCTGTCTGAGGTCACACAGCTAGTATAGGCCCAAAGCTGGTCTGAGGGCAGCCTCATGCCCCCTCTCCCTCCGGAGAACCTTGGATGTGGCCCCTTCACAGAGCCCAGGCACGGATGGGACCAGCCCCTCCTCCTACATACGTTTACTGAGCATCGAATATAAGCTAGGAAGCATGCTAGGGCCTGATGCTATGGCTGTGAACCAGATACCCCAGCTCCTGCCCGTGTGGGGCTTTCAGAGAGGGAATGAACAGAAAACCAAGTAGACAAATATATGAAATGATCTCAGGTTGTGCGTTACCCCATGAGGGAAGGAGAGGCAGAGACCGAGGGTGATGGGGTAGGGGAGTCGTCCCTGAGGGGGGCTGTCCCTGGGGGGACATTTTCTCTGAAGTCCTAAAGTCTTGAGGTTGTGGGAAAGCTGTGCAGGTGGAGGGATGGGCTTGTGCAAAGGCCCTGGGGTGGGAGGGAGCCTGGTTGTAAAGCAGTGGCTGGGAGTGGGGAGAGGAGATCGTTGCTCTGGGCCCTGCAAG